>NC_090929.1:323586548-323889578 GCF_040938575.1 Ambystoma mexicanum
CCACCCCCAACCAAACACTATGCCCCTTGGCCCCCTCAGCCACAACCAAACACTATGCCCCATGGCTCCCTCAACCCCCAACCAAACACTATGCCCCATGGCCCCCACCCCTCAACCAAACACTATGCCCCATGGCACCCTCACCCCCAACCAAACACTATGCCCCATGGCACCCTCACCCCCAACCAAACACTATGCCCCATGGCACCCCCACCCCTCAACCAAACACTATGCCCCATGGCCACCACCCCTCAACCAAACACTATGCCCCATGGCACCCTCAACACCCAACCAAACACTATGCCCCATGGCCCCCACCCCCAACCAAACACTATGCTGGCCCCCCTCATCCCCAACCAAACACTATGCCCCATGGCTCCCTCAACCCCCAACCAAACACTATGCCCCATGGCCCCCACCCCTCAATCAAACACTATGTCCCATGGCCCCCTCACCACCAACCAAACACTATGCCCCATGGCCCCCACCTCTCAAACAAACACGATGCCCCATGGCACCCCCACCCCTCAACGAAACACTATGCCCCATGGCATCCCCACCCCTCAACCAAGCACTATGCCCCATGACCCCCAACCCTCAACCAAGCACTATGCCCCATGGCACCCTCAACCCCAACCAAACACTATGTCCCATGGTACCCTCAACACCCACCCAAACACTATGCCCCATGGCCCCCACCCCCAACCAAACACTATGCCCCTTGGCCCCCTCAGCCACAACCAAACACTATGCCCCATGGCTCCCTCAACCCCCAACCAAACACTATGCCCCATGGCCCCCACCCCTCAACCAAACACTATGCCCCATGGCACCCTCACCCCCAACCAAACACTATGCCCCATGGCACCCTCACCCCCAACCAAACACTATGCCCCATGGCACCCCCACCCCTCAACCAAACACTATGCCCCATGGCATCCCCACCCCTCAACCAAGCACTATGCCCCATGGCACCCTCACCCCCAACCAAACACTATGCCCCATGGCACCCCCACCCCTCAACCAAACACTATGCCCCATGGCATCCCCACCCCTCAACCAAGCACTGTGCCCCATGGCCCCCACCCCTCAACCAAGCACTATGCCCCATGGCACCCTCAACCCCAACCAAACACTATGCCCCATGGCCCCCACCCCCAACCAAACACTATGCCCCTTGGCCCGCTCAGCCCCAACCAAACACTATGCCCCTTGGCCCCCACCCCTCAACCAAACACTATGCCCCATGGCATCCCCACCCCTCAACCAAACATCCCCCACCCCCCACCCCCCAACTCAGCACACACACAAACATGCACCCATACAGACCCGAACCCCCCAACTCAGCACACACACAAACATGCACGTATACAGACCCGAACCCCCCACCCCCCAAATCAGCACACTCTCAAACATGCACCCATACAGACCCGAACCCCCACCCCCCAAATCAGCACACTCTCAAACAAGCACCCATACAGGCCCAAACCCTCACCCCCCAACTCAGCACACACTCTGAAACATGCACCCATACAGACCAGAACCCCCCACCCACCATATCAGCATACAAACTAGCAAGCATGCACACATACAGACCCCGCATCTCAACATACACTGCACTTACATCCAAAAACAAACATTCATGCACACCCGACACCCCACCACCCCAGCATCTCAACATACAGACAAAAAACATTCAAATTCAAACATTCATACACATCCGACACCCCCATCCCCGCATCTCAACATACACACGAAAAACATTAAAATCCAAACATTCATACACATCCGACACCCCCAGCCCCGCATCTCAACATAAACACAAAAAACATTCAAATCCAAACATTCATACACATCCGACACCCCCCACCCCTGCATCTCAACATACACACAAAAAACATTCAAATCCAAACATTCATACACATCCGACACCCCCACCCCCGCATCTCAACATACACACAAAAAACATTCAAATCCAAACATTCATACACATCCGACACCCCCCGCCCCTGCATCTCAACATACACACAGAAAACATTCAGATCCAAACAATCATACACATCCGACACCCCCCCACCCCGCATCTCAACATACACAAAAAAAACATTCAAATCTAAACATTCATACACATCCGACACCCCCCACCCCCGCATCTCAACATACACACAAAAAACATTCAAATCCAAACATTCATACACATCCGACACCGACCCCACCCCCGCATCTCAACATACACACAAAAAACATTCAAATCCAAACATTCATACACATCCGACACCCCCCACCCCCGCATCTCAACATACACACAAAAAACATTCAAATCCAAACATTCATACACATCCGACACCCCCGCATCTCAACATACACACAAAAAACATTCAAATCCAAACATTCATACACATCCGACACCCGCGCATCTCAACATACACACAAAAACATTAAAATCCAAACATTCATACACATCCGACAATCCCCCAACCCCTCATCTCAACATACACACAAAAAAACATTCAAATCCAAACATTCATACACATCCGACAACCCCCCACCCCCGCATCTCAACATACACACAAAAAACATTCAAATCCAAACATTCATACACATCCGACACCCCCCCACCCCCGCATCTCAACATACACACAAAAAACATTCAAATCCAAATATTCATACACATCCAACACCCCCCCGCCCCCGCATCTCAACATACACACAAAAAACATTCAAATCCAAATATTCATACACATCCGACACCCCCCACCCCCGCATCTCAACATACACACAAAAAACATTCAAATCCAAACATTCATACACATCCGACACCCCCCCACCCCCGCATCTCAACATACACACAAAAAACATTCAAATCCAAACATTCATACACATCCGACACCCCTCACCCCGCATCTCAAGATACACACAAAAAACATTCAAATCCAAACATTCATACACATCTGACACCCTCCCCCATCCCTGCATCTCAACATACACACAAAAAACATTCAAATCCAAACATTCATACACATCCGACACCCCCCACCCCCGCATCTCAACATACACACAGAAAACATTCAAATCCAAACATTCATACACATCCGACACCCCCCCACCCCGCATCTCAACATACAAACAAAAAAACATTCAAATCCAAACATTCATACACATTCGACACCCTCCCACCTCCGCATCTCAACATATACAGAAAAAACATTCAAATCCAAACATTCATACACATCCGACACCCTCCCCAACCCCACATCTCAACATACACACACAAACATGCAGCAAAAAAGACCCAACACACAAACACAAACAGACCACTTACCGGAGACGTGCTGGAAGGCAGGTAAGCTGGAAGTCGCTGGAATCGTACCACGGCTGGCGTGGTCCAAGGCTGAAATGCCTTCCGGCATCAAGCCTTATGGACCACGCCAGCCGTAGTGCTGGCCCTCCATTGGTGCAGCACACACGCACTACATGGCACATAGGAGCGACGTGGTGCATGTGTGCTGAGCCAATGAGGGCCACTGTTTTGTCAGGCCCGGAAGACAAAAAAGACTTTCCTAATGGAGGGCGGCCTATGCTGCTTGTGGGCCACCCTCCATTAGGAAAGTCTTTGTGCCTCACGGGCCGGACAAAAGAGCATGGCGGGCCGCAACTGGCCCGCGGGCCGTATGTTGTGCACCCATGCTCTTGAGGTAGAAGAAAATTGAGAAAACATCAGGCGGACAAAGAAAGGACAAAAAAAGCACACTCCAGAATTAGAAAGATCTCGAAAAAAAGGGGAACAAAGAAATGTAAATAACCAAAACAGGATGGAAAAACCAAAAGATCAACCGATTCCTGAAACTAAAAAAAAAAAAATGAGGCCATGGGAAAGTTTAACAATGAATCTCGAGAAGCAACAAATATTTCAAAGGGAAATGTGAATAGTGAAAACAAGAAAAATCAAATACAAAATACAAAGAACAGTGGAAAGATCAACACAGATATCTCCAAGGAATCAGGAGGAACTATTACACCGCAGAAAATCAGTGTTGGACTGCAAACTGACGACAAATCAAGAGGTAGAAGCAAATCGAGAAGGGATACAGAGCAGAGCATCATTGAGGATCCAAACAACTCAAACAATCTGGAGAGCCCAAGAAAAGTCAAACAAATTCTCCCAAAAAAACTGCACCAAATGCAATTAAATGGGCTCCAATTTTTCTACAAAAAAAACCAAAATTGAAGGACAAAAATAATATACCCTCCATCCTTCTACCAGTAAATGATGACTTAAAGGTAAACATGGCCCCAATCTTTTTAGCAGCAAAGAGCAAGGGGGGTAAAAAAGATTTAGCTATTGATAAAACATGGGTGTTGGACAAAATTGTGGATCCTATGCAAATAAGCCAAATGGAAACAGATATGGTACAAAATGGACAAGGGAAATCTGTGTCTTTAAATGATCAAGACAAACAAGAGACTCTCAATTTGGCAGTAACAACCTCCCCAAACATTATGGAGAGCTCAAATGCAAACAATCTAAAGGACTATGCAATTCCCAGAATCTGGCTCAGACTCTGTTCAAATGTTAAACAGCAAGAATCTTTAAGCCTTTCTGTTATATTAGGTATAACAAAAAAAGTAAGAAATCTCTATTCCTTCTCTTCCGAAGACATAGATAGTGTAACATTCCAAATGTCCCAAGACCCCTTTTTTGTAGAACTAGTTTGCAGTTCATCTAATGCAAAGAAAGCTCTGCTTAAAGAATCGAGAGAACTAGAAACCTATGGACTTGAAATTTCAGTCAGTGGGTCTGGAAATGACACTATCAAGAACTCTATTCCCATGGAAATCTCTGGATTAAATCAGGAGAAAGTGAAGACTCCAAATATATTTAAATTGAGTAAGGGGGAACCTAGAACAAGAAGTGAAAACACAGGAGAATGTACTTGCTAATCTACCAGAGATCCTTTCCCAAGTATTTCAGAGACTAGGTCTAGGCTCGCAGCAGCTTTAGAAAAGACAGTCTAAATGTGATTAGTTGGAATTCGCGGGGTCCCAGTTATAGCAAGGCCAAAAATATGCGGGCACATCTGTTCACTTATGGAGATATTATCCTTTTACAAGAAACGTGGTTAGTAAATCCACTTAACATCAAAGGGTATACAGTATTGTGCCTTTCAGCATCTCAAAAGGCACAGGGTAGACCATCAGGTGGCCTTCTTATGGCCTTAAAAAATCAAACATTCAAAGATATAGTCTCAATATGGGAAAACCGCATAGGTATTCAAGCATGTAAAGCACATATTGCCCAAGAGGGCAACCCCGCAATATGGAATCTGATTAATATTTATTGGAACCCTGCCAGTTCTAAACTGATCAACTTCTTGGAAAATCTAGGCCTTTTGCTTGAAAAAATAAAAATGGAATCGACCTGCAGTCACATAATATTGGCTGGAAATTTCAACGCAAACTGTATTCAGCTAAAAGAAAGTTCTTCGAAAAAACCCCAACAAATGAGAAATCGAGTAGGGGAAGATTGTGGCTAGAATTTATGAAACATTGGGACCTGAAAATGGTAAATGGTTCCATGGGTGTGGATCAAGATCCAGCTACTACGTGGCATAGGGGAAAATCTGTGTCTACCCTGGACTACATTTTTGTTTCTGAGAGACTGTTCACATATTCTTTAGCCTTTGGAATAAAACAAGATGGGGGCAGTGATCATAGTAGGTTGGACCTTACCTTTTCTAATATTCTTAGTCTACAGTAAATATAAACAATCAGAACCTTCAGAATATGAAAGGTAAGGTGAGAGTTGTGAAATATAAAAGTGGAGGAACAAAGCTTAATAAACAATTAAAAAAAATTCCAAACTACATCTGGGAATCAGAATGTAACCCACAAAGATTCACTAACTTTCTTTGGGAAACTGCCACCAAGTGAATTAACAGGTACAGAGAAACAAAAACATTTGCATTCATTTGATGAAGCAACTCAAAAGAAAAAAAGAGAACATAGAAAAGCTATAAGAAAAATCAGAGCATCAGGGTTTCCGGATGATATATACAAAATAGAATTAAAAAAAGAGGAAACCAATTATAGATCCTGGTCATACCTGCAGAGAGAAGCACAAATGCAAAAGGATGGGGAGCACATTTTAAAAACCCTCACAGAACATAGCTCAAAATTTTTTTGGGCAACAATTAGTCATCTAGAGGGGGGAACAGTTAACTCTTTATGCAATCTGGTTTCGGAAGAGGGCTGGGTAAATTACTTGTCAGAAACTTTTAGAAGTCAAAACAGCCAACAATTTCTGCTAAATCCAGAAACCCCATGGAAATTAGATTTTGAGGTATTAGAAATTCAGGCGATCATAATTAATGCCTCAACCTCTAAAGCAGCAGGCCTGAATGGCCTAACCTATCAAACACTTAAGAATGAACCAGAACTGTGGTCACAACTATTGTCATGTCTTTTTAGAGAAATTCTGAGGAAGTGAACAGTTCCACCATCCTGAAAAACAGCGTTGGTGATACCACTCTTTAAAAATGGAGATTGTCGAGCAGCGGCTAATTATAGACCAATAGCCCTACTCGCCATTGAGAGCAAAATTTTCATGGAGCTCCTTCTAAACCGTATTCTATATTGGGCAGAGGAACATCAAATGCTCTCACGTTATCAAACCGGCTTCAGGAAGGGAATGTCGACAATAATAAATGGACTGACTTTAAACCTGGTAAGTGAACAGACAAAAAGAAATAATTGTCCCCCTTTATATGGAGCATTGATTGATTTGTCAAAAGCTTTTGACCAAGTCGAAAGAGTTTTACTAAGGAATAAAGTGCAAAGCTGTGGCATTCTATAATCGCTGTTGTCAATATTGGTGGAATTGCACAAAAACACCAATCTCAGAGTCCGTTTGGATGAAATGGGCCATTTGTCTGTACTAATACTAATAGAGGAAGAAAGAGGGGTAAGACAGGGTTGTCTGGGAGCACCGCTCTTTTTTTATCTCTTCTTGTCAGACATAGGACCATCAGCATTGGCCAGCCCCGTTTTGAATGGGAGCAAGATCTGTTGGTTGGCCTATCCTGATGATATAGTTCTGTTAGATAGAACACCAATAAGACTTCAGCGATTGCTAACAAGAATGAACGAGTATGCAAAGATCAATGGTCTTTCAATCAACCCAGCCAAAACAAACATTCTTAGCTTTAAACATATGCAGAAAAAAGTATAATTTACCAGCTGGAACCTAGGTGGAGAGCAAATCAAACTGGTAGAAAAGGTAAAGTATTTGGGCTATAACATACATGCCAATACTGCCATATATAAGGTAGAGGGTGAGGTGATGTCCAAGGTGACTCAAGCAGCATCACAAATGATTAAGCTAAACCACAAGCTCTGCAAATTCTCCATCATACCACTAGTGAGGTACTATTTAGCCAAGGTAGTACCAGTAATATTGTATGGTTTAGAAGCAAGACCAAGCCTATGGTCTACAGATTGGGAGCTCTTTGAGGCACGCCTATGGAAAAAGGCCCTAGGTCTCCCAAACTGTACATCCATCGGCAGTTTGAGATTTGAACTAGGACTCAAATCCTTAAGATGTATGGCTAACTGGAAACTAATCAATTTATACAGAGGGATAACTATAGGAAAATAAACCAGCCTGTACAGTGATATGAGAAAGCATATGATAGACTGTAAATCAGATATCCTGTTGGCCCTAAAGGGAAAAGTAATTAAAGCATTAGCTACAACCGAACTTGATATGGAAACACTAGTCTCGAATCCATTAAAATTAAAAAAGAACTTGAAATTCTAGATTGGATAGAGACAATAGAAAAAGTAAGAAAAGCTCCAGTAGCAAACCCATTCTTGAGGGGAGAAAAGAAACTTGGGTGTCTCTCAAAATACTTGATGAAATCTCTAGACAGGAAACTTCGCAGAAATATTCTCAGAATGAGATTAAATCTAGTTTGTTGCGGGGAAGTGTTGGAGAAACAAAATCAGGGACACAGGGCAAAGAGGCTATGTTCAGTCTGTATAAATCCCGCCAAGCAGACATTAAGACATCTATTAAGACATCTATTAATGGACTTTGAAGGTTCATGGAAATGTCGTCTCAAACTCTTTAGAAATTTTGTACGAAAGGAAAATGATATTATCGCAGAATCTCTGTGGGACAGAATCACCTCAGGTTCAAACATTTTGCTCACTGCAGCCGCAATTCAGGTGTTAATAAATTGTGAAATTGATGTTTAAAGAGATAGTGCAGCAAACAGATAATTTTGACCAATCTGACCATTGAACATTTGGTACTAGTAAAAGGACTGGGGAGCAAAGCAGAACTAGAAAGACAAGCATTCTTGTTGAGCAATTCTATGGGTAGGAATATTTTAAATGCCATTTTAGGCTGGATCAGGGTAATTCATAGAATTTCGCACAAAACTGGCGCACGCAGCTGGCGCACACTGTGCGGCCGCGAATGTCTGTGCCACCCGTGTGCGCTAAAATCGATTTCCGCTCCCAGCGTATTCATGGATTTTAGCTTCCAAAACCAGCCGTGGCGCAGAGTGGCGCAGCGACCCGGCAGCAGCGCCAGTTACGCCCACAAGAACGCCCTCGCGCAAGGAAAAGCCATCAAAATCCCCAAGTCAGCGCAAAGGGCCGCGCTAACCCTGGACCAGTTTACAGGGCTGCCAAACAGCAAAGCCAAGCAGGAAACGTGGATTACTGGGGTGCGCATGAAGTTTCACACGCAAAAGAGCCTGTGCGAGTGGGGTATGTGTATTCCTAGGGTTCGCGTGAAGTTTGACAAGTGAAAGGGCCCTGTGCGAGCGGGATACGTGTATTATGGGGTTCGCGGGAAGTCTCACATGCCATTTCAGCAGGGTACGTGTACAACTGGGGTTCGCGTGAAGTTTGACACACGAAAGGGCCCTGTGCGAGTGGGGTACGTGTATTACAGGCTTCGCGGGAAGTCTCACACGTGATTTCAGCAGGGTACTTGTATTACGGGCTTCGCGGGAAGTCTCACACGTGATTTCAGCAGGGTACGTGTATAACTGGGGTTCGCGGGAAGTTTTACACATGAAAGGGCCCTGTGCGAGTGGGGTATGTGTATTCCTGGGGTTCGCGTGAAGTTTTACACGCGAAAGGTCCCTGTGTGAGTGGGGTATGGGTATTCCTGGGGTTCACCTGAAGTTTGACATGCAAAAGGGCAACGCCCGTGCGCGACACATCACAGACGCGCTTACGTGCAAAGGGCCTTTGGTCCAATGAAATCGCTTACGTGTGCTGACCCACTTACACGCTAAGGGCCTTTCCTCGAATTACACGCTGACGTGTGAATTTTTCACGTGCCAAATCACTCCGTATCAAGCTGGCCACGCATACATACACGGAAGACCATGCTCCTGCCCTGAAGGCCATTTTCCTGCCCCCCATAGCCCCGAGCACGCTCCCACCTGCCATCTGCTGCTGCCTGACTGTCTGCTGCCCACGTGCCCTGCTATTTGGTGCCTGCACATCAGCCATCTGCAGGGGTCCAGTTGCTGTGTCCACTCGTGCTGGAACAGAAGACTCCCGACTGGGATACCATCGCTTCACAGCCCAGCCCCAGGACCCAGTTGCCCACCCACTGCTGCTTCTGGGGTTGCCATGTTGGGCACATCTCCATCTGGCACCACTGGCAACCCCCAGCCAGAGAGGCAGAGGGCCACCAGCTTCACTGCCACCGATGTTGGTGTCCTGGTGGAGCATGTCCTGGGGCATTATGATGCCCTCCTCGGAACATCACGCGCCAACAAGGAAGGACGGGAGAGGATCTGGGACAACGTAGTGGTTGCCATCAACGCGGAGGCGGTGGCAACCCGCAACATCAAGCACGTCAAGAAGCCCTGGGACAACTTCAGGTCCAGGACCCTCCACAAGGCCCGGCGCCTCGCGGAGGGGAGCCGGGCATGCATGAGTAACATCCAGATGAGGGTCCTGGAACGCGTAGGCCCAGCGCTCCACGCCCAGATCCTTCTGAGGGAGACCCGTCCGGAGTTGAGCAGTAAGTGGCCAAGCATTGTTGTGTGAGACAGGGCAAGTTGCAGTGTGCTGCTAGTCTGATGCTTGCCTGTATGTGTGACATAGGCCATGTATGGATGTGTGTGTGCATGGACATCATGGTCATGCATGTGAGACCACTTTTGTGTGAACCACATGGTTGGTGCATGTGTTTTAATGCAACATGGGGAGCTCTATGCAGAATGCACACATGAAAGCATAGCTGTCTCTGTTCTGGACATGGAGGGGGGGTTAGGAAGGGAGGGTGAGGAATGGGTGCTGATGTCATGTACTTGTATGGTGCACGTGTGTGTGTGTGCCAGAGAAGTGTGTGTGTGACTTTGAAACGCCATGGCTGCATGTGACTTTGAAGGCAACATCTTGGTTCACAGGGGTCCTTCTACATGGATGTTGATGTTGATTGCAAGCACCAGGACTGTTTCTGCATGTGTGTTGTGTGCATTGACCAATGGGTTGTGCAATGACAGGATGGAAGTGACATTTGACAGTGCCACTCATGTGTTATTGCTTCCTGTCTAGGGTATTTTGTACTGTACCCTGATGCTTGTGTTCTATGTCTCCCTCTATGCAGCGTCAAGTGAAGAAGAGGGCGGAGACGGCGCTGTGGAGCCAAGCGGTGGGGATGCCTCCACTGAGCGGCGACGCAAGGCCCAGCCACCCTCCCAGGAATTACCATCATCCGGGACCGAGGGGGCTGGTGCTGAGTCTGCCGCAACGGCTGTGGCGGAAGGGCCGGGTGAGCCCCCACAGGGGCTTCCAATGGCAGAAGACGGTGTGGAGACATCCAGGTTGCTGGTCTCCACAGAGGAGGAGGAGCCCGCAACTGAGCCGCACATGGGGGCTGGTGGGGGTAGTACCACTGATGCAAGTGGTGCAGTCCAGGGCCAGGGGCTGGAGGCAGCAGAGGTCACTGCGGAGGGGCCTGTGCATGTCACTGTCCCTGACCCTGTGACTGCACCACCATGCACCAGCAGGAAGGCCCCGTCTCAGGCCCATCCGCAGGTAGGGGAAAGTGCCATGTCATCTGCCTCTCCACTACCTGCGGACGAGGGGTCCCACGAATGTATGGGCTCTGACCTGGTTGGTGGGTCCCTACATGTGTTGCGCACTCTGGCGGACCTCTCCTCCTCTGTGGAGACTATGCACCAGTCGTTCTCCACACCATCTTCCGGCCCAGATTCCACCAGTGCCCCCTGTGGACCTGGCCCGACCAACACAGCCAGCTTGGTGGAGCTCACATCCCTGCCACAGTCGGGAGTCGTTGGCCCAGCAGGGGTGGACATGACAACTGGAGACCAGCTGATGGAGGATGTGCAGGCACCATCAGACACGGCAAAGGACAGCAGCAGCGGGAGCAGGCTCTAGGTGGGAGCAATGATGGCTCAGGGCCTTCAACATCGGAGGGGCAGGCATCGGCCAGAGGGCAGGAGGACCCAAGCCTGGAAGTGTCTTCCGCGTGGCAGCGGTTAGGCCATGCTATAGATGCGGAGCGGCAGCGGGCAGAAGAGGCACGGCTCACGATGGTCAGGGCGGAGAACTCCATGCGGAGGACCCTGAGGCGGGCCGAGTGCCTCGAGGCAATTCGCAGGGAGTTGGAGGAGAACATGTCGTCGTCCCTGCGAACCCTCGGGGCCATGGAAGAGGACCGCCTCCAGGACATTGAGCAGGAGTTCGATGATGGCCTGGCCCATGACATCCAAAAGTGAGCCGTCGGACTAGCCCGCTGCCCTTGTGAATAGTTTTTAGAGTTCGGTTTCCTTTATGTTTTCCTTTTATTTGTGGTCAATAGACAATGCCACACAAATTTGTATATAGTCATATTATTAGGTAGGTAGGTAGATTTCATTAGTTTGGTTGGGATCATGGACCCTTTACATCCTTGGACAATGGATTGTATATAGTTTCATCCTGTATCCTTTTTGTTTTGTTTTGCATTATGAACATGAAGCAATGGATTTCTTTTTTTTTTTACATTCCCTTTTGATTTGTGTTGTTGGAGGCTGACTTTGGACTGTTTTTCGTTCAAAATCATATGGATTGGTTATCATGTTCATTCAATCATCATTTTCACATGCTTTTCATTTCATGTTTCATATTTTGGTATGCTTTCATTTCATTTTGATTTCATGTACATAATACATTTTCATTTTTTAGTTCCATGTGTGGGATTCGCTCATTGGCTTCATGCATGTGAAAATGTGGGTTTACACAAGCAATGCCAACCAGTGTATGTGTGTGACGGACATGTTTTGATGTACATAGTTTTGACTTTTGGTTTGTGTCATAAGATCAACATTTTACTGCTGGTGGGTGGGGGTGCAGGGGGACATGAGTGGGACATGAATGTGGGCCTGCTGGCAGGTGCCCCTGACTGCTGGGGGGTGGGGGTTCAGGGGGTCATGAGTGGGACATGAGTGGGGGCCTGCTGGCAGGTGCCCTGCACTGCTGGGGGTGGGGCTGCAAGGGGACATGAGTGGGACATGAGTGTGGGCCTGCTGGCAGGTGCCCTGCACTGCTGGGGGGTGGGGGTGCAGGGGGACATGAGTGGGACATGAGTGGGGGCCTGCTGGCAGGTGCCCCTGACTGCTGGGGGTGGGGTGCAGGGGGACATGAGTGGGACATGAGTGGGGGCCTGCTGGCAGGTGCCCTGCACTGCAGGGGGGTGGGGGTGCAAGGGGACACGAGTGGGACATGAGTGGGGGCCTGCTGGCAGGTGCCCCTGACTGCTGGGGGGTGGGGGTAGAGGGGGACATGAGTGGGACATGAGTGGGGGCCTGCTGGCAGGTGCCCTGCACTGTTGGGGGGTGGGGGTGCAAGGGGACATGAGTGGGGGCCTGCTGGCAGGTGCCCTGCACTGCTGGGGGTGGGGGTGCAAGGGGACATGAGTGGGACATGGGTGGGGGCCTGCTGGCAGGTGCCCCTGACTGCTGGGGGGTGGGGGTGCAGGGGGGCATGAGTGGGACATGCGTGGGGCCTGCTGGCAGGTGCCCCTGACTGCTGGGGGGTGGGGGTGCAGGGGGACATGAGTGGGACATGAGTGGGGGCCTGCTGGCAGGTACCCTGCACTGCTGGGGGGTGGGGGTGCAAGGGGACATGAGTGGGGGCCTGCTGGCAGGTGCCCTGCACTGTTGTTGGTGGGGGTGCAGGGGACATGAGTAGGACATGAATGGGAGCCTGCTGGCAGGTGCCCCTGACTGTTGGGGGGTAGGGGTGCAGGGGGACATGAGGGGGGCGTGCTGGCAGGTGCCCCTGACTGCTGGGGGGTGGGGGTGCAGGGGGACATGAGTGGGGGCCTGCTGGCAGGTGCCCCTGAATGCTGGGGGGTGGGGGTAGAGGGGGACATGAGTGGGACATGAGTGGGGGCCTGCTGGCAGGTGCCCTGCACTGCTGGGGGGTGGGGGTGCAGGGGGTCATGCGTTGTTGATCAGTAGTGCAAGGTGACATGTGGCTTGGCTGGGGGGCATGCCCATGGTGGATGGGCTGCCTCCGGGACATGACCAGGGGTGCAGGGTAGTCCCCTGTGGTGTGGGCTGCCTGCAGGGTCCGTGGAGGGTGTAGAGGGAACACCTGGGAGGACCCACACCGCCAAATCACGTGTAGGACTCCCCTGCACCCCCGAAATACACGTACCCTGCTGAAATTGCGTGTGAGATTTCCCGCGAACCCCATAATACACATACCCTGCTGAAATCGCGTGTGAGACTTCCTGCAAACCCCGTAATACACGTACCCCGCTCGCACAGGGCTCTTTCGCGTGTAAGACTTCCCGCGAACCCCGTAATACACGCACCCTGCTGAAATCGCGTGTGAGACTTCCCGTGAACCCCAGTTATACACGTACCCTGCTGAAATTGCGTGTGAGACTTCCCGCGAACCCCGTAATACACATACCCCGCTCGCACAGGGCCCTTTCGCGTGTGAGACTTCCCGCGAACCCCATAATACACGTCCCCTGCTGAAATCGTGTGTGAGACTTCCCGCAAACCCCAGTTATACACGTACCCTGCTGAAATCACGTGTGAGACTTCCCGCGAACCCCGTAATACATGTACCCCGCTCGCACAGGGCCCTTTCGCGTGTGAGACTTCCCGCAAACCCCGTAATACACGTACCCCGCTGAAATCGCATGTGAGACTTCCCGCGAACCCCAGTTATACACGTACCCTGCTGAAATTGCGTGTGAGACTTCTGGGGTTCGCGTGAAGTCTCACACGCGATTTCAGCAGGGTATGTGTATTATGGGGTTCGCGGGAAGTTTTACACGCGATTGGCCTGGGTACGTGTATTTCAGGGGTGTGCGGTAAGTTTCACACACGATTGGCCTCGGTACGTGTATTCCAGGGGTGCGCGGTAAGTTTCACACGCGATTGGCCTGGGTACGTGTATTTCAGGGGTGCACGGGAAGTTTTATATGTGATTGGCCTGGGTACGTGTATTTCGGGGGTGCACGGGAAGTTTTAAACGCGATTGGCCTGGGTATGTGTAAAATGGGGTTCGCGGGAAGTTTCACATGCGATTGGCCTGGGTACGTGTATTTCAGGGGTGCGCGGGAAGTGTTACACGCGATTGGCCTGGATACATGTATTTCGGGGGTGCGCAGGAAGTTTCACATGCGATTTTGCTGTCAGAGCGGGGAACGTGTATTTCAGTGGTGCGCGGGGAATCCTACAAATGCAATTGGCAGTGTGGGTCCTCCCAGGTGTCCCCTCTACCCCCTCCACGGCCCCTGCAGGCAGCCCACACCACAGGGGACTACCCTGCACCCCTGGTCATGTCCCGCAGGCAGCCCATCCGCCATGGGCATGCCCCCCAGCCAAGCCACATGTCACGTTGCAATATGATCACCAACTCATGTCTCCCAGCACCCCCACCCCCCAGCAGTGAGAGGCACCTGCCAGCAGGCCCCCACTCATGTCCCCCTGCACCCCCACCCCCCAGCAGTGAGGGGCACCTGCCAGCAGGCCCCCACTCATGTCCCCCAGCCCCCCACCCTCCAGCATTGACAGGCACCTGCCAGCAGGCCCTGACACATGTCCCCCGGCACCCCACCCCCCAGCAATGAGGGGCACCTGCCAGCAGGCCCCCACTCATGTCCCCCTGCACCCCCCAGCAGTGAGGGGCACCTGCCAGCAGGCCCCCACTCATGTCCCCCAGCCCCCCCCACCCCAGCAACAGGCACCTGTCAGCAGGCCCCGACACATGTCCCCCAGCACCCCCACCCCCCAGCAGTGAGGGGCACCTGCCAGCAGGACCCCACTCATGTCCCCCAGCCCCCCAGCCCCCAGCATTGACAGGCACCTGCCAGCAGGCCCTGACACATGTCCCCCAGCCAACACGTCATCACAATCCAGATCCCTGGCTCTTATGGCCACCCAAATCCCACCCCACGCCACTCCAGTCCAAACACCCAACCAAGCTTTACATCCACTCCAAATTGAAATCCCCATTACATGATAGATCACAAATAAGCAGTATGCGCATGAGTACAAGTCTGTCAGACCCACACAATGGCAACACATGACTGAGAAAACCCACATTGTAACATGCATTAAACCAATGAGAGAAGAACACACATTGAAGTAAGAAACAAAAATGTATGTAAGTCAAAATGAAGAGAATGAAATCAAAACACACAATAATGCCAATAATAATCAAAATGCAGCATATCCCAAAAAACGATAAATAAATAAAATGAGAATCCAAATTAATCCAAATGAAAATGTGTCCAAAGTCACCGTCCAACAAAGTAAATCCAAAGGGAAAGAAAAGCATAATATCCATTGCTCCATGGTGAAAAAAAAAAGATGAAGGAGAAAAATTCACTGTAAAACTATGTACAAATAGCAAATCCAGGGTCCATGAGCCCAACGACATGAATGAAACCTACAATGAAACCTACCTAATTACTAACTATATACAAAAATGTGGGGCATAGTCCATGCACCCCAATTGAAAGAAAAAAGAAATTCAACTTAACACTAATGAACTATATACAATGGCGGCGGGCAAGTCCAACAGCTCACTTGTTGATGTCATGGGCCATGGCATCATCGAATTCCTGTTCAATGTCTTGGAGGCGGGCCTGTTCACGGGCCCCGAGGTCTCGCAGGGGTAACACCATGTCCACCTCCAACTTCCTGCGAATTCCCTCGAGGCACTCAGCCCGCCTCAGCGCCCTGCGCATGGAGTTCTCCACCCTGACCATTGTGAGCCATGCCTCCTCCGCCCGCTGCCGCTCCGCACCTATCTGCTGGCCCAACCGCTGCCACACAGAAGACACTCCCATTCCAGGGTCCTCCTGCCCTCCGGCTGATGCATGCCCCTATGATGTAGATGGCCCCGAGCCATGCTGCCTCCCACGTTGAGCCTGCCGCTGCCTCCGACGCAACTGCCTCTGCCAGCACGACGGCATCCAGGCTGATGGAATCCACCGACGTTGTCGTGCACGTGCCCTGCCCGATGATGCCGGCACATCCTCCATCTGCTGGGGTCCAGTTGCTTTGGTGTCCACCCCTGCTGGACCTCCGACTCCCGACTGTGTCAGGGATGGGATCCCCACCGAGCTGGCTGCGTTAGTCAGGGCAGGTCCACAGGGGGCCCTGGTGGCATCTAGGACGGAAGACGGCATGGAGAACGACTGGCACATAGTCTCCACAGAGGAGGAGAGGGCCGTCAGAGTGGCCGACACATGTACAAAACCCCGACCATGGACACTCCCAACTGGGCCACGTTGGCACGCTGCTCTTCGTGATGACGTGCGTGCTCCCCCCAGGAAGCACGCACGTCATCATGAATGTCAAGCGTGCACAACGCGACACCAATCAGGACCTTCTCCATACGGCCAGGGGTCCCCTCGTCCGCAGGTAGAGGAGTGTCAGATGACATGGACATCCCTCCTACCTGCGGACGGGCCTGGGATGGGGCATCCCTGCTGGTGCATGGTGGTGCAGTCACAGTGTCAGGGACAGTGACATGCACAGGCCCCTCCACGGTGACCTGTGCTGCCTCCAGCCCGTGCCCCTGGACTGCACCACTTGCACCAGTGGTACCACCCCCACCAAGCCCCATGTGCGGCTCAGTAGCAGCCTCCTCCTCCTCTGTGGAGACCACCAACCTGGATGGCTCCACACCGTCTTCCGCCATTGCAAGCCCTTGTGGGGGCTCACCCACCTCTTCCGCTGCAGCCGTAGTGGCAGACGCAGCACCAGTCCCCTCACTCCCAGACGATGATAATTTCTGGGAGGGTGACTGGGCCTTGCGTCGCCGGCCGGTGGGGGCATCCCCGCCGCTTTGCTCCACAGCGCTGTCTCTGCCCTCTTCATCATTTGCCGCTGTGTAGAGGGAGACATAGAACACAAGCATCAGGGTACTGTACAATGGTCCCCTAGACAGGAAGCAATAGCAGATGAGTGGCACTGTCAAACATCACTTCCATCATGTCCCTCCACAACACATGGGTCAGTGCAGGCAAAACACATGCAGTAACAGGCATGGCGCATGCTATGAACATTAGCATACATGTCCAAGGGACTCTTGAAACATACAATGCTGGTTTGAAACTCACATGCATCATGGGTCATGCCTATAACATGCACACACTTCACCGTAGTTTCATCCATCTGGCCTCGTACACCCCAGACACAGTGGATACAAGGATGAGTAGGCTGCATCAGTGAATCTGAACATTGTCACAGACATGTGTCATGCATCCATGGCATTTACAAGTCACAGACACGCAAGTCAGACACACAGACATGGACACCATACATGTCCATGACAGCAGCACCCATCTCTCACACCCCATCGATGTCCAATAACAGAGACAGGCATGCATTAATGTGTGCATTCTGCATGCTGCTCCGCATGTTGCATTGTAACACATGCACCAACCATGTGGTTCACACATTACTGGTCTCACATGCATGACCATGATGTCCCTGCACACTCACATACGTACATGGCCTATAATACATACAGGCAAGTATCAGACAACCAGCACCCTGCAACATGCCCTGTCTCACACAGCAAGTCTTGGGCACTTACCGCTCAACTCCAGATGGGTCTGCCTCCGAAGGATCTGGGCGTGGAGCCTGGGCCTACGCATTCCAGGACCCTCATCATGGATGGTACTCATGCGTGCCCGGCCCCCCTGCACGAGGCACCGGGCCTCTATGAGGGTCCTGGACCTCAAGTCCTCCCAGCGCTTCTTGACTTGCTTGATGTTGCGGGTTGCCACCCCCTCTGCTTTGATGGCAACCACAAAGTCGTCCCAGATCCTATCCCGTCCTTCATTGTTGGCGCATGATGTTCCGAAGAGGGCATCATAATGCCCCAGGACATGCTCCACCAGGACACCAACTTCCTTCTGACTGAAGCTGGTGGCCCTCTGCCCCTCTGGCTGGGGGTCGCCAGTGGTCTCAGATGGTGTTTGCCCCGACATGGCGACCCCCGAGGCAGGCGTGGGTGGGCAACTGTGTCCTGGGAGTGGGCTGTGGAGCGATGGTATCCCAGTCGGGAGTCTTCTGTTCCAGCAGGGGTGGACACAGCAACTGGACCCCTGCAGATGGCTGATGTGCAGGCACCAAATAACAGGGCACGTGGGCAGCAGGCAGTCAGGCAGCAGCAGATGGCAGGTGGGAGCGTGCTCGGGGCTCTGGGGGGCAGGAAAATGGCCTTCAGGGCAGGAGCGTGGTCTTCCGTGTGTTTTCGCGTGGCCAGCTTGATACGGAGGGTTTTGGCACGTGAAAATCTTGCACGTCAGCATGTAATTCGAGGAAAGGGCCTTAGCGCGTAAGTGCGTAGCACACGCACGCGCTTCCATTGGACCAAAGGCCCTTAGCGCGTAAGCGTGTAAGTTACATTACGCGCATGGGCGTTTCCCTCATAGCACGTGATGACAGAGCACACGTGGAATAACTGTACGTCCGAGTGGCATCGCGTGTAATTGGATGAAAGCGCCCGTGTACACGTGTCTCTGACGTGTACACGTGGGCCGGTTTAAAAGCTGCGTGTAGGACGCCATTTCCTTGTATGTGCTTTTCGTGAAGAGCGAGTGGGTGAAATCTGTACTTCTTGTCGGTTCACATGCGGTTACTTCACAGCGTTTCTAGTTCGTACTCCCTGTTACCTCTGACAGATCTTTTCTGATTTTTTGTTGGGCCTGTTTCCTCAAACAGAGTTCACTTCTCCTTTTGTCCTGTCTCCTCAGATTGCGTACAATTCTTCTTTTGGCGGAGCTGTTGCCAACGCGCACACGTGCGTATTTTTCACGTTCTTTTTCCAGACAGACGGTGAGTTCCGCACGTACTTAGCAACTGTGCTTACCCCGTGTGTCGCGTTCCCCTTCAGAGGTCATTCTAGGCTGCGTGTATTACGCAAACGCTTTTTTTTTGTGTTTCTGGGGGCCACAGCGTAGTGCAGGTTCATTTTTTCACACACATGGTCTACGAGGGGTTGCCTGCACGTTTATTTTTGATTTTGGGCTGCCTGTGCATTGCGTGACCCGTTATCTTCCCCCAGGGGTCACAGACAGCCTTGTTAGAGCACTAGGGTATGAATTCCATCTGGTATCCTACCCCTTTGACCCTCAATTGACCAGGACAATAGTTTACTGCAACTCCCATATGCACAACAACATCAGTGCCATGGTTGGGAGGCGACCAAGCGGTAAGGGAGGCAAAGGTGGCCGACCCTCAAGAGGTGGGTGTGGTGGGCTCGGTAAGGGACGTGGCCGGGATTTGCAGGGTGCTCTTATGCCCCCATGTGTGGAGGAACAATCAGGGACACCCATGCCCCCCCATGGTTGAGGGAAACGTGGCTGACACCATCCAACCTCAGCCCCTGTTGGACCAGCCCATTGTGGCACCTGACACAGGATGACTCCCTGGCTGACTTCCAGGTCAGCAAGTCTAGGCCACGTTTTGCGGTGCAAGTTGTTGTCTCCAATCCATGTGGATCTGGGGCAGCTATGTCATCTGCTGCCCCAAGTATGCAGGGTGGGGAGGCTGCAGGGGCAGCTGCAGCTCCATCCGCCCCAGCTCTGACTCTCCCAGACAGGACAGTGTCAGTCCCAGTCCATCAAACTGACGTTCCCCCTGCCAACATTACCCTGCAACCAATGTCTGCATCAAGACCTATGGTCATTGTGCATTCCCACACTCCTACTACCCAGTCGACCGGCGATTCTGCCCCTACTGACCAGAGCAGCGTAAGCCACTCTGGATCTGCTCCACCTTTAAAGAAGAGGAAGAAGGGTGCTCTGGTACGACAGGTTGAGACCCCAGACACGGCTACACACTCCGGTACCTCAAGGAAGCCTTGCTTCAATGATCCGGAACTTGATGCACTTGTGAGCTATGTGTCGGCACATAGCCATGAAATGCTGGTGACTGCAGGGTGCAAGACCACACCTGGTCAGCGTAAGACACACTGGCAGACCATCGCCGACCACATAAGTGCCCTTGGATTTGTTAGGCGCTCAGCTGATGATTGCTACAAGCGGTGGAATGACCTGAAACGCAGAGCAAAGAACAAGCTGGCCTCAAGTCATGCCGCTACTCTGGTGACTGTCGGTGGGTCTCCACAAGAGGACAACAAACTCACTGAACATGAGTCTGTTTCTGGGGCCTTCATCACAGAGGAACAGATCCAAGGTGTGGGAGGACTACATGATTATGATGCATTGGGCCTCATTACGACTCAGGCGGTAAGGGGTTTACGGCGGCGTAAACAGCGCCGACCCTTACCGCCTGATTCCGAGGTCCCTTAGCGCCATGGAGGTTTTAACACCTGCTTTTAGCAGGTGTTAAAATCCATGGCGCTAAGGGACCTTGATGTTAATTACGCCACCGTAATTTACGGTTGCGTAATTAACGCCTTCCCCACTCCCATTATGCCCTATGGGGCAAAAATGGGAATGGGGAAGGGTAAATGGGGATTGGGGACTTACCGCCCCGCCAACCTCTGAATGGGGCGGTAAATCCGCCAACCACCATGGCGTAAACATAGTTTACGCCATGGTGGTAAAGGTACGACCCAGGCGGTAACTTACCGCCTGGGTCGTAATGAGGCATTGTTTCAATTCTCCCACTTTTGCTACGCATTCCTCAGCCCTATTGTCACATTTGTGACATTGATGATCCCCACATTGGACCACATGTGTTACCTTGTTAGATGAATGATTTTACCATTCAGGCTAATTGAGTATTGGCCTGATCACAGGAATTTTTGGGGCCTGTTTGAATGTGGAACATGATAGTTGTTTCCTGTCATGTTGAAGTGACAAACCATTGATGTGTACATCGGCCTGCAATCACTGTATTTTTGTACACTGGATGTGTTGCAGTGTGTGGCACATGCCTATTTTGTCACACTATGTAGCATTTTTCATCTCATCATGTCCATCTCACATGGATGGCTGACAGCATTCATTCACTGACATATGTATGTACTTGTGGAATGTACCATGGCTATGGTACATGCCATCTGTTTGATGGCATGTGTCATGTATGTGTATTGGACATGCCACTCACAGGCCAATGTGTGATGGCAGTGCAACCCAGCATGCTGCAAATGTGTTGCTCTTCCATGTTGGTGTCATCAGTGTCTGCCTTTTGCCTCCCCTTCAAACTCAGTGACAGTGCATGCATGGGAGGGTTATAGTCCTGTGGGACATGTGTAAATCATGTACTGGTTCTGTAGCTTGTCAGGCCTATTTGTGTGCTATGGTGCTAATGCCTGTTTCCATTTTTTGTCTTTCATGTTTTTGCAGGGGATGACACACTTGATGCTGTTGAGGTTGAGGAGATGGTGCAGACCCAGGAGGAATCTCAGGCACGACCATGTACCAGTGGGGGACATGGTGTGGTGGTGGGTGATAACCCAATCTTGCTGCAGAACATTCTGTCGAGGGGTGCCTCTGGGTTCACCTCCCCAGACCTCTATTCAGGTGCTGATTCGGATGATGAGACCTATGTGGCGTCGCAGGTAAGTGTTCTTGGCAGGGATTCTGTTCTGTCCTACCCACCTGTACCAGGGGTAGAACCCTATATGGGGATGTCAGTGTTGGTAATTCCGCCTTTGGCGGTCACGGATGCAGGGTCACACTCCACAACATCTGATCCTGTTCCTGGGCCAGCAGATCAGAGGGGGAATGCAGTCCTGCAGCCTCAGGCAGTGCCAGCACAGCAAGGCGCAGATCGCCTTGCCCCAAAGAGGTGTGGTGCCCGCCGGCGCAGTGGCCGTACGCCCGGAGCATCAGTTGAGATAATGGCTCAAGCAATGGAGAGGGTGGCCACTTCCATTGTCCCCCCTGAAATGCAGATGGAGCTACTACAGCAGGCAACAGACTCCATTTGCCAATCACACAGGGAGGAGATGTTGGCATCCAACAGGGACAGACGGGCGGCACTGGAGACTCTACGCCAATCAATATCAATAGAGTCCCAGGGCCACAGGGAAGCCCTGAGGGTAGAACTCCATCACCTCAGGGAGACTCTTGTTGACCTTGAGGCTTCCACTAACTTGAGGACAGAACAGCAGCTGGAGCGGCTCACACGTTCGCTCTCAGCTGAGATGCAGGCAACTCGGGAGGAGATCCGGGCATTACGTCAGGTGCTGCATGGGGATCTCCGCACTATAATCCTCCAGAACGAGACCTTCCACACCCGCATGCATGCTGCCATGGAGGACTATACCAGGGCTTTGCGTGGGCTGCCTTCCATAGCACCACCACCTCCTGTGGCAGCACCACCTCCTGTGGCAGCAGCAGAGGATGATGAGAGCGACAGCAGCAGTTCTCCCACATTGGCATAGCCGTGCAGGCCATGAGCCCATGGAGGTGTTTTTTTTCCCAACATCCACACAGGTGGGTGTTGGTGCGCACCCTGTCCTCAGACCTCCTGGGTGCCCCCCCCCACATGGCCATTTTTGATTTTTGATATATATTTTTTATTTGCAGTGTGTTGCCTTGTGTGGCTCCCGTGGGCATCCACTGTATTCCGGCTGGGCACATGCAGGCTTGTCCTGAGTTTGGGTTAGATGCTTGGGTTCGTGAGACACACACCCCTCCTGCTTTCCCTTTTCCATGGGCTTGAAAAGGGTGTGCCCAAGTGACATTGACTTACACTGTGAAGTAGGACTCCCATGAGCTGTGTGGGCAGTCTGTAGTCAATACTGTTTATACATTCCTAGTGGATATTGTTGTTGACTTGTACACTGCATGGTGTATTGCTATGTGCTTGTGCATCCATGTCTTTCGCCTAATTTGCAGGTTGATTCCTCATGTCTTCACAAGGACGTCTACTTTGGAGATGGAGTTCATGTTGTAAGCAGTGCACTTGGATATTTGTGTGGCAGCAGCACTGTACAGTTGGAAGTGGCCGATGTGCTGGCATGATCAGTTTGTAAGACTACCACTACTTTAACTTAGTACTGTCATGTGTATGCTATGTTTGAGGTTGTGTAGCTGCATTGTATTGTTGGTAAGTATTTCGTCATGTGTGTTGTTAGTTCTACATTACTGGGAGCATATTGTGTGTGGGCAGTTTCCATTAAGGACACTGTACTTCGACACTTGTGTCATGTTTTGGGGATTGCTTTGTTTGCTCTCACATAGCATGACAGGCCATGGTGTGTTGGGTGGCGGTGCTGGGGAGGGGTTGGGTGACATGGCACTGTTGTCATGTTGTATTTTGCAAGGGGGTAATGATTTTTGCAGCATAGCAGTGTATCTTTTGATGACACAGCATTGGTGGTGTTTGTGTAGGTAGGGATGCACACAATGTAAAACTTCCAGGTGACCAATCTCAGGCTGGTATGGTTGTGACAGTTGACTGTCCCTTATGTCATCATCATTGATTGTCAGCTGGTATGTGCCAGGGCTGTGTGCACTCCACAGGGGTGTGATTTTAGGTGAAGTAATTAGCCACCAGCTGCGTACGGGCTGCCTCACCTCGTGCCCTTTCCCCTCCCATGCGCAGCGGGCGTGCATGTGGTTGGGGATGTGGGGGCACCACCATGTCCACGGCCAGGCCCCGGGGTGTTGCAACGTTGTGCAGGACACATGCTGCCACTATCATCCTGCACACTACTGGGGGAGCGTATAACAGCTGCCCTCCAGAACGGTCAAGGGAGCGAAAGCGTGACTTGAGCACTCCGAATGTGCGCTCCTCTATGCCCCGGGTTGCAATGTGGGATGTGTTGTATCTTACCTCGGGTGGCGTGGTGGGATTCCGAATTGGCGTCATCATGTGGCTGCTCAGAGGGTAGGCACTGTCCCCTGGGGAGGTGGTGATGGGTATTATTAGTGGGGTTGTGACATTGCTCAGTATCTGACATGCATGCATGTGCTGTGGCATTTATACTCACCGAGCAGCCATGTATCGCCATGCCGCCAGCTTCTAGGTCCCAGTTTAGGGTTGACATTCTGTAAATAAAACTGTCGTGGGTGGACCCTGGATATTTGGCATATACTGAGGTGATGATTCCCTTGGCATCACATACTACCTGGACGTTGATGGAATGTCAGTGCTTGCGGTTTCTATAGATGTGCTCTGATGCCCTGGGGGGACGTAGAGCCACATGGGTGCAGTCAATGGCACCTAGCACTTTGGGGAAGTGTGCCACCACCGTAAAAATCCTGGACGACAGCCTGCCTTTCTGCAGGTGTTCTGGGCAGGTATATGTGCCTGCAGACTGATGGGCGTGCAGTCATGATGGCCAAGACCTGGTGTAGGCAGCGTGACTGCGTGGCCTGTGACACCCCCCCACTATAGCAGTTGTCCGTTGAAATGATCCAGTGGCCAAGAAGTGCAGAACATTGAGGGCCTTATGCAGGGGGCTGAGTGCTTGGGAGCACAGGGTGGGTGATGTGAGGTCATTCTCCCACTCACTGACCAGGTTGAGTATTATGTGAGGTGGAAACATGTACCTCCCATACACCTGGTCATCAGGCATCCCAAAAAGCCTGATTCTGGGTGTAAAAATTCTGGGCCTGACTATCCTCCTCCTCCCTCTGCGGTATCCCACGACCACTGCTGCTAGGAATGGTATATTCATCCTGGCTCTGTGCTTGTTTGTTGTTTGCGCACACTTTTATGCTGCGCGGGTCCACATACGCCTGCTTCCTGCTGGCGTACGTGTTTCCTGATTAGCACTTCTTTTTTGGCGCACGCCTTAGCCCCGTTCGATTCCATGAATACGTGTTTTGAACGTGCGTGTGGGCGTTCCGCGCACTTGCCTCCTGTACTTCCCCCGTGACGCCCACATTTTCACGAGTTGTTCCCCATTCCGCGTGTCACGCCCCCTGTTCCTCCTACTTTTGTTGTGTGCGCCGCGCTATGTGCGATTTCGCTGTGCGCTTAGCGCACACCGTTTGGAGACGTGTGCGCCAGCGTACGCCACGCAGAATTTTGGCGCACATCCTGGGATTTCCACGCGCACGGACTTCCATGAATAGCTGTGCGCGGGTGTCGCTGTGATTTTCGCACTGGCACTGCGATTCGCACGCTTTCGCACGCTTGCGCTGAAAATTTCAGCGCACATTAATTCCATGAATCGGCCAATGTATTTTTTAATCTATGTAAAGAAATTTTTGTTGGTTTTTTTGGTATTTTTGTAAAGAGTCATATAAAAAAAAATATTTAAAAAAATTGTCTAGCCAATAGATCGTTATGTATTTTGGGACGATGAAGATGACTTGCATTAGAGGAGGGCTTAGTTGTCCACCAGATAGTAGAGACCCAATCACAACCCCTGTCAGTATGGTGTCAGTATGGAACGTATACCTAGATGTTCCCTTTAAGCCTATCACATCCTCAAGTAGGTTTTTGTAGTTTGCCACATAGTGTGAAGTCAATGATGACGAATTTTTACTATATACACGATGAGAGAGACTTGAGAGACTGTCCGTTGATGTCTGGTGTACTTCCTGTTTTAGATAATTGTTAATAAAACATGAGTAAGTTTTGCCAACTTCCTGAGTTGGTTTGATTATTGATGTATGAGTAAGTTCTGCATTCCCATCCATCTCTAAGTATTGCTACCTTGTCTCAAATAGCCCCAGATTCCGAGGTTCACCTCCTCCATCGTCTGTGTCTCAATCGGCAACTTTCTTTTGCTCTGGTTGTCCACAAGTGACCGTACACACTCCACTGACTCCGCACCCCTCTCTTTCCTCTCTTCCCCATTTTTTACCAGCCCTGGGCCAACCCTGCAGTGCCCTTCTCCTTTTCCTCTTCCATCTTTTTCTTTCAATTTCAACCCCCTCTCTTTGAGACATCCCTATCTCACCATGCTTTTTGTTCCTCCCACTCTTTCTTTCTTTTCTTCTTGTTCCTTTCTTCCACCCCTTTTACAAACCATACCCATTCCTCCACACTCCCCTTTAACTGCACTGACCCCAACATTTCCCCTGTATCCTACTTTACCTGCTGTCCGGGCCCACTCTCCATTGGAACCTTCAACTAGGCCTTATTCACATCACTCCCACCGAGCACGCCTGAAGGCATACCACTTCTCGACTCTGAACCATTTTCACAGGGCATTGGCGTCCTCTATATGTTTTCCCACAAGGCATCCCACCATGCCCCTTTTTCCCCTCTCTATGACAGTGTCCCCTATGGAGGCAATTGCGGCCCAGCCCTTGCATGCCCCATTCACTGGCTCACCCACCTTCTCTCGCCTGGGCATTTGGGTACCCTTTCCTAGAAGGTTAACTGAAGGCTTCCTTTTCGTCCTCTGAGGACTCCCGCAATAATACATGAACTTTTCTCCACAGCTCCTCTCGTATCCTCTGGTCCTCTGACACATTCTCCCCTCATTGTTGACCCACAGCCCTTGTCCCAATGTTGAACTGCAAAGCAATGTAACTGGACCCCCCTTTTTTGCCACCCAGGCCACTTCCTCATCCAGGGCAGTAGGGGCGTAGGTCTCTCATGTGCCTCTTCTTCACAACCCAAAACTCAGGCAGTTGTCGTGCACCTGGTACACTTCCTGCTGCCTTCACATGCCACCTTTTCTCAATTGTTGGCATGCCTTTCTCACCCAAAGACTCATCGTGCTTTACCCCCATTGACGCAACATCAGTGTAGCATCCATTCCTCAGTGCGCGTAATGGAATCCCTGCATTCTATCTTGGAATGCCATCGTGCACACCGAGGCGATGACGTTTGGCGGGTGACAGTTGGTCAACTGCCACCATATCTTGTCTTTGCCCTGCAGGAGAGTGAGCGCATTTGGGGTCTTACATTTTACCTTACTTAAATGTATTGATACATTCTGGTTTCACCATCACTGTCTTGTGGCTAATGCTGGATTTGACTTTTATGGACTTCATTGATTCACGGTGCGTCACCCTTTCTCAACTCTCATGCTGGACTTCCTTTGCATCTTGTACTCATGGTGGCCCTGAATCATGATGTTCCCATCTTCATCTTGTATACTGGCTTGCAACATTATGTGTTACTACTGAATTCTGCAATTGCATTCTCTCTCCCCTCTTGCTTCTCCACTCTTTTTGACTGCTTACTCTGTTCTCTCCTCCTCTCCCTTTCTCCCTTTTCCTATCTCCTCCCCTTACTTTCTTCTATGCACTTATCAGAATTGTCCCTGACCTAGTATGATAGCAACCTCGTCTGTCTCCTCCCCATCACCTTCCTTGTTCCCCCCACCCACCCTCAAGCACTATCAGAAATGTCATCAGGCCTAGTACGGTAGTCATCTGTCCGTTTCCATTATCGTCCCACTCTGCCCCTCCCTTCCTTATCTATGTCTTAGCTGTTGCACTATCTGAAATGTCGTCAGGCCGAGTATGATAGTTCATTTCACATCCTTACTGTTCATGGCATGTAAGAATGTCATTGTATTTTCCCTTGTTCCCGCCCTTGCCTTGAAGCGCTTTGAAACACATTGTGTATAGCCACTACATAAATAAACAATCAAATAAATAAACATATCAGAAAATATTATCTATCTTTACTTCACGATTGACGACAAAGGAGGGAGACCCCAAATGGCAGGTACCTGGTGCCAGGGTCTGGTGAAGTGGTCGGTGACTTCACCCACATCAGTTACTGCACCAGCTCATCCCAGGCAACTTTTGTGGCACGGAGGTGGATCAGAGGCAGGGGCAACTGCCACATAACACATTGGTGCATAATTGGAGCTCCAGAATTTCCAGGGTACAGCTGTGTTCATCGGAAGTGGGGAGAACCGGCAAACTGTGTACCCATGTGGTGGTAGTGCCTAATACTACACGATCTCTTGAGAGCAGTCATAGGTGAGGTGATATAAATCACACTGCAATCGGGGCAGCTACACCATAGGCAGCGGACGGTCCCAACCTTAATGTGACAGTGTCAATGTCGGAAGCGGCATAGCCAGCCTGAGGTGAGAAGTGGTGCAGGTCCGAGTTGGGTGGGAGGTGCTTTTCTCCCCGTTGAGGGGTCTAGTGAGGCACACCAAACAGGGAGCGCCCACCCCATATGGAGATTGCTGCTTGTCGGCTTCCCTAGTGGCGGTCCACAGTGTTGTCAGTGCCGGTGCATAACTAAAGAGGAAATAATTACTTTTCAGTTGGGGGATGAGCAGTATCACTGGGCCTCATTACACGGACGGCGGTAACCATGGCGCTATTAGCGCCATGGTTGCCGCCGGTATTTTACCCATTCCGCCTTAGTGAATGGGGGAATTACCGCCCCATTCCAAAGTTGGCGGGGCGGTAATTCCCCATTCACCAAGGCCCTTCCCCATTCCCATTTGAGCCCCCATAGGGCTCAATGGGAATGGGGAAGGATTATTTGCCCTGAAGTCCCTCAGCGGGTCCCTTCCTTAACATGTGGTCTGGCCACACGTTAAGGATGGGACCCGCTGAGGGACCTCGAAGTATGGCGCTAAGGGATCACCGGCACCGGTGCCCTTACCGGTGCCGGTAATCCCTTAGCGCCATCCGTGTAATGAGGCCCACTGTTTTATGGCCATATTAGGAGCAGGCAGCAGCTGGCCAGCCTACAAGGAAAGATATAAGGCCACCATTGCTGGGGGCCAGGCAATTGGAGCATCAGTAGCTCAATAGTCCCACCTCCATTTTGGGGACAGGCAGAGCCTGGACATTTGTGCAAACCTATGGAGGCCACCATTTTCGAGTCGGGCAATTTCATTTTCTACATCTAAGAAGTAATTCTGCGCATTGTGCTTACATCCATCACATATCTTTATCAATGATGGTAACGCCAGCCAGATTTTGATAATTTTTAATGGTTTATCCCTCTACTTCTAATATCGAACTTCTTCTGCTACTGTGGTTGGACATTCCCAGCTCTATCAGTAAATGGCAGTGGGAGATCCTCCTGTCCGAAGACAGCTGGGTAATAGTGGACATTCGATCTGAAAGGTGATACCACCAAGCAGAATCTTGAGCCACCTCCCAGGTTTTCCGCCATACCAGGGGAACCACCAATCCCCTAGGAAGACTGGAGAGATTTATTAAGTGCCAAGGATGAGTATGCTCGTCCTTTTTGCATAGACTTGCATAATAGCCTGACACTTAAGGGATTACATTTTACTTTGTTGGTTCAGGAGGTGAAAGATATTCTGATGAGCAAAAATGCTATACATTGATGTGTTGCTTAGGGGCAGTAGCAGTGACAATAATAAAATAAATGGCTGATGTTGTGGAAGAGGGGGAAACGGATGTGGGTAGAGGGGCTGGGCAGGGGCTGTATGGTATGTCCATGAAAACATTACAGGTGCAGTTTGGGAAGCAGATTAATATTGTGTTGGAAAGGTCCATGTTTTTCTCCAGGAAACAAGGAGTGGGGGAAGCGATGGACTTGTTTGTGACAGATCTTAGGGTACAATAGTCGTGTTGTGAATTCACAACGAGGGCGGATGAACCGCTATAGGAGGCACTGGTGATTGCTAAAAGTATGGAAATAACTGGGATTTATTTGAAGGAGGTTAATTCTAAAGCTAACAAGGAGTTAGTGCATCCTATAGCTGAAAATGTGGGGGGAAAACAACCTAGGGCGGATGAAGCCAAGATGTGTGCGGTAAGGAAAAATAACAGAGCAGGAATGGGATGAACGGGGGGGGGAGTCAGTCCTAGACAGTTAGAGCCATGTACCAGCACAAGACATTTGCAAGAAGCAATGTACTGGGTGTGGGTTTGAAAAACATGCAATGAATGCCAAAGAATGTCCGGCCGTGAGAGCCAAATGCGGGTGGTGTGGCAAGATGGGTGACAGAAATATCCAGTATGTGGGGGGAGAAGAAAGGGGAATGGGCCAACAAATTGCTCACATTGTGGGTGAAGTTCGGGAAGATGTGGAAGGGGAATATGTTCCCCCTGATGTTAAGATCATAGTGGCTGGATGCTTGGTAAATTCCTTAGCTGACTCAGGTTCCCCATACACCACAATTTCTGAGGCAATGTACAAAGAAATCTGGGGAGATAAGGGACATGTCTTACACATGATTGACATACGGTCAAGAGCATACAGAGGAGGAAAGATTGACATAATGGGTTTTGTTTGGGGTGCCAAACACATAAGGGCGAAGATTTATGTGGCAGTTAAGGGTGATTGCTTATTGGGGTGCCGCCACCACCAAGGAAAATTAGGGCTCAAACTGCACCCGGGTGAAGAACTACAGGTGAAATCTGTGGTATTTAACAGAGCAGAGAAGTTCGCTAAGGAGGTTGTTTCCAAATTCAAACAGGTGTTTGGACAGGGCATAGGGAAATTGAAGGTCTACTGCCATAAAATCCAGTTGTCTTTACAGGCAATGCTGTGTGTGCACAAAGTGCAGAATCTCGCTTTAAAACTGAGAGAGAATGTAAGGGAAGTGTTACGTGGTCTGTGTGAGCAGGGTGTAATTGAGCAGCGAGCGGTTGTCCCCCATTGTTATCACACAACACCCCGATGGGCAAATTTTATTATGTGTAGACTTAAGGGACTTAAAAAAGTCTATCTTGGTCAACAGGTACCCATTGCCCAAGATTAGTGAGATGCTCATGACTAAGGAAGAGTCTGAATGTTAAAGTAGACTTTATCTCTCATTTGCATATTATCAGGCAGATTTACATACCTCATCACACGCCTTAACAGCTTTCATTACCGCAATGGGCGCCTATCAGTTCAAGAGAATGCCTTTCCGTTTGGCATCAGCATCTGCCATTTTCCCACAAATAATGCAGGATCTGTTGGGGGATGTACCTGGGATTAAATGCTTCCAGGACGACATCTTGATCATGGCCAGAAGTGAGATTTAGCACGATGCCAGAGTGTATGAAGTGTTACGGAAATTGGAAAGTGCGGGTTTGACTGTCAAAATGGGAAAGTGCCAGTTCAAGTTACACCAGGTATCTTATTTAGGTCACAGACTCACAAAAGAGGGAATAGTACCACGTCCAGAGATGGTGGATGCCATTTTAAAAGTGAGATCGCCATCTAACTAAAATGAGTTGAAGTCTTTCTTAGGACTTACAGAATTCTATTCTAAGTTTGTTGAGAACTTTGTTGTGAAGAATCAGCATTTACGCTTGTTGTTGAAGGTAAGGAAAGAGCTTCTTTGGGGACATTTGGAGGAGGGGTCATTCAGGAGGTTGAAGGAAGAAGTAGCCAATGCCCTACTTTATACAGGTTTGTTCCTATAGCTGATACCATCGTGTCGGTAGATGCATGTGCCTTGGGTTTAGGGGCTGTGTTAAGTCAGATCAGGGATGGTAAGGAAGTACCCGTGGCTTTCACATCCAGAGCATGATCGGATATGAAATCTATTTATTCCACGATAGAACAAGAGAGTCTTGCATGTTATTGGGCCTCAATATACTTTAAGACCTACATTTCGGGTTTACCCTATAAGCTCAGAAGCGGTCATAAACCATTAGCACATTTTATTTCTACGGCTGGGGGTAGGCGATCCCCAGAATTGCCAGTTGAGTAGCTGCAGTGCAGAGTATCAATTTCACTGTTGAGTATGTCCCTGGAAAATGTAACCCTGTAGCTGACTGCTTGTCTAGCTCTCCTTTAGATGGCTCTGACCCTGTAGTTGATATATGTGATGAGTGGATTGCGCAGGTCGAAGGGACAGTCGTCAATGCTTTTTTGAAAAACGTTAGGTGAGACGCAGTTCGTGAGGACCACAGGATGAGGTTAGCATCGGAGAGCATGGAGCAGAGTTGAAATTTTGATGAATCCATCAGATCTCTGTACTATAAGTTAACAGATGAATTGAGCTGTTCTACGTGGGGTTTAGTTCATGGTGAGAGGGTGTTGCCTCCTCTCCCCCTTTGGCATGAATTGACCAAACGATCTCCTAAGGGACAGTTGGGCAAATGTTTAACCAAGAGGAAACTTAGGGCCGGGTTTTGGTGGCTGGGCATGGACGCCATATTAGATGCAGAAGTGGGGCTGTGAATTCCTTGCAGCTTAAGCAACAAATCCCTCCAAACTGAGACGGTGGAGATGTGCAGTGTGGACATACCCAAGAAGACACAGGAGAAGTTTGCCATTGATTATTTGGAGAGGCTGTTTGCGAGGGAGGGGTATCCCAAGATAATAATATCTGGCAAAAGTGTTCAATTAGTGTCGATTGATATGAGGCAGTATCTCGGACTACGTGGTATTGAGAACCACTGCACAGCTTTATATAAACTAGGGCAAACGGGTTGGTTGAACGCACTGGTCGTATAATTAAGGAGTCTATCTCAGCATGCCCGCTACCCCTCTACTTAGACACCTCGTCAGTTGTGACCTCCCTTTCAACAGCACTCTGAAGAAAATTCAACCAGTATGGAGATGGTTTCCAGGTGGCTTGCGAGTTGGTTGTTCCCACCAGCTCAAGGGAAGAAGTCGTCTTTGAAGGGCGTCTCTGTCGAGGGAGTTTCAGGCAATTCGGAACTACAGCAGTGCTTCACTGGGCAAACCAATGGTCCAGGAGTTGCAGCAGTCGTCTTCCTTCAGCTCGTCTTCGTTTTTTCATTCCAGTGGTCGACTCTGCCTTCCAAGTCCCAGAGACCTGCTTTTAAACAGTTTTCTCCCATTAATTCCAGCATAGCTGTCACTCACCCAGCAGGGTGGCTGTCCTTGCCGGACAGTCAGCCAGCCAATCACACCAGAGTGCATTCAGGTCTCCTATGCGACTAAGCACATGGAGTTTCGGGCACCTCCCTCACATCCTGTCCACCCCAGACACTCAGGTGCCCAGAGGAAGGCTTCAGTACAGAAGCCCACCAAAGGCGAACAAACAAAGGGACCAAACCTGGTTTGGCGCACAGAGAAAAACACTAGAAGCACCTTTTCAAAAGGAAATGGTGAAAAAAGTCGATCAAGCCTGTTTTTACAGAGGGGGCTCAGATGCCATCTTGAAAAATATGGCTCCGGTGGATTTTAGCTACTGGAGTGTTTAAACGGGTTGCGGTAAGGAAAATCAATGCAATACCACTGCCACCAGCCCTTCTGAGAGGAAAGAGTAGCTTTTGAGGGCTACATGAGTTTTCTAGGCATAGGGAATACTAGGTATTCCCTCCAGCACTCAGCTGTAAGGCAGTGTTTGCTGGGTCTAGCAATTTAAAAATACTAGAAAAGTCAATTTAACTTTACATTCCCTGGGAGACAGTAGTCAGTACCAGAGAAGGTGTTTAAACCTTGGGAAGTCTGAAAGACATCCCTGTGCCACTGCACTGAGGGTGCTGCGTGACACACAAGAAAAAGATGATGCCTATGGAGTTGTCTAAAACTCCATATCCAAAGAACACAAAAGTAAAACACACATCAAAATACATGAAAGAATGGGAGAAAAAGGCTCACACTCTTTCCAGGTAAAAATGAAAGTCCTAGAAATCCAGCAAAGTTGCTGGGGGTCTCAAAAAGTAAGGAAAATTAGCACATTTATGAGAATTGTCCCTAACAACGGCGCACACCTCCTCCGTCTTCCCTGGCCGAATTACTGCATACATTTTTGATGCCCGCACCTCAGACACTTCATGGCACCGGCTTAGCTCCAGCATGCTGGGCAGCGTGAGTCCCGGTTCCTGCAGCACCTGCCTTCTCAACTTTACACACGAACAGCCCTGTAGGAGCTGTTTCCTGCCCATGATCTGGGGGTTTTCCCAGGCACACAACATCGACATCTGGCGCAGACACCCTTAGAATTTGTCCAGGACACATTGTCTTTCTGTCTGGCGCTACACATGATGAAATGCTCATAGTTTACATTGGCTAATGGCATGAAATGCTCGCGCAGCACATTCTTGGCTGCTGTGTATGATGCATCCACCGGCTGTAATGACTGGAAAACTTTGTGCACTGCTGGTCCTGCTGAGTAAAGAAGCGTAGCCACTTTGCTATACTTATTGTTCTTACCCGTGACCCGGATCTACATGTCCAGCCAATCTACCCAGAGCCTCCACCTCGCTCCAAGGCTCGACGGAGCCCCAGAAATATCAAACTCAGGCATTGGTGTAAGCACCCCTTGCTGTCCCTGTGCATGCGCAAACACTTGGGCCGCTGGTCCTGCCAGTGCCTGGGCTCCTGCGCCATATTCCTGGTCACCCATTGTGGTGAGCGCACGAGCACCGTACATGGAAACTGGGGCCGCAACTCACAATGGCCCTCCTCCAGGCAGGATGCCACAACATAAATTGAGCGTCCCGATGTTAGCCACACTCCAGCCTCGGGCTAGTTCTAGTGAATACCCCTCCACCAAGTCCACACAGGCAGAATATGTATTTCCCAGCACACAGTCCAGAATGTCCAAAAACTGAGCATGCAAATAATTCCCACTACTCCACTCTCGGGCTTGCTGTAGTGATTGCCCCTCCACTAATGCCCAAACAGACAGAAATATGGAATAACCACATTAGCACCCAGACCAGAGGTCCCAAAAATTAAGTTGGGTGGACAAAGGGGAAGAAGAAAGAAAAAAAAATCCTAGGCCTTCCCTTCTCCTCACCTCAAACTCGACATGAAAAAAGTGTTCAAAAGCACTTCGAACATTCTTTCAAAAGGGGCCCAAAAATTCACTTGGGAGGCGCACGAGCACTCCCAACTGGAGCCGCAACCCTCACCACCACGTGTAAACAAAATGTCAGCCTAACGCATCAACCTCAATGACTCGGCGGCATGAACATTTGGATAAAAATTCTGCTAAAGATCTCTCCGTTTTGGGCCTGTGGTTCTGCATCAGAACGACCATGGCACCTCGTTGCCACTGTTACAAGTCACCGGTGTGCCCCCCAAGCCCTGTGAGCCTCCCCGGCATACAGAGCATACGAGACACGATGCTCTCTGTCTGGACTCCCCGGTCACACTAGCGATCTGTGGCAAGCCTCGTTTATTACAAGCCCACGTGGCAGAGTTGCACCACTCCGCCGCGTGTGTACCTTTTAAGGGGCTGACACCACAGCGCCCAACACGCAAAAGCAACTCCTCCTCATCGACGCAATTCATAGCTTGGAATTTTCCCATGTTTTCCTCAGGGATGTCGTAGCACCCTTGACCCACAGTCGCGGGATGTAAGGCTAAATTAACAGTACACATGCTTAACAAAATGGCGTGCTACTTTAGCACTTCATGTGTACAGACTTTTAAATTGAATTTACTTACATGACTTGCTCAGATGAGGTACCATTCTTTAAAAATTCCCTGCTTTGTCATGTTTTTCTTAACTCACCTGCTTTGGCCTACGAGCACCGAGGTGTAACATGTGCTCACCCTGTGGAATTGGCATCCAATCAATGGGCCTGATAAATATTTCAAGTGCCAGCGCTTATATTTTGCTGAAAGTGTGCTTCTTGCGAGGCCGATACTTCTAATAAACGGATAGAGTCCTCAGCAGGCACTGAAATATTTAAAGAGTCATTCTGCCTCAGTGTGCGAGATAATGAAGCCACAGTCTTTCATCAAACATGAAGCGGGCTGCTTTGGGGAACCCAGAAGAATGCGTGTAATGGTAGCGATGGAAGAGTTGGCGAGGAGCAGATTGATGGAGAAAGGCACCGGCGAGGGATGTCTGCGTGTCCCGCGGCGCTCTGCTGGGTCCTGGATTGGAGATTATTACCCTGGGATGTGAAGGAAACAAGCCTTCCCTCTCAGCTCTGTCCTGCTGCGCGCATCTATTGGCGCTAGATTATACAATATATGAGAGTAACTTGGCACTGCAGAGAAATAAATACAGGCAAATATCCCGCAGAGCAGTGTTTACTGGATACCTGCAGAGGCCAATGCAGGCCCCTACAGGTTCTCCAAAATGAGACTCCCTTTCAGTGGAGTGCATCAACAATTCAGAGAAAATGGGAGTATCGTGCATTTTGGGTTTATGATTTAACTGTTTAGTTGAAGGGGCCCAAAAAATCAAACTGAAAGCATAACAACTGGCCCACTCACAAACATATCAACGCCACAGAAAAAAAGAAAAACGAAGAAACAAGTTAGACGCCTGCATACGTCATTAGGAAGTATCAATACGCCACAAAACTAACAAGCTAGGGGGAGAGAGAGCAAATCCACAGAGAATATTTTCAAAGAATGAGCTCTGAGCCAGCGAAGGGCCTCGGCATCTCTCTTCCTCTCTCGCACGCCCTTTTTCTCACGCTCTTTCCCTGTCTCACTCTAGGGCCTCATTACGAGTCAGGCGTTAAGGGGTTAACGGTGCCGTAAACTGCGCCGACCCTTAACGCCTGATTCCGGTCCCTTTGCGCCATGGTGAGTTTAACGCCTGCTTTTTGCAGGCGTTAAAATCCATGGGGCCTCATTACGACCCAGGCGGTAAGTTACCGCCTGGGCCGTGACTTTACCACCATGGCGTAAACTACGTTTACGCCATGGTGGTTGGCGGACTTACCGCCCCATTCCGACCTTGGCGGGGCGGTAAGTCCCCAATCCCCATTTACCCTTCCCCATTCCCATTTTTGCCCCATAGGGCATAATGGGAGTGGGGAAGGCGTTAATTACGCCACCGTAAATTACAGTGGCGTAATTAGCGCCTTCCCCACTCCCATTATGCCCTATGGGGCAAAAATGGGAATGGGGATGGCGGATTTACCGCCCCATTCCAAGGTGAGTGGGCGGTAAATCCGCCATCCACCATGGTGTAAACATAGTTTACACCATGGTGGTAAAGTTGGCGTACTTACCGCCTGGGTCGTAATGACCCATGTCTCTCTCTGTTGGCAAGAGTTATCTGATGCATGTTTGTGAAATCCACCATAACCAGAGAACAATTTCAGATATTTTGAAGAAGGATCAGAGCGGGCGTTATGTTTTATATGGTTGAAAGTAGAATGAGAGCAGCAGCAATAGGGGCATCTCCTGAGGAGGGGACCGGCCAGGTATTTAGAACCATACATCAGCGTCATCTTTGTCATGCAGGCATGACACCTTCATTTTGAGAGGTGAGGTTGTCCTTAGCAGGACTTCCATTTTAAAGCCACTCTTATATTTTAGAACTGCATTCTGATTTTAACTTCTATTGTGTATTGATTGAACGTGCTGTGAGGATGTTATAACTTCATTGTGTTCTGTGATTGCCTTCTTTGACGTTCTGGGATACCGCTGAGGCGGTTAGTCCTCTTTTCATTTCCCGAGTGGGCGGATCCCCGCCTCACTCGCAGCTGGGCTCGGCATTTATGTGCCGGTGCATACACCCGCCCAGTGGACGGGCACAGCGGGCATGCCGTCAGTGCGCCAAAGTCGCGCTTAAGGCAAGCCCGTCTGTGCCCGTCCGTGTCCTGGATGAGAGGCTATAGCTTCACTAGAAGCTCTCTCCTAGACCTTGCCCCGACTAATACCATATTAACCAGGGGCTGGAAAGGGGATATTGAATTAGCTAGCATACACCAAAGACAGCTCCCCTCCGTGGTGGCGCGTGGTTGTAAAGATGCTATATTGATGCTGCTTAATTCTCACTCGCTGCCAGCCAACGCAGCTGAGGTCTATGACATTTTGTCAAGTCATCTTCCGGAATTTCTTTGCATCACAGAGACATGGCTCCGAGACAGCTCGGGCCCAGCATTGGTGTAGGCTATTCCAAATAATTATAAAATAATCAACATTGACCATCCCTCATCTCATGCTGGGGGTGGAGTGGCAGTTATTTTTCAATATAGTGTCTCCAGACTTACCCTTAATCATGATCTCAATATGGAAGCATTGTTAGTTAAATGTATGAATATTTCTCACCCTACTTATCATCTTCTTCTTGTATATCACCCTCCTGGCTGATATGTAGGGTTTCTAGACCCTTTTGTTGACCTGGTAGCTGATCTTCTGCAAAAATATACTAACTTGATTGTGCTGAGCCATTTTAACCTTAAATCTAACCCGCCTAGATCTCCTGCGATTGATCTTTTTTTTACTAGCTTAAATGATCTCAACATTCAACAATTGGTCATAGAACCCACACACAAATTGGGTAATAGTCTAGACCTTGTGTTCGCTAATGTCAGCTTGGTTGCTGTCTCTTCTATAGAACAGATACTTTGGTCTGACCAATTTCTGATCACATGTACTGATCTGATCTAAAACCCGGCCATCGCAAGTTTGGCAATGGGGTTGGTGCTCAGCAGACCTACAGGGGCTCTCTAAACTGGTCAAAAGTAAATACCAGAAATACGATCATCCCTCATTTTCCACACTATCGCATTACTAGAGCGAAGCTGCTGATATTTTTGCCCCGAGTCGGCTCATTCATCCTCGCAGACTTCCCTCTCAACCCTGGTTCACCCCCGCACTTAAAGCTGCCGGCTTATTCTTAAGCAGACAGAACGCAGATGGTGTGTTGCCTATGACCTTAATGCTAAAGCCCAATATAAGACCTGTTCCGCAGCTTATTTCTCTGATATCCATGAAGCGAAAAAACGGTACTTCACACAAACGGTGGAGTCGGCTCTTTGTCAACCTAAGGCTCTTTTTTTGGCAGTCAGATCTTTATCTTCCTCCAACAAAACTACCCCTGCACTCCCCTTGACGCAGGACTGCTGTAAGTCTCTAGCCCAATTTTTCATATCTAAGATTGAGGCTATTCGATCTACCATCCAATTGTCTCAGGTGCCTTCTACTGCTAATGACGCTTACACTGTTGTGGGTAGGTCGCCGGAAGTTAAAGAGTGGTCTATCTTTCCATTGTTCTTGGAGAAATTAGAGTGCATTAAATCTGGCTCCCCTTCGGACATAGTTCCTCTAGTTGTCATGAAAAAGTTTGCTGGTCACATTTCTACGGAGCTTACCTCATCAGTAAATGTTTCCTGTCAGACACAGGTTATTCCGGCTGAACTTAAAATCGTCACTGCTATTCCTCTCTTGAAGAAGCCCTCGCTCGACCCCTCTCTCCCTTCTAATTTCCATCCCATCGATCTCCTCCCATTTCCGATGAAACTGTTGGAATCATTGGTCTCCCCTCTTCTCTCCACTTTTTTAGAGTCATCTACTCTGCTTGATTCTGCCCAATCCAGCTTTAGGGCTTGTCTGGGCACGGAAAGCGTATTGGTATCAGTTCAGGATGACATGGCCAGGCTAGTTGATGCTGGTGCGGTGGGGGCACTGATTTTGTTAGATCTTTCAGCTGCCTTCGACACTGCCGACCATCCCGCCTTGCTGACCTGCCTGTCCCAGATTGGGATTGCGGGTCAGGTCCTGGAATGGTTCTCGTCATTCCTGGTCGACCGCGCTCAAGTGCTCTCTCTTCCTCCGTATCTCTTCCGTGCTTTCCACCTTACCTGTGGTGTCCCGCAAGGCTTTGCCTTGTCGCCCATTCTCTTCAACATATATATCAGGCCTATTTGTCTCATCTACTCCCTTGGCGTCAGGTGCTATTTATATGCCGACGACACCCAGTTTCTGATTCGTCTTGATCTTGATCCGACTGAGGTGTCATCGCGCCTCCACCAGTGCCTGTCTGCTGTAGTTGAGTGGATGGGCCAAAACTGGCTGAAGTTGAATGGGGACAAGACAGAGGTGTTGGTGGTGGGTGCCCCCCCCGATCCTTCACTCTGGGTTTCTACCTTTTGGCCATCTTTTTTGGGTCCTTTACCTGTCCAAGTAACAAAGGTTAAGAATCTCGGTATCACCCCCTCTGCAACATTATCTATGAATGACCAAGTCTCTGCCGTATGCAAAGTTGGTCATTTCCATCTTAAGATACTGAAAAAGGTTCTTCCACTTTTGCCTGCTTCTCTCCATCCTCCGGTTGTTGCTGCCATGGTGCTCAGTCGACTGGGCTACTGTAATTCATTATATCTAGCACAGCCTAAAGGCTTATCCCAGCGGCTCTAGCGCCTTCAAAATCTGGCTGCACGCACTGCAACCGGCTCCCCCTACGGTGCTCATATCACTCCGGTTTTACGTGCTCTACACTGGCTCCCAGTTGGTCAGAGAGTTGAGTTTAAGTCTCTCTGCATTGTTCACAGAGCTCTTCATGGACTGGGGGCAGAATATCTCCAGTCCAAGTTTGTATGCTACTTCCCCTCCCGTTTACTACGCTCTTCTTCAGCTGATCTATTGGTGGTCCCCCCATACTGTCGCGAACGGATTGGTAGTCAGGCTTTTTCTGTGGCTGTGGCTCAATTGTGGAACAATCTGCCACCAAAGATTGGGGCTATACCTAACCATTTAGCCTTTAGAAAATATGTTAAGACCCTGCTCTTCTAACTCATGATTTGGCCTTACTGGTATTCCTCCCTCTCTCCGTCTTAGCGCCAAGATACCACTGGTGACAGTGCGCTTTAAAAGTTCACATAACATAACATAACATTGAGGGTGCATTGTTCGCAATGGTGGGAGTTGAGGGGGGAGTGCGTGGGCTGTGTAGGGGGTGCTGGAGTTCTGACAGACCTGGTAAGGTGCCAGGGGATCAGGGGGCATGCTCTGAAATTATGCTTGTTATTTTACATTTACTGTTAATTATTAACCCCTCTACTTCTGAGGGTTTCCCCTCCCAGTGCTGTGTGCTTTTTTGGACATTTCGGTATGTCGCCATTCAATCCCTTGTAACTTTTCTGCCAAATGTGCAACCTTTTCTTCCCACATGTAGGCGGTCATAAAGCCACCCACCAGGGATTCGTGGTTTGCTGTAAGGGGTGTGAGAAAATGACAAAAAAGTTACACAATTTTGTGTTTGTTCAGGAAATGCTAATAAAATGATGTACAAAGAGGCGTGTGTTTTTTTTTGTAAGAGCTAAGAACAAAAGGTTTGCAGTTCTGAATTTATCATTTTCCAAACTTTCAAGAACAGGTTGAGTGGAAAAAAAATATATATATTTTTCATGAGTTTACCGTCAGTTTTGTGAGAGGTAGGAGATTCTTACCTTTTTTTTAATAGGACATGTTTGCACCAAAAGGAAAAGGAGGGTAGGAGAGCACAATGGGAACACAGAAAGGCATACATTTCTGAAAAATAGACAACATTCCAAGTTCAGGAAGGAGTCATTTGCGCAGGGCATGCAGCAACTAAGTTTGGGAAACATTTTTAAAGTGACAGAAAAAAAGGTATGTGCTGAACATGTTTGGACCTGTAAGGTAATGGTTTCTGTGAATATTGAGAAAAGCAATGCACTGCTACATTCCGCTAACTCTTCTAGTTAGGAAATCACACATTTTTGGTGATGTTTCACAAAACAAGCAATACTACCAGCCAAAAACGGATCCATGATACACAGGAATTTTATGCTGACGGCCTAAACAGACGTACTTAGCATTTGAAAATCACGAAAACGTATGTGGTGAAGAATGGTAAGCACACATTTTTTGAAAGAGCACTGGCAGACCTTTTGAAGTCTGGGTGATGTGTGCAGGTTACAAAAGCATACAGTGTCTAAAGCAGCGACTAAATGGAGGTCACATTTGGCAAATTAAGGGCTGTGTAACAAACTGCAGTAGGAAATGTATGAAAAGGTGATCAAAACCAAGAGAAAATAACAAATGTGATACCTTCCTACACGTGCCTGATAAAAATGGTACCTCACATGTGTGGGTGCACTGACCTGGGTGCAAAAGGAAAGGGCTAAACAATTGGTACATCAAACACCCTGGAGAAGTCTGGATTTGGCTTTGTGGACAATCCACAGATTTGCACCTGGGGTGTTGCAGCCACCGAAAAAACAGGGAACCCCATTTATTTCTGAAAATAAGAAACTGGGTGGAATCCAAAGAGGCCTGACTAGTGTGAATCGCCCTAGAATGTACAACCCACGAGGCTCAGCAAAGTCCAAAATGTTTGGAAAAAAACCCACAATTTTGAGACATTTGCCACCAGGAAACCACAGAAACACCCAGGCAACAAAACATGTCCCACCTTCCCACATTCCCACAGGTGTCCCGACAAAAATGGTACCTCACATGTGTGGGTGCATTGACCTGGGCACAAAGGGAAAAGGCTAACCCACTGGTACACCAAAGGACCTGGGAAGACCACATTTTTACTGTATTTGGCCTTGTGGACAACCCACAGATTTGGGACTGGGGTGACACAGCCACCAAAGAAAACAGGGAACCCAATGCATTTCTGAAAAGAAGACACCCATGGGAATCCAAAGAGGTTTGAATTGAATGGAACACCCTAGAATTTATTACCCACGAGGCCCGGAAAATTTTAAAATGTATGAATAAGACCACCATTTTTAGACATTTGCCACAAGTAAACCACAGAAACACCCAGGCAACAATACATGCCCCACCTTCCCACGTTCCCAGAGGTGTCCTGATGGAAATGGTACCTCACATGTGTGGGTGCAATGACCTGGGCGCAAAGGGAAAAGGCTAAACCACTGGTACACCAAAGGACCTGGGAAGACCACATTTTTACTGTATTTAGTCTTGTGGACAAACCACGGATTTGGGCCTGGGGTGTCGCAGCCACCAAGGAAAACAGGGGAAACTAAAAGAAATCATCTGTGGGAATCCAACGAGGTCTCACTTGCGTGACTCACGTGACAATTTATTAACCACAAAGTCCAAAATGTAGGGAAAAACTAAATCTTGAGACATTTTCCACCAGAAAACCACCGAAACACGCGGGCAACAAGATATGTCCTACCTTCCCACCTTCCCACAAGTGTCCCAATGAAAACTGTACCTCACATATGTGGGTGCACTTACCTGGGCACAAAGGGAAACAGCTAAACCACTGGTACACCAAAGGCCGTGGAAAGACCACATTTTTACCGTATTTGGTCTTGTGGACAACCCACAGTTTTGGGCATGGGGTGTCTCAGCCACCAAGCAAAACAGGGACCCTCATGCATTTCTGAAAAGAAGTCACGTGTGGGCATCCAACAAGGTCTCACTTGCGTGAATTGCATGGCAATTTATTACCCACAAGGCCGTGCAAAGTCCAAAATGTAGGGAAAAACAAAATTTTGCCACCAGGAAACCACGGAAACACGCAGGCAACAACACATGCCCTACCTTTCCACCTTCCCACAGGTGTCCCTGTGCCATGATAGACAGGATTTGGATGCTGATACCCGAAACATACATACTTAGCATTTGAAAATAACAAAAAAACTTATGTGGTGAAGAATGGCAAGCATACATTTTTTGAAAGAGCACTGGCAGACCTTTTGAAGGATAAGTGACCTGCGCAGGTTACAAAAGCGTACATTGTCTAGAGCAGCGACTAAATGGAGGTCACATTTGGGAAATTAAAGGGTTGTGTAACAAACTGCACTAGGAAATGTATAAAAAGGTGATCAAAGCCAAGAGCAAACAACAAATGTACTTGCTTCCCACATTCCCACAGGTGTTAGTTAAAAATGATACCTCACATGATTTGGGGCACCGACCTGGGCGCAAAAGGAAAAGGCTGAACAATTGGTACATCAAACACCCTGGAGAAGACTGGATTCGGCTTTGTGGACAATCCACAGATTTGCGCCTTTGGTATTGCAGCCACCAAGGAAAACAGGGAACCCAATGAATTTCTAAAAAAAGAGACGCCCATGGGAATCCAAAGAGGCCTGACTTGCGTAAGTCGCCTTACAGTTTATTACCCATGAGGCCCGGCAATGTCCAAAATGTATGGCAAAAAACACAATGTTGAGACATTTGCCAACAGGAAACGACAGAAACACCCAGTAAACAACACATGTCCTACCTTCCGACGTTCCCACAGGTGTCCCGACGAATATGGTACCTCACATATGTGGGTGCACTGACCTGGGCGGAAAAGGGAAAAGGCTAAACCACTGGTACACCAGAGGACCGGGGAAGATGACTTTTCTACTGTATTTGGCCTTGTGGACAACCCACAGATTTGGGTCTGGGGTGTAGCAGCCACCAAGGAAAACATGCAAAGCCCTGCATTTCTAAAATGAAGACATCTGTGGGAATCAAACAAGGTCTCACTTGCATGAATCGTGCAGCAATTTATTACCCACAAGGCCCGGCAAAGTCCAAAATGTAGGGAAAAAACACAATTTTGAGACATTTGCCACCAGGAAACCACTGTAAACATGGGAGCAACAACACATGCCTTACCGTCCCACCTTCCCAAGGTGTCCCAAGGAAAACTGTACCTCACATGTGTGGGTGCACTTAGCTGGGCACAAAGGGAAATGGTTAAACCACTGGTACACCAAAGGCCCTGGGAAGACCCAATTTTTACTATATTTGGTCTTGTGGACAGCCGACAGACTTGGACCTGGGGTGTTGGAGCATTCTCAAGTAGATTACAAGTATTCAGGGTTTGACGTAGAGTTCATTCCTGGTGAGCGAAATGTGGTGGCAGAGGAATTATCCAGGAATGCTGTTGAAATCAGTGGAGAGTAAGAACAAGGTTTGACTTCGGAGAATGTTGATAATGAGGAGGGTGACGTTTTTATGGTGTCAAAGGGGATTTTGGAAAATTAATGGCATGAAGCCCATGCTGCTGATGAGGTGTATGAGGAGGTAGTAAAATGTGTTAATGAAGGTTGGCCACGAGATGCAATAGGCAAGGAATATAAACGTTTTAGAAGAGTAAGAAATGAGTTGAATGTGGAAGGAAAGTTTTTGGTTAGGCGTCATCATGTGGTGGTGCCTCAAGGGATGAGAGAGTTTATTGTGGATGTTGTCCATTAAGGACATTTTGGGGTGTGCAAAACAAACTGTTTGGTAAGGGAGAATTGCGAGTGGCCAGGCATTGACAAGGATTTCGAAAACAGAGTTAAGGAGTGTGAGCCATTGTTAGGATACCGATAAGGTTTTACAGGCTATAGATCCATCAATGAAAGTTCCATCTATTCCAGATATGGTGTGACCTGTAGTCACCATCAACATTTTGGGGACTTTAGATGTGAGGGGCACACAAAACAGTTATGGAGTGGTGGTGGTGGATGGGTGGTGGATGTCCTGTACAAGTGGCCAGAAGTCTGTGTGATGAGGGAGATCAGTTCTAAAAAGATCATACTGATTTTAGAGTCAGTATTGTGGAGAGAAGGATTTCCCAAGAAATTCATTTGGACAATGATCCACAATTGGTTCCAGGGAAATGGAGGATTTTTTAAAAGATTATGGAATACAAAACATATCTACAGCTCTGTATCTGTCACCAGGATCAGTGATATCCTCGTCAGAGAACGTAGAATCCGATTCACCACCCTCCCCTAACTCCTCACCTTCATCTCTTCTTCCTGTACCCTTCTTTCCTTTACTTCTTGTTCGCTCCTTTTTTTAATGAAGGTAGGGGCGCCCACGGAAGGAAGCCACCGTGTCACCCAAAAAGGGTTCCCGGTGCCTCCTCCCGGGAACGCCAGGAAGGGGAAAAAGCCAAAAGGCACAAAAAAAACCCTAAGCGACCTGCGTGACTCTCCTAAGGAATGAGCTGGTATGCAGGGAGAATGCAGTCGGCTGAAGCTGAACTCTGTGGTAGAAAGGATGAGGCTCCGGAGGAAGGTAGTCAGTAAGTAGTACGGAATCTCACAAGGGGAAACAAGTCCATAGGTGTAGCACAATAGAATAGGCAGTCCTTAAACAGGCCGGGATCTGGTACACGGGAGATCACAGAGGAAGGTATCCGAATCAGAAGAATCAGCAATCCAAGAAAACAGGCCTAGGTCTGGTACACAAGGAGGCAGGCAGAAGGAGAAAAACAGGAAGGGGAAAAAATAAGGAAGAAAGATGGAAGCAGAGAAAAGTTGGGAGAAGGAGGTTGGCGAGGAGAATAGCAGAAGAAAAAAGGGGCAGCAGGCAAGACAAGGGGAAGAGGACAAGGACCCGAGAGGGATCGGGTAATACTGCAGCAAGTGCGAGCGAGGGAAGAGCAGGCAAAAAGGCAGACAGCACTAACGGAGGAAACCGGAAGCGTTGCAATGCGTACGCAACCCGGAAGGAGCTGTATTTAAACTCCGGGCCGCGTAAGCGCGCATACGCACGGGCAGAGCTGCAGGTGGGCGTGACAGGCTACCAGCGTGCACGGCGGAATAATGTCCGCGCCGCCAGCGGTCCCACAGGCGCCAAGTGCCGCATGGCATGACAGACAGTATGCCCCCTCCCAACGGACCCTCCCCCTGGTTTGCCTGGATGGTAAAAGTGAAACTTGCGGAACAGTATAGGGGCAGAAATATGGGAGATGGGTTCCCAGGAATTCTCAGAGGAGGGGAAGCCCTTCCATCGTACAAGGTATTCTAGTTTGCCTCTACGATACCTGGAGTCGCATATTTGAGCTACCTCGTATTCTTCCGGAGTGGAATCCTGAGGAACAGTAACTCTCTCAGCTTGACGCCTCCAGGTATCAACATGAAAGGGCTTAAGCTGAGAAGCATGGAAGACAGGATGAACTCTGTTCAGGCTGGCAGGGAGTTTAAGACAGAAAGCCACAGGGTTGATCCTTTGTACAATCTTATAAGGCCCTAAAAACTTCGGGGATAGCTTGGATGGATGGGCCCAACGAGGTAAGTATCTCGTAGAAAGCATTATTCTAGAGCCCACCTCCAAACCTGGTACGGGTTGACGATGTCTGTTGGCTTGGGACCTATAGCATTCCTGCGCTGCCTGAAAGCTTTCCCTAGCCTTCTTGTGTATCTCTCTAAGGCGGGTGAGTGAGGAATCTACAGATGGTACATTAGTAGAAAGACAGGAGACAGGAAGGATAGACCGGGGATGGTAGCCATAATTACAGAAAAATAGACTAACCCCTAGAGCTGAGTGCACGGAATTGTTGTAGGAGAATTCGGCCAGAGCCAATAACGAGTGCCAGTTGTCTTGTTGGGAATTAGTAAAACACCTTAAGTATTGTTCCAGAGTTCCATTTAGCCGTTCAGTTTGTCCATTAGACTGGGGGTGAAACCCCGACGTGAGAGCTCTTTCAATCCCCAGCCGCTCACAGAGAGCCTTCCAAAAATGAGAGGTGTACTGACTTCCCCTGTCAGAGATGATCTTAGAGGGCATACCGTGCAGTCTAAAGATGTCTTGGAGAAATACTTCGGCCATGTTGGCTGCAGTGGGAACTCTGGGCAAAGGGGAAAAGTGAGCCATTTTAGTGAATGAATCAACCACCACCATTATACATGTGCACCCCTGTGAGATGGGGAGATCCACGATGAAATCAGTAGAGATTGAGCTCCAGGGGCCGTCAGGCACAGCATATGGTTCGAGTAATCCAATAGGTCGTTGATGAGGGGATTTACTTCAGAGGCAGATGATTCAGGATTGAACATAACGATCCACGTCCTCCCTCATTTTAGGCCAGTAGAAGTGACGACGAAGGAATTCCAGAGTGCCTGTTCCACCCCGATGACCAGCAAGTTTTGTGTCGTGACACCAGTTCAAAGCCATCTTGCGAAAGGCAGGCGTGGGTAGGTAGAGTCTACCCTTGACCAGATATAGACCATCTCTAATTTCGTACGCCAAGCCTTTGGGATGTCTCTCTACTTCAAAGCGCCCTCCCGATTCATCTTTTACCTGACTGAGGAACGTCAAAACCATTCCGATACTTCTGGGTCTGGGAAACATGTGTTCACAAGGAGACTCGGAATCGGGTAAGTAATCACAAAGCCGTGAAAGGGAGTCAGCCAACACATTCAGCTTTCCTGGGATATAAGTGATGTGAAAATCGAATTGGGCGAAGAAGTGAACCCATCGGGCCTGTTGGGTGTTGTAGCACTCGAATTGCCTCAGGACTTGTAGGTTCTTGTGATCTGTCCGGATTGTAAATGGATACCTGCCTCCCTGAAGGAGATGCCGCCATTCCACACAAGCCTATTTCATTGCTAGTAATTCTCGTTCAATGACAGAGTAGTTTCTTTGAATGGCGTTAAGTGGCTTCGAGAAGTAGGCGACAGGATGCTCTACTCCCCGAACCTCTTGGAGAAGGACAGCTCCTATGGCAGCAGCAGAGGCATCGGTCTCCAGGATGAAGGGCAGCTTTTGGTCAGGCTGAAGTAGTATGGGTGCAGCACAAAAGGCGTTCTTAAGATCCCCAAAGCTATCGTCGGCCTCAGGCGACCATCTGAACGGCTCAGAAGATTTCTTGAGGAGAGTAGTGATGGGTAGGATCTTCTGGAAGAAATTGGGAATGAACCTACGATAGAAGTTAGCCAGACCCAGGAATCTTTGAATTTCTTTCACTGAAGAGGGTGAAGGCCATTCTAGGATAGACGACACCTTCTGGGGGTCCATTGAGATACCCTGACTGGACAAGATATAACCCAGATAAGGTATGGATGAAGCGGAGAACACACATTTAGAAAGTTTGACGGATAAGTGATTGTTCTTAAGTCTACGGAAAACTTCTTTGACATGTTCCTCGTGTTCTTTGGCATTGTTGGAAAATACTAGTATATCGTCAAGATACACTAGAGTTGTTTGGCACAACAAATCGGAGAACAGTCTGTCCATAAACCGTTGAAAAATAGAAGGGGCATTCACCAACCCAAATGGCATGACCTGATACTCAAAGAGCCCGAACGGAGTCCAGAAGGCAGTCTTCCATTCATCTCCTTTCTGCACTCGGAGAAGGTGGTAGGCGTTCCTTAAATCAAGCTTGGTAAACATGGTTGCACCGTGGACGGCTTGTAAAATCTCAGTTATCAAGGGCATCGGATAACGATCCTTAACAGTAACTTTATTTAAGCCTTGATAATCAATGCAAGGTCTTAGGTCCTTCGAATCTTTTTTGGAAACGAAAAACAAGGAAGCTCCAGCAGGAGACTTTGAAGGTCGGATCAGCCCATTAGCCATGTTATCGTCCAGATAACCTCTGAGAAATTGCCTTTCCTCCAGTGACAGAGGAAACATTCTGCTGAATGGTACTAAAGCTCCCGGAGTTAGTTCGATGCAACAGTCCTCAGGCCGGTGTGGAGGTAGTTCAATAGGTATCTTTTCTGTCACAACCTCTGTGAACTCCCTTAGGTAATGAGGCAAGCAATGGACAGACTTGGTCTCACAACTATTAGATGTCTTGACAGTTTCGAATCTTGGCTCGGGTAAACACTCAGCTCTACAGAATGAAGGTTGAAAATTCAATAGATTTTTAGACCAGTCAATGCTGGGGTTGTGCTTGCGTAGCCAGCAGATTCCCAGAATGATGGGTAAGTGCGCGGCTCTGATGATGTCAAACATAATTCTTTCTGTGTGCTGTTGTATCGACAAGGTGAGTTCCTCGGTGGTGTGGGTGATCATGCCTGAGCTCAAGGGCTCAACATCCACTCCTTCAACCTTCTGGTCTTCCTGTTTGGCAATTCTTTTAAGAGCTTTTTGTTTGGCCCAGTGAGTGTCAATGAAGTTGCCGGCAGCACCACAATCCAGTAGAGCTAATGTGGTCACCTCTGTAGATTCTAGTTTGAGGGTAACTGTGAGAACCATAAGACGAGAGTCTTCAGGGATTTCGGGAGATGACACAGATAGAGAAGCGTAAGGACTTGGACCAGCCCCTCGGTAGTGAGTCCCAACACTTACCGAGGGCGAGCGTTTCCCAGCCTTCTGGGTGGTACCTCCGGACAGTCTCGTAACATATGAGTGGAAGCTCCGCAATACATGCACAGGCAGCCGTCCCTGCGCCGTTTGCGTTCCTCAGGGGTGAGCGGAGCACGCGCTGTCCCAATTTGCATGGGCTCCTCTTTGGAGGAGCGTGAGAAGGGTACTGAAGGAGATGGGTGTGTTTCCAGGAGAGGGGGAGCTTTTGTCTTGGTCTTTCTTCTTTCCATACGTCGTTCGGTCAGGCGGAAATCTATCCTGAGGGTAGCCGTAAGGCGTTCCGAAAAGGATGCAGGTCTTTCTATCCTGGCTAGCTCATCCTTTAAGTCTTCTCTCAGACCCCGCCGAAAGATTGCATATTGAGCCTGCTCCTGCCACCCAGCTTCAGCTGCCACCTGTTTGAATGTTGTAATGTAGGTTAGCAGATCCGAATTCCCTTGACGGATGTCCAGCAGATCCTCTGAAGCCAAGTAGGTGCTTTCGGTACGTAGAAAGGTTTGTTGCATCAAACCCTTGAAAGCATCATAATCCTGTAAGACTGGATCCGGCAGGTTCACCAACGGAGTGGCCCATGCCAGGGCATTACCTGACATGTGTGTTATCATAAACCCCACCTTGGCATGGTCTGAGGAAAAGGTCTAAGGGCGGAATGAGAAGTGTAAATAGCACGCATCCAAAAACTCTTTTACCTTTTTTGGAGTGCCATCAAACTTGCCCGACACAAGGGGGAACGGTGGTAGATCGGTGGAAGGTCGTTCTCTCTCCGTTATCCGTTGCTGTAGGGTGGCATTGGCAGCCTTGAGATTCTGCATTTCCACATTTAAGCTCTGGACTGCTGCTACAAGTTCCTGTACTTGCTGTGGCGTAGCCATTTCAACTTCAATTTGGCATTGCAAACTGTCACCAGGATCGGTGATATCCTCGTCAGAGAACGTAGAATCCGATTCACCACCCTCCCCTAACTCCTCACCTTCATCTCTTCTTCCTGTACCCTTCTTTCCTTTACTTCTTGGTCGCTCCTTTTTTTTTATGAAGGTAGGGGCGCCCACGGAAGGAAGCCACCATGTCACCCAAAAAGGGTTCCCGGTGCCTCCTCCCGGGAAGGGGAAAAAGCCAAAAGGCACAAAAACCCCCCTAAGTGACCTGCGTGACTCTCCTAAGGAATGAGCTGGTATGCTGGGAGAATGCAGTTGGCTGAAGCTGAACTCCGTGGTAGAAAGGATGAGGCTCCGGAGGAAGGTAGTCAGTAAGTAGTACGGAATCTCACAAGGGGAACCAAGTCCATAGGTGTAGCACAATAGAATAGGCAGTCCTTAAACAGGCCGGGATCTGGTACACGGGAGATCACAGAGGAAGGTATCCGAATCAGAAGAATCAGCAATCCAAGAAAACAGGCCTAGGTCTGGTACACAAGGAGGCAGGCAGAAGGAGAAAAACAGGAAGGGGAAAAAATAAGGAAGAAGGACGGAAGCAGAGAAAAGTCGGGAGAAGGAGGGTGGCGAGGAGAGAGGAAGGAAAATAGCAGAAGAAAAAAGGGGCAGCAGGCAAGACAAGGGGAAGAGGACAAGGACCCGATAGGGATCGGGTAATACTGCAGCAAGTGCGAGCGAGGGAAGAACAGGCAAAAAGGCAGACAGCACTAACGGAGGAAACCGGAAGCGTTGCAACACGTACGCAACCCGGAAGGAGCTGTATTTAAACTCTGGGCCGCGTAAGCGCGCATACGCACGGGCAGAGCTGCAGGTGGGCGTGACAGGCTACCAGCGTGCACGGCGGAATAATGTCCGTGCCGCCAGCGGTTCCACAGGCGCCAAATGCCGCGTGGCATGACAGTATCATCTGAAGAGTAATGCTGTGGTGGAGGGTTTTAATAGTATGCTAATGAATGTCATTATGATTGCCACAGAAACTGGTGGAGACTGGGTACGGCTGCAATGGAAAGGATATTCCTGTACCAATTAGCTCTGCATGATACCACTGGTTTGTCTCTGTTTGAGAATTTGAGTAGATTTAAAGATTTAAACCTAATACCCAGTTGTGTCCCAGAGGGATGGGAAGAGCTTGTTAGGTGGATATAAAGGAGGATGAGATGAAGGAAAGGATCAGGAGGAAGGAGAGGTATTCCAAATATAGGTATGATAAGTTGAATGGCGTGCTAGAAGTTATCATGCCTGAAGGGACATTGTGAGGGTTAAACATCCCAGGAATGTCCACAAGGAGTGGCCGAAATTCGCTAAAGTCATTTGTGTTAGTGAAGATTTGGGGAATTCAATGAAGTTTGAGAATGGGGAGATTTGGAATAAGGAAAGGGTAGCAAAAGTGCCACTATGAGAAGTATGTGGTGAGAAGGGAAGTCTGGCTGTGGAAGCTAATTAGCAATGGGGAAATTAGGTGTGATTGAATGGTGGCTGTTGGTGGAGGTAATGAAGTGTGTTGCATTTTTACATCTTCACATGCATGATTTGCTTAGGCTGATACGTTGAATAACCTCAGCCTAGAAGGTGGGTTGGAGCGCATGATGTGAGCGGATTTACCATCAGGTAAGGCGTGCAAATGCACCAATTGGTGTGTTTGTTTCGAGCCCCATAACCTGCGCTTGGTACTAATGAGATGTATGGATCGGAATAAAGGATGTTATGAGAAGTCTTACCATGTCCCTGTTGAATGGGGCTCATGCCACAGATGGCAACTTAATATAATCCACTCTGAGAATTGAGAATAGCACACTGCTGGATTGGAAGCCCATTGTGTGTGCAGGGATCTAGATAGAAGGTCATCAAGGAGACTGAGATTTAAGTCTTCCCATTCCAGTAAGATGAACCATAATGGGCTAGGAGTGGAGTCCTCAAACAGAGGTGTGTGAAGTCTATTAATGAAAGGTCAGTCCAGACAAAGGAGATTGTAGACACAACATTGATAGTATTCAGTGGGATGAAGATAAAATCGTCCCTACTTGGACCTGCTGGTGGAGAGACCCTCTATAAGGTTAATCGATGCAGGGAGGGATATGTCATCCCCTCATAGTTTAAGGTTGCACAGAACAGCTGCAGCCCCATGTAGGATGAAAATCCAGGTGGCGAGATGTGATAGATTGACGAGCTGATTGTGATGGGAGTGACTAGTGAGGAAAGAATCCATGTGTCCATCTAACATGTCATACATGCATGAATCATTTGTTGACAGTGACTACTTGCAAGGGAGGAGAAAATCCCAGTGTTGCTTGGAAGCAGGTGAATAGATTCAGTGGCTAAATCTGAGTGTGCAACACAGGCACCTTCGTATGGTTACTAGGGAGGAGAAGTGACCATCTTGAGTGCCAGGGTGTCCAGTGGAAACAAACATGCCAGGGGAGGGTCAGGCGTGTGGTAAAAGAGTTTTTTCCAACAGTCAAAGCTGCTGTTGTGTGCAATGGGGAATGCCAGAATTGTTTTCGTGAAATTGGATCAATCAATCATCAAGCTTCTGCTAGAACACATCAAGTTCAAGTAGTACAATTTCAGGTATTGTAGCTGAGTTCGGAATGACATGTCACATGGACAGCATGCGTGGTTGCAGTTCATAAGCAGTCTTCTGGACTGAGAAAGAGGCAAAAGGCTCCTTGTGGCTTTGCGAGTGTAGATTGATAGGAAAGGGGTTGTACTTTGAATTACAATAGGGCAGTTGAGGGTGAAGTAGAACTTATAATTGTTATTTATTTCTGTAATGCACACACGGATGTAAACCACACACACACACACACGCACACACAGAGAAACGAGTAAGCAGGAGATATCATTCAGTATCAAAACATGAACTTGTAACACAGGTGCCACCTTGTTGTGACTATGGTTGAGAACATTTCACTGACCATCTTTCAGAACAGATTGCATGGCACTCAGGAAACTAATGCGAAGGAAGACATAATATCAATACATTGCAAAAAAACAAACATAACACCTTCTGTGTCTTTCAAAATATCTGAACCTCAACACAGGATATCTTCATGCACCAATCATTAAAGCCAAACACCTCTCAACATAATGCAACCAAAAGCAAGACCAATAATTTGGAAGCCATACGTAAACCCAAAGAACAGCCCCCACCTTTAACTAGCCTTCAATTTCTGTCCACCTTACTCACCATACATACAAATGCAAACCAGCCACTCACACACAGCTTATTTAAAAAAAGGCCCTCTCCCCATGCTTCAAACATCACAAATCCACACCTCTAACTACAATTGACATGCTCAGGCCCTGGCGAAACACATGCCCACACTACAGACACAAGGCCGCCCCTCTGGACATAAAGCCTTTGATAACAATCTTGCCTTCTGTTCTCCTAACTAACCAAACCCACTCACTCTCTTCCAGATCTGCCAGAGTGCGTGGAGACCACGCATGTGGCATCAGTGTGTGACCCAAATCCTAATAAAACAACATGGTATACAGACATGGGGCCTCATTACGAGGTTGGAGGTAGCCATGGCGCTATTAGCATCATGGCTGCCTCCAAAGTCCTTCCGACTCCGGTCTGGTGGATGGAGCAATTACCGGTCCATTCCGAGGTCGGCGGGACCAGTAATTCCCCATTCACCAGAGGCATTCCCCATTCCCATTTGAGCCCCCATAGGGCTCAATGGGAAGGGGGAAGGCGGCAATAATGGTACCGCAAATCGTGGTACCGTTATTGACCCCAGTATCCCTTTGCGGGTCCCTTCCTTAACACCTGGAAAAACCAGGCTTTAAGGAAGGACCCGCAAAGGGAACTCGTAGTAGGGCGGTAAAGGATTACCAGCACCGGTGCCCTTACCGGTGCCGGTAATCCCTTACCTCGTAATGAGGCCCCTATTTGTTTTCACTGAGAAGCTATGCGGTAAGAAAATCCTAGATTTTGTTGGAGGCAGTGGCTTTAACTGATTGTGCAAAGCACATGCCATCTTGTGATCAGGAAGAAGGAAATCCTTGTGACCACCTTGTGTGCCATACATACATGGTACATTCGTTGATAGTGACTGGTAGGGATAAGTAAATCCCAGAGTTTGTTGGTGACGGTATTAGATTAAGTAGAGTTAATTTGCAACATGTGGGCCATATTGTTGTGATTATGGAGGAGAAAATACCAGTGACTTCTTGCATGGAATGCACTCACGTGACATTTGTTGTCAGTGACTACAAATGAGGAGAACATGCAAGAGTTGTTTGGAGGCAGGAGCTTAGTGTTTATAACTGAGTGTGTAATGCTGTCATTTTACAGCTACTAGAAAGGTGAAGTGGCCATCTTAATTGGTTACATGTCTGCAGTAACCACACTTCCGAGAAGAGCGGAAGGCACACATTTACGGATTGTGGTTGTTTGACTGAATGTATTTGCCTGTGGTCGATTTGACGAATACTTTTTTTTTATTTGGTCATTTGTACCGCATATATATGCAAGGGACACCCCCTGCAGCCCTCCCTTCAAAGCATCCTATAACATGTATTAACCCAAACCCACCCTCCACATATATTTTCAGTAAAACCCCTCTTCGGTCAAATCAGCCACGATCAGATCAGCCATGGTCAACTTGGGTAATGCCTACATTTAAAGGAGGTTTTGCAATACTCTCAGCAGCTGTTGAGGATGCTGTCATTCTGTGTGGTAAATTGAGGGCATTGATCTTGGACTCAACACTTCCTACCACGCATCAAGATCAAGAAATGCATGTGCAAATTGCATCCTAACTATATGGGAGTGGAGGCAGAAGATATTCAGTGCACTGTGTGCCGTAATACCACTACGGTGGTGATGGGTGCAGTATAAATATTGAATATGATAGCATAACATTACATAACACTGTTTTCGGACAGAAGGAAGAGCGGTACAGATGGCATCCACTAAAAACCTGTGGGAAGCAATAAACACTGTGGGAAAGTGGGCTATGGGGAGTTCCTGGTTAGATTTGATTTGATTTATTGGATATTTGTAAGGCGCCTATACAGCGAATGCTGTTTCAAGGCGCCACAAGACAAAAAAGAGGGCGTGGGGACAAGGGAGAAAGATAACAATAACGGTCCTACTAGGCCTTGAGGCATTCGGATCGTGCAGGTGCAGAAACAAGAAGTGCGAGGGAGAGTGTGTGGGGTGAAGTTCCGGTATGCGCGAAATGCAAAGTGCTAGGGTGGGAGGGGAGTGCAGGGCAAAGAGGAGAGAGTGCAAGTGAAAAGAGGGGATGGAGGAGGGGAGGAGGTGGAAAGGGCCACAGGGGGTAGGCTAGTGCTAATGGGAGGCCAAGTGGGCAAGTGACAGGGATTGCATGGGCGCGGGGGGTGGGGGTCCACATGCTAAGTGCAAGGAAGGGGGCGGGCTGGGCGGGGGGGCTTGGTGCCCTGTAGAACTCAGAGGGAAAACAGGCAGCCAGTCACTGCAGCAGACAAGGGCATTAGCAGGGGAGGGTGAGAGGGAAGGAAGAAGAGAACATTAGAGTCTTGAGTAGCTTCCAGAACTTAAGGAGATCCATCTGAAGCCTGATAGGGACAGGGAGACCATTCCAGAGGGAGGCTCCTGCGTAGGAGAGAGATCTACCCCCCACCCACTCTCTGCTTAGATAAGCATCTGATCTGCAGAGAGTTGGAGATAGAAAACCGAAGGGCTCTAGCATGGAGGTATTTAGGGAGAGAGGCAGTTCGATGTAGCGCGCTCCCAGGCCCAAGAAAGCCTTTTGGGTGATGCAGAGGGTCTTCAACTTGATCCTAGCAGCAACCTGGAGCCTATTGAGAGATTTTAGGGCTCGAGAGATGTGATCCCTGGGCTTGAAGCCAAGGATAAATCTTGCAGTCATATTCTGGATTAGTTGAAGGGAGAAAAGGGTGGATAAAGGAGGATTGAGGAAGAGGCTGTTGCAGTAGTCCAGCCTAGAGAGAACCAGAGCTCTGGAGACATTGAGTTTCTGGTGGAAGGTGAGGAAAAGGGAGAATGCCTCTGAGGAGGTGCAGCTGATAGTGGGCTTTCTTGGCAAGAACTGGAATGCGAGGAGAGAAGGGGAGAGATGATTCAAAGATCACACAAAGGTTTTCTGCCTTACAAGAGGGTGAGGGGAGGGCACCCATAGAGGGCAGCCAGAGAGTAGGAGGGAACGAGGGAGTTGGAGTCCCTAGGAGAAGTATCTCAGTCTTACTGGCATTGAGGCAGATATCATTGGCAGCACACCATGCCTGAATAGCAGTCAGACAGTCAGGGATGAAAGAGGAGGAGAAGGCAGTGGAGGGAATCTTGAAGGAGAGCTGCGTGTCGTCTGCATAACAGTGGAAGTGAGGAGAGAAGGAGGCAATCAGGTGGGCCAGAGGGGCAAGGTAAATGTTGAAGAGCCACGGCGAGAAGATACAGACTTGGGAGATGCCGCAGGTGGAGAGTGTGATGGGGGAGAGAAAAGGGCCCAGTTGAACGTGGGAAGGTGGGTCAGAGAGGAATGAGGTAAACCAGTCCAGTGACAGGCCCGTGATACCAAATGTGTTATAGAGCCGATTAGTCAGGGTAGCATGATTGACCATGTCGAAGGCTGAGGAAAGTTCCAGAAGGATAAGAACGGATGGAGAGTTGGAATCAAAATTTGAGAGCAAGTCATCAGAGGTGTTCAGGAGAGCAGTTTCATGCCTATGGCTGCTCTGAAGCCAGACTGGTGGTCATGGAGACAACCAACAGATTCAATGTATTGGATCAGTTGGGAGATGACCAGCTTCTCCAGGAGTTTGCCCAGGAAGGGGGTAATGAAGATAGGGCGGTAGTTAGCTGGACAGGAAGGGCCAGCAGAGGGCTTTTTGAGGAGAGGATGCACAAGGTAGTGCTTGAGGGGTAGCAGGAAGAAGCCAGTGGCAAAGGAGTGACTACAGAAATCTGCCATGGCTAGCGCAAGGGAGGCAATGCTGTCCTTGATAGTTCTGGAGGATGAGGGGAGCACTTGTTTGGAGAAGACTTTCATAGGGTGGACTTGTCTAGAGACCTCATCCAGTGCTATGGGCAAGAAAGAGGAGTGTAGGAGGGAAGGGGAGAGGGGGTCAAGGGAGGCCTGAGAGCAGGGGAGGGAGAAGGGAAGGGTACAGATGACTGATGACGGATAGAAGAGAGGTACAGATGGCATCCACTAAAAACATGTGCAAAGCAATAAACAGAGAAGTGGACTATGAGCAGTTCCTGCTTCCCACCCCATCAACTAATGAGTGCGAAAATTATATTTATGATCATGAGCAACATAAAGGTTATAACCCACCCGAGTCCAGGCAGCCACACATGATTTTGGAAACCACTGATATCAAAAAGAAGGGAAAATATGCCACAGATACAGACAGTAGGGATAGTCAAAGCTACTTCTCCATTTTTATACAGTGTTGTCAGAACAGTTTAGCAGATCTGAAAGTGCAAAATGTGGCAGCCACCCCACCAACAACATCAACCTTCACAGCCAGATGGTTGTATAGCTTGACGTATAACACCATAAAAATCCAAAGTGTGGAATTTCTTCAGCCAGACATACAAACAGCAACTTGCCACCTGAGTTCTGAGTAAGAAAACTGTGTGTCGGTGAAGGCTGAGCCAGCCTGGGTACCCCTGTTTTGTGGCTCGATACTATATTATGATGTCTTATGCTCCAGTCATTGATGAACTAACAAGGCGTCAACTGCAGACCTCCCAATACTAGATGTCAATCAGTGTATCACCACCAGCCTGTACCATCACCATAGAAAATGTTGCTGCTGTACCATTATATAAGATTTCAAGCCCAAGACCTGCCTTCCCGGTGGTGTATCTTGGATGCATACTTTGCAATTATTTATTTTGCACTAGATCTGTTGATGGGGGCATTAGAGCGTGGGCAAAATATCATGGGCCACATGAGAGAATGCATTCGCACAATGACTTATGCGCCACTTTGTATTCCAGAAAAAATCAATGCCAATGGTAGGTGAAATCTTGTTCAGAGTTTTAATGTATGTCCATAAAGAGTATGCCCTTTCTGAGACAAGTGGTTTGGCATCACTTGTGCCTTTTTCAAATCAGGGCGTTACTTCATGTCATGGGTTAAATTTCTCCTGAAAATTCACTTGTTTCTTTTCATGTTTCTCGCGTCGGCTTACCATCTGCACCATCCGCACCATCCACAACATCTGCAACATCTGCAATATCCGTACCATCCATAACATCCGCACCATCCGCACCATCCGTGACATCCGCACCATCCGTGACATCCACACCATCTGTGGTATTCGCATCACCCGTATCATCCGTATCATCCGCATCATCCGTAACATCTGCACCGTCCGTAATATCCGTTCCATCCATTGCATCTGTTCCATCCACTCTATCCGTTCCATCCACTCTTTCCGTTCAATCCACTTTATCCCTTCCATCCACTCTATCCGTTCCATCCACTCCATCCGTTCCATCCGTTCCATCCACTCTGTCGGCCGGCTCCATCTGTTCCATCCGCTCCATCTGTTCCATCCACTCATCCGTTCCATCCACTCCATCTATTTCGAGCACTCCATCCGTTCTATCCACTCCATCCGTTCCGTCCAATCCATGCGTTCCGTTCACTCCATCCGTCCCTCCACTCTGTCCATTCCATCCACTCTGTCCGTTCCATGCACTCCGTCCATTCAATCCGTTCTATCCACTCCATCCATTCCATGCACTCCATCCGTTCCATCCACTCCATGCGTTCCACTCACTCCATGCCTTCCACTCACTCCATGGCTTCCACCCACTCCATCCGTTCCACCCACTCCACCTGTTCCACCCACCCCATCCCTTCGACCCACTCCATCTATTCCACCCACTCATCCATTCTACCTACTCATCCGCTTCACCCACTCTATGCGTTCAATAATTTTCATCCGTTCTTCCCATTCCATCGGTTTCACCTGCTCCATCCATTCCACCTTCTCCAACCATTCTGTGGACTCCACCCACTCCTCTGCTCAATTATTCTTTGTAGTCTATCCACTTTACTCCATTTATTGCACTTGTTCCAGTCATTCCACTCGTTTCATTCGACCCAATCTATACACTATACATACAGTCCGATTCCCCCAACTCCTTCCACTCATCCGAATCAATCGACTCAATGCATTTTCATCTATTCATTCGGTTCGCTCCAAATATTCCATACATATTTCATCCACACCAACTTCGCTCAGTCATCTCTGATTACTCTTCCATTCCTCTGCTCCACCAGCTGCGTGACTCTGTCCGCTCCATCCCTCCATCTCATTCATCTACTCCCTCCACTTCATCCTATTATGTCGGTAGGAGCGGCGGTTTTGTCTTATTAGTCTCATTGTGTGATTTTTCATTGGGTTGCTAGGGAATTCGGCTGTATCTTTAGGGTGATCATTGGAATTATGGGAAGAGCCATGTTTTTAGGAATTTGTAGAATGACAAATAGTCTTCGGTGTGCCGGATGTGAGGTGGAAGCGAGTTCCACATAGCGGGGGCTAAAGCTGAGAGCGAGGTTCCTGCGATCCTTGCCGAGTTGGTGGTTGGGATCACCAGAAGGAGGGCGGAGCTTTATCTTAGGGTGCGGGATGGGAGGTAAGGTTTAAGTTTGTCTTGCAGGTATAGAGGGCCGGTATTGTGCACGGTGAGTGATGCACGGGGTCTTTAAGGTGGCCCTTCGTCCAACTGGGTGCCAGTGAAGTGTTCTGAGAGCTAGAGAGGAGTGGGCTCTTGGGCCCAGTGCTAGTAACCATTTGGCAGCAGAGTGTTTTGCTCTTTGTAATTTAATAAGGTGGTATGCCCGGACGCCAAGGTAAAGGGAGTTTTCATAGTCCATTCTTGACATTACAATAGACATAACAGCGGCAGCTCTATTAGGAAATGGGAGGTAGGGAAAAATGTGTCTGAGAATTTTGAGATGGTAATGACAGGACTTGGAGACGTTGTTGATTTGGCAAGAGAGTGAAAGGTCAGAGTCCGGAGTACATCCAAGGTTTTTTTCTGTGGAAGAGGGGGTGGGTGGTTGGCCCATGGATGGAGAAGTTCAGTGTTGCCGCACACAATGATTTCGGTTTTAGTCGGGTTTAGGAGGAGGTGGTTTGTAGTCATCCAACAGTCGATGTCAAGGAGGCAAGCTGCGAGGTTGGGCTGGTAGTTGGGTTCTGGGTTGAAGAGTTTTAGGATGATTTGAATATCATCAGCGTAGTTATAGCACAGGATATTGTGCGGACGTATGATACCAGGGAGGGTGGACATATAGTGGTTGAATAGGAAGACTGATAGACATGCTCCTTGTGGTACTCCAGTATTGACTGGGCGAGCGGTCGAGGCAAAAGTGGAGAGGAGGGTTATTTGTTTCCTGTTGTTGAGGAAGGAGGCGATCCATTTGAGAGTGGTTCCAGGGATTCCTAGGGAGTCGAGACGGTCAAGTAGGATTGAGTGGTTAATTGTGTCGAACGCAGCAGAGAGGTCTAGAAGGATTAGTGCAGCGCATCCTGCAGAGTCGGCAGTGATTTTAAGATCGTGCCAGATTGAGGCCAGAGTGGTTTTGGTTCCGTGACGTGGTCTGAAACCTGATTGGGCAGGATCCAGGAGGTTTTTATATTCAACAAAGGTGTTTAGTTGGGAGTAAGTTGTTCGATCGATGAGTTTTGCAAGGAATCTGGTGTTCAAGATGGGGCAGTAGTTTTTGGGGTCGAGGGGATGGAGGGACGTTTTTTTGGAAGAAGTCTGACATGTGCGATTTTGAAGGTGTCAGGAAAGATTCCAGAGCTGAGGGATTCATTTAGGATGGTTCTTGCGTATTCTCCCGTACAGTTGGATGAGAATATTTCTTTGAGGACTGAGGCAGGGCAGGGGTTGAGGGGGACCCAGAGGGTTTCCGAGCAGAGAGCAGGTTGAGAAATTAATCTCTGGAGATTGGATTAAAGGAGTCAAAAATGGGTAGAGTTGTTGTTGCGGCGGCGGGTGAGGGGTGTTTGGTAGGATGGATGGATTTTGTAGTGGTGAGAGGAGGGCCAGTTTGTTAAGAGAAGTCATTCTGTCAAGAGCGGCGGAGTAGAAGTGGAGCAAGAGTGAGTCGCTGAGTGATCGAGATAAGGTAGATTGGGCTGAGGTACCGGGAGGTTTGACAAACTCAGAGATGATTTTGTGGAGTTCATTGCTGGGGTTTCCACAGTTAAGAATTTGTTTGTTGTAGTGTTTTCTTTGGCTTTCTGGATTTCAGCTTTATAATAGCAATGGTGCAAGGCGAAGGTGGATCTACTCAGATTGGTTGGTTTTTTTTCGCTGTTTGCGTTCTAGGGATTTATTTAGTTGTTTCACAGTATTTAGTACAGGAGTAAACCATTTGGGATAAGGACCAAGGCGTGAGGAGGAGCGGCAAGAGGAGATGAGCGGGATCGGTGAGTTATTGAGCCATGTGTCGAAGCAGTCGATGGTTGAGGCTTCATCCCATGGGATGGTTGTGGGCGGACTGTAAAGCAGTGCTTTGGCTAGGTCATGGAGGATCTTTAGTTTCTTCCAGCATTTGTGGAGGAGGCGGGGCGGCTGGTTTAGGGTTGGGCACAGGGGCAGGGGAGCGGATGGAGAAAGGGCGATGAAGTGGTCTGACCAGATGAGGGGTATGGGGTGGCAAGATGTATCTGGTCGTGGGAGCTGAAAATGGCATCAAGGATGTGTCCTTTAGAATGAGTTGGGCCGTTCATGTGAAGGGAGAGGTTAAGCGCATCAAGGCAGTCTACCAGTGAGTGGGTCATAGGGTTGGTCGGAATGTCTAGCCAGATATTGAAATCTCCAAGAAGGGTTAGAGAGGGGTGGTTTACTTGTATGGTGGCTATGCAGTCACAGAGGTTGGTTGTGAAATGTCTGTCATAGCCTGGGGGTCTGTAGATGATTAGGAAGCTGTGGGAGAACATCAGGGGCAGTAAGAGTTTAACGAGCAGGGATTCACAGAAAGGAGTGTATGCCTGGGAGACAACGAGTGAAACAAAGAAGTGAGATTTGAAAATGATTGCCACTCCGCCTCCTCTAGAGCGTCTGTTCAGTGGGATGAGGCAGTATTCGGGGAGGAAGGCTTCATGAGAACAGGGGCAATGTCGTCGGAGAACCAGGTTTCTGTGATAAAAACTAGGTCGGGATTGTCAGAGGAGAGGAGGTCAAAGATGCTATGTCTGTTTTTTTCTACAGAGCAGGCGTTAAAAAGAATGCATTTGATTTCGGACTGTGGGGTTATCCTGGAGGATGTAGCGGTGTGGGGAGGGGTGCGGGGGGGAGTCTGCACCAGGGGTAGGAAGAGAAACAAGGGCGTACGTTGCCAGTGGGTTCTGGTTGGTTGTGGACTGCTCGATGGACAGAGGGAAGAGTAGGTGGACAGAGGAGGGTGTGGGCAGGTGGGCAATGGAGTTGGGTGGACGGGTGGATGCGGGTTGGTAGTTGGTCAGATGGAGGGAAGGGATTAGGGGATGGGGATTCATGTGTGAATCTCGTGGGGCTAGGAATGTCAGGTGGGCTGGGCCAGAAGTAGGGGAAGAGGGGTTGGAAGCGAGGTGAGGGAAGTGGGGAGGTTGGTGAAGGTGGGGGGTGAGGGATTGTGGGGATGGGACGAGGAAGGATTGGTGAGGAGTAAAGAGAAATAGAAGGAGACCAGGCTCATTTTCTCTTTTTTAGGGTTGTCAGTGCAGTTGGTGCGTGAGAGAGGGTGGGCAGGTCGGATGGTGATGGAGATTCAGCCACTGTTCTTGACAGGGCGAGATGTGCAGTGTTCAGGGAGGGGAAGGGATATGGTCTGTGTGGGGTGTTAGTGGGTATCGTCAGGAGGATAGTGCAGGGTATGGGGGGGTTGGGGAGGGTCTGCCGGGGTGGGTGGGCAGTTCAGTGACGGGGTCGGGGGTTGGGTAGTGGGGTGGGATGGGGTGAGTGTACTCTAGGGTAGTGGGGGGCAAAGCGGGGAGAATGCATGCAGCTGAGTTGGTGGAAGGGGTGGAAGAAGTAGAGGTCTTCGAATGCCTGGAGCGCCATCGGCCTCCTCTGGCTTGGGAGTTGGATGGGGGGCGCGATGAGTTAATGATGGTGGGAGGTTTGGGAGCAGTGGGATTGTTTGGGAAGGGAGGGGGGTGGGTTCAGTGGGTGGGAGGTGAGAAGTGCGCCAGAGTGAGGCTCTGAGTTTGAATCTGGATGGGAGGGGTGGGGTCATGGTGGCGGAGTGGGGATTATGGCTTGATCGTTGTATCCCGGTGTCACGGCTCAACACAGTGATATTATTAGGGCTCACTTACTGTTAATTGGGTACACTATCTGGATGTGAATTTAGCACAGTAGTACTATTAGGCCACACACATTGTTATTTGAGCACACTATCTAGATGTGAAATTGAATACAGCAGAGCTATTGGGGCACTTTCAGTGTTATTTGGTCACACTATCTAGATGTCAAACTCAACACAGTGGAATAATTAGAGCACACTTGATATAGTCTGACCACAGTATGTAGTTGCGGATTTCAATACATTAAGACTATAAGGGCACACTCAATGATATTTAGGCACACTATCTAGATGTGAAACTCAACACGGTGAAAACAATTAGGGCACACTCAATGATATTTGGACACATTATCTAGATGTGAAACTCAACACAGTGAAACAATTAGGGCACACTCAATGATATTTGGGCACACTATCTAGATGTAAATCTCAACACATTGAAACAATTAGGGCACACTCAATGATATTTGGGGACACTCAAGGATATTTGGCCACACTATCGAGATGTGAAACTCAACACAGTGAAACAATTTAGGGAACACTCAATGATATTTGGACACACTCAACGATATTTGGGCACACTATTTCGATGGGAAACTCAACACAGTGAAACAATTAGGGCACACTCAATGATATTTGGGCACACTTTCGAGATGTGAAACTCAACAATTAGGGTACACTCAATGATATTTGGGCACACTAACGAGATGTGAAACTCAACACAGTGAAACAATTTAGGGCACAGTCAATGATATTTGAGCACACTCAATGATATTTGGGTACACTATCTAGATGTGAGACTCAACACAGTGAAACATTTAGGACACACTTGATATGGTTTGACCAAAATATGTAGCTGTAATATTCAATTCGGTAGACTTTTGATTATGGGTGACAGGGCTTTCTGGAGTGAAGTGATTGCTTAATTCCCCACCCGTGCCACACTTACTTTTGTTAGTAGGTGCTGGTTGACGGCAGGTTACTGGCTTCCCCTGCTGACACCTGCAGACTCTCTCTGGCGCCGCCTTTGTAGAAGCCACCCTTTGCCTTGGGCTCCTTAGCCGAAAGGGCTGCCGGGAAGGGGGCTACCCTGCAGTGGTCAATGATGTTCTTGTAGGCGGACCAATCAGGTTGTGGACGGGCTGGGGAGGCAGGATCAACTCACGATCAGGAAACGGGGAGTGAAGGGATGCGGGCGGGCGGTGCAAAGGATATTTTTACTAAATTTTGAGTTTTAAGGGCTCAAAGCAACATGGCAGCACTCACCTGGACAGGCACAGAAGAAGGCTAAGGATGGCTAAGGATGTGGCTAAGGATGATCATCCACTGCACAGTGGTGTAGTAGGGGGCCTGGATGGCCAGCACGACTGGTGAGAGTAGGATAGAGTTGCAAAGACTGCCGCCCTGACAGCGGGCAGTCTGAAAACGTCTTTAGTGTTGCTGGAGTTGTTGAATCTAAGCACAGGAGAAACCTCTCTTTGCCTCATGTTGAACAATTAACCTTGGCTAAGATGAACAAACATTGTATCACAACCGTTGATGGCAAGACAACTAGACATAGCCAGTACACCAGCTCCAATCAAGAAGACTTGGTGTCTGCATGCATGTACGTATGTAAGGTATTTCTATGGCACAAACCCAGCTAGAAAGCGACATATCACTTTAGACACAAGAAACACAGAACAAGGTTGCTTGGTAATGCTAGTGGTTGTGAAACGGCTAGCTCTAGTGACTGACTGGTGAAGGCAATCACAAGATGCCATTAGCATTTGTTCTATCTCTCGTCTGGAGTCCTGAACATTTAATAGCCACAATGAGGCCTAAAGAACAACACAAGTGCGACATGTATAAGTATTGGGTATGACGCTGCAAAAAAAATCTCAGGGTACATTAAACCCCACTTTCCAAAGTACACCTGCTTGCGGTAGCGAAGTTCAATCCTGATCTATTCGTTGTGAATCACTAGTGAGATGATTTTCATTTTTTTACTGAAGCCCTCTCTGTCTTAAGACACGTCATAATGTATCCTACGCATATCTCAAATTAGAGATTTTTACAAGAGCTAATTTTGGTGCATCTCTAATTGCACTTTCAATACAATGATTAAAGTCTGCCAAGAAAAGTATAAACAATAAACAGGCCAATGGACAATCCTGTCGGGCATCATCATTAGGTTTCATTTCAAATGAATTCCTTCCATAGCCCCTCATCCACCAGACCTATGTCAGAGGATCCTTAAGAATAGGATGAGGATTTGTTTAAAACGTTCCACAGTGTTTGTGATAGCCCTCTTTTAGCAGGTTTTGGCCATACCACCTCCCTTTTGACAGGATCAAAGGCCTGCAAGAGGTCCAAGAAGGCCCAAGATGTACAGGATTATTATAATTCATTTTTTATTCACAATTTATAAAAACATACATAACAGCTGCAGAAAACCACCAACGCCCACCCTCCCTAACAGTGTCACATAAATTAACACAATTCCGGGAATCTGCCCCAAATGGCTTCCAATAACTTATTTTTCTTCTGGTGCCTCTAAACAACTCTCCCCCTCATGGCAAGATTGTCCATTTCATCAATCCACATGCTCTCTTCGGGATGAACCGCCAACTTCCAGTGTCCCAAAATCAGTTTCTTGACCATCAGAGAACCTCTATATAACCACTTCTTCTGTGCATCATCCAAATCATCAATAAGCTGATAATCTCCCAGTATCAAGGTATCAAAGTAATAATCAATTGATGTTCTCAGCACCCGGTTGAATTTCAAGGACAACCGTCCCCAGAAGTACCTCACATATCTGTATCAGGCATACCATGCTTAAACAGATGTGCTGGCACCCAATGGACTCTGTTCAAGATCTTAACCTGTCTTGACCTCTCCCCAGGCTACTAGAAGACAGAGCCACATTCCCACAGACAGTCGCCCAGTGCACCTCAGTCATCCCCTCAGACAATCTTGAGGACCACTCTTGCAACAAAGCAGAATTGCTATTGGTCGATGACAACATCAGTTTGTAGATTATTTTAAAGGTAAGACATGATTTAGTCTAGGTAAGCAAGGAAAATACAGGATCCAGAGCACTGACAGATTCACCATAAACAATCCTTTCACAACCATCATCCCAACCATACGTAGAATGTTAGGAGAAAGCCCTTTAAGATCTCATATTCTACAAAAGATCGGCATTGTCTGAAAGGGGAACACAACATTAGTTAGGCAAGAATAATATATGCACACAGCACATCAGTGCAGTAGGGGATAAGACATTGAAATGTAAATGTAAACATATGGGAGGAAGCTGCAACCTGAAGGACCTATCTGGGCCGATCTAATGCATGAGTGCTGTTTCCCCTCGAAAAATCTCAAAGAGCATCTCTGTACAATTGTGTAGTTACTGTGACTGACAGTCTTTCTTCAACCTTCTCTCTTTAATGGAAGATGCTGGGTGATGGGCATGCAGATTAGGCTCCACAACATCGTGCGGGCAATGTGTTCCTGTATGCCAGAACAGGAGTTTCCCCCGAATAGAGGTGGGGACACCTTATCGAAAAAATGAAGGACAGAAAGTCAACATATGCCGGATGGGTAAAGCAAGTGCTACTGAGGCCGCCATGAATGGATGGGGACGACCAGTATCTCCAGTTGTGTTGGTAATGGTTTCCTCCACACCACTGCACTGTGCAGTAGGTGTCTGATTGGTCTTATAGGTGGCTTTGCACCACCTTTGTTCTTTGTAGTGTGCAGTGCATGACAATCACACTATTTGACCTGCTTCACACTCTGTGGTACTTCCGGGCTGCCCTTGGGCCCTTTCCTGCTGGAATTCCCTCCTGCCTTCGTGCCTACTACCGCTTACTTTGCCGTTACGGCCTCTAGTGCCCCAGTCCTGCTCCTGTTTATTTCACCCTTCCTCAGTCTTTCCTTGTTCTCCATTCTATTGCCTAAGTGTGGCTTCCTTTGGAAACCTTACTGTATACTAATTTCCACCTCCCGGCCAAGTGGTTCCGTTGGGGTTCCACTGCTTTGCACCAGGTTAATACTGAGAGGTGAGCCCATGATGATCGGGAACTGGCTCCCGACCTTGCCCAGGTCTAAAAACCTGCTTGGGACAGAAGGGGGCTGGGTCTCCTGCCTGGAGTGAACCCGAGTCATCCTGGATATCTTGTGAACCTATGCCTCCAAGATGAAAGTTAGAAGCCCATCACTTCAAGGTTTCAGTAAGCAACGTCCGAGCGACCTAGCACTTGATAGTTACCTGCAGATCACTCTGAGGTCCGAATGGACCTCCACATGGAGTCAAGTATCCTGAGAAGCAAAGCATATCCAAGGACTGCTCAGACCCACGCAGAGAAGGTTTGGCACCCTGAGCCGGCTGTTGTCCCGGTAGAGCCCTGCTTTGCGCTCAATCTCTGAAGACATGCAAAGGTGCTTCAACCCTTTTGAGTGGTGGGACCAATCACTCTCAACTTCTCCTTGGCGCCCTGCAAACAAGCCTTCTCAGAAGTGTCCCTTGGCGCTCCAGTAGACTGACGCACTTGTCCCTTGACATTCATGCTGGAGGGTTGCTACATCAAGTTTTGACTCAAGCTTTAGGAGAACTCTAGTCCACACTACATTGCACCTTCGTGCCAAATCTCATAATTCCTTCTGCTTTGGGCTGTGAGAGAGAAGCGTGCATCAGTCTGCGAGACTTGGGTGCTCCTGCGTCACTGTATGACAGTGCTAGTCGCTGCTGGCAACTTTCCTGCCTTTCTTCAAGTGTCCTGAGACCAGCTGCATCAGTGATTATTTTGTCCTACATTCGTGACTAGAGGTACAGCTCCTAATGTAAATCGGACCTGCATCCGCACATGCAGTGCCTGTGCACTTTGAAGCATTACCAAGAAGGGGATTTCGTCGTCCATGCAACCATCTTCAAAGTGTAATCATAGCACTTACCGGTGACCCCTAGTGCATCCATACGTTTTTAGTCTGAACTTGGGTGGCTCTTGCTTCCTATGCTCGTCTGAAAGTTGGAGACAGCTTTGTTCTCTGTAGCAGACCTGCCTCTACTCTTGGAGCTGAACTTCTCACACTCCAGTGTCATCTTCTAACTTTTCCTTCCCATTGAAGTGTGTCCCTTGTGAGCTTTACGCATCAACAAGCACTTTTTCACACAAACATAACATTGAGCACAAGGCTCCAATCTTCGTAGGGCTCGACTTCTTAAGTTAGGGATATTAATTTCTGGAGGTGGCCATTCTGTCAAAGTGTGTGTGCTTGCCCTCCTTACAGGTTTTGGTGGGAATCTGCACTTTACCACATAAACCGAAAAGTGACTGTACATATATTTTACCTAGCATGTGTTTAAGTAGTAGTATTATTGTGTTTTTCAGGAATCCTGTAATATTATCCCCATAAATATGGTTGCAATACATAATGTCGCCGGGAAAAGGTAATGGCGACATTACATATGGCAACCATATATATGGGGTCAAGGGGAGCGGCGATTGTGGTGGTATCCCCCTCTCCCCTTAAAAAAAAAGTTTTGAGGGTTGCAGGGATGTCCCCCGCATGTTCAATGTTATAATGTCCCTGCAAAAAACAGCAATTGTTTGGTGACTTTTTTGCCAGGTGACATTTTTGCAAGGACATTAATACATGGAACTGTTTTTCACTATTCATCTGTGTTTGTTCTGGGCCTAATACATTGTATATATTTTTATACTACTGTCTGAGAGGAATTCTTGTGTCCTACTGTGTGTGCTCATCCAAGACCTCAGATCACACCCACTACTCCTGAGACTTAGCCTTGACTGCTCTCCAAGCTACCTAGAATTGTCCTGGCTAGCGTTGCAGAAGTGTTCCCAGTTTCACTAAACTAGGGTGGCCTCCTGAAAATCTGTTCACCATAGCAGAGTTCAGAAATCCATTCCAACATACCTCATGCTGCCACTCCACCTTCTGCTCAACATCCACCTCTTCTTGTTCCACCTCCTAAGGCCTCTCCTCCCACTGACCCTCCACTTCGTCCTTCTATTGCCTCACACCCACCTCCTTGACTTCCTATTGAATGCTGCCCCACCCCTTCATCATCTTCTTGCTGAGGGCTCACTCCTTCCTCCTTTGTAAGTCGCACATTCTTCAACCTCTCACCCTCAATCTACTGTTGAAACAGCTCCTTAATTGCTACCACCACCTTCTCCTGCCCACCACCCAACATCTCCTATATCCAACACCGAGAGAATATCACTGCCTCCTTCACAAAGATCCATCTTGGTCCATGTAGCTACTCTCAATGCCTGCTCTGCTGTCAAACACTCCTCTGATATCAGCCTCCTCCTTGAAGACCCTGATTTGATGTTCTCTCTCGCTCTCACTGAGACTTGCTTCATGGCCAGCTCTGTCACAAGTTTTGACACTCTCCTCCCTGAGGGCTACACGATCTTCTCCAAACCCAGGTCCATTCAGCCCGCAGGTGGAGTGGCTCTGATCTTTCCTGAATGGGTCCCTGCCGCTATCATTCCCACCCAGGCTTAATACTCCTTTGAATGCCTGGTCTGCAGGCTCTCTATCTGTCCTCACATGTCCCTGACTTTGGCCACCATCTACAGGCCACCCAGCACGGTCATCCTCTTCCTCTCTGAATGGGCTGATCTCTCCTCCTCTCTCCTTGCCTCTACCTCTAAGCTTCTCTTCCTTAGGGATTTCAACATCCACTTGAACTCGTCTGACCACTCTGGGCATTTCCGCAGCCTTAGAGACTCTCTCTCCCTCTCTATTTTTCCCTCTGGTCCGACACACCTTGAATGTTCCCATCTCTTCATAGATCCCCCTCTCTAACCCCCTCACTACTCCACTCTCTTGGACTGACCACTTTCTGCTTTCCTCTCACCTGAAGCTCTTTGTCCCTGTGGCAAAACCTACCCAAGCACTGCCACCTTCCTTCGGGTACTTTCAACCTATGAAGCGGGTGTCAATTGCCGCTTTTGACTCTTCTTTCTCTCCTCCCCCTATCTCTGTGGCTGACTTCCACTCTAACACAGCCTCTACAACCTTCATCTCTCTATCTCCAATGCTCTCGATATCCTTGCCCTTGTCATGAGGATCCATCTGAAGCCTGCTTTCAAGTGCAATTCTTAAATGACTCCGACCTGGCCACTCTGAAATGCAAGTGTAGAGCTGCCAAGCAGAAGTGGCCTGCCACCTGCTCCAAAGGCAATACAGACTTTCTATCTTCTTTAATAATAGGGTCCTCATTCAAGCACAGGTCTCTTCGGCCTCTAAGAGCACGGGCAAAACTTTTAAAGTCTACAAGGAGCTAGCCAATCCCACTGAAGTCTCTAACTCTCCTGTTCCTTCTCAGGCCCTCTGTACATCCCTGGCTTCTCATTTCACAATAAAACTCAAAAATCCCTGTCCACTATCCTCCTCTCCTCATTTCTCTCCCTCAACCTCTCTCCTTCTCTCCTGACTCTCTCCTATAACACCTGATGATGTTTCTAGACAAGTCTGGTCAATGAAAGTGTCATCCAAACAGATGTCCCCCTGCTCCTACAGGACCTTTAAGGATAACATGTTTTCCCTCGCTCCAGGCTTGGCTGATTTCTGCAATCATTCTTTTGCCACTGGATATTTCCCCTCTCTTCTGAAGCACTACCTTGTGCGCCCCCTCCTGAAAAAGTGTTCTGCTGATCCTTCCTTTCTGGCCAACTATCGCCTGATCTCTATCACTCCTTTCCCGGGCAAACTGCTGGAGAAACAGGTAATCTCTCAGCTAAATCTCCACACTGAATCAGCTGGTTATCCCACTTCTGACACCGCATGTAAAGAAGGCATGGTATCAAACAGTGAAGACAGCCACAGGCTATCACAGTTGAAGGGTGTTTATTGAACTTCAATTGGGTTTGAAAAACTCCTATCTAATCCTAAATCTAAAGAGGGGATGCAACCTACGACCATCCAATAATAATAACGCAGTCCAAGTAGAGTCTGGTCAAAATAAAAGGGCCTATACTAATAAACCTATTGACAATCCTTACTTCTAAATACAGCTGTTGTGGGGAACAATGTTAAACAAAAGAAAAGTGTTCAAGAAATGATATGTCAGGATAATTGAGCCGTTAGCTTCCTTTCCTCAGGTTTTCAGGGACAAGGCGACACACTCGAGCTTAGCACATACTCTGGCTTTTCAAGCACAAGGATGCAGTTCAAAATCTCAGTATCAGGACCTGCTGTGCCAAAGTCCCTTTGCCATTCAAAGTCTCTTATTTGATAAGGCCTGATGTGACAAACAAACATGCAAAGTTCCTTTCTCCTCAGGATTCTCTTATGCACAACCTCTCTGCTGTTTCACTGTTCACCCGGGTCCCCCTCTGCCGGACTCAGACCCTTTAACTTTCACTTCTGCCACTTCTCTGTTGTATACCTTACAACAACCTTCGATTGAGCATCCAGGTAGTGCCGGACCACTCTGTCAAAGGTAACATATCAAAGTCTCTTCAAAGTTCAAACAGTCATCAGCAGTTCAACTTTTACTTGCTTCTTTTCTCACACGCGTTTTAACAATGTTCGTTCTAGTGCTTGCCATACAATGTTGCTACTTGCAACCTTTGCTTCAACACAGACCAGTCTTGTACCAGCTTCCCCAAGAGAATGGATGTGTTGATTTCACTGATGCTGCTTTGTTCTTGGAGCCAAGGACGGTACCATGGCACCAGCTGCTTCTCCCCGCCTTGATTAGTGATGCGCGCGGGCCCCGGCTAGCTCCGACACACAATACAGGATTCTTCAGCCTGGTTTCCTGGTCTTATGCTTTCTAATCTCAAGGGCTTGTGAAAGTAACGGCCTCTTGTCGAAAAAGGTCAAGGGAATTTTCATCCGTGTGCTCCCCTCCTGGTTTGCCGTCTTTCTTCTCTCGTTCAGCTGGCATTGAAACTGCTGTTTCCTCATATGATTTGCCTCGCTCAGAGTGTGCTTTCATGCTCCGCCTTTTAGCCGTGTGGGGAAGCTTAATGGAAGTCAGGTGTAAGTGATGGTCAGTAATTGCCTGACCTCGCCTGACCATTGTATTGGGACACGTCAGGTATACTGCACAGGTGTTAGTCTGTTTTCTCCCAGAGCTGGCTGTCCGTGTGAAAGTGTTCATGTAGGAAAGATGGGGGTAGAGTTCATACGTATCCTATCTGATAGGATGGAGTAAAGGTGTTACAGGGAAGGGGATACTGCATCTCGCCATCTGGCATCCCACTTCCACTCCCCGAAGACCCCTCACCCAGGTGATCCTCCCACACTGGTCCACACTCAGGAACTGGATCCAAAAGCAATGGCCGTGTCCTGGCCACCTAAATGACAGATCCCCAGGGACTAGTGGGTGAGACACCTTCTGGTTTCTCACATACCGTTCCCCTATCTGAGGTGGATGTACTTGGTCATTTCCTAGGTTCTTCGGTTTGAAGATTTTTGATAGAATAGGATGAAAACATATCCAAGTACTCTCACATAGTCCATGGGTTTCTTTTCTTCTGTTATGGTAGATATTAGGTGTTCCTATTTGTCTCCCAAATGTAACCCATAAACTGGCATTGAGGGGTTGATTCTGGAATTAGGTGCTCTCTATATTTTTCGTGGAAGGCTTTTGATAAATGGTAGGCTCATGCGGTTCTGTCTCCATCCACTCCCACAAGGGAGAGGTTTGAGAGTAACAGTTTGAGTGCCAATGGTCTTGGGGTATAAATTCCCTACACAGAGTTGGCAGTTCCTGCAAGAGAGTGGAGGACAGAAGGAAGTCCCTTCCCACAATGACTTCTTCGGGGAGCCCACAAAATGATGGCTGATGATACCAAATATGACTCCCCCTGATGTTAATGTACGCAGGTATCTTGGGGACTATTTTCCCCATGTACACATGTATCTCTAACTAAGGTTGCATTCTCGAGGTCTGTTGTTGTAACCAAATCAGCCCTTATGGCGGACTGTTTGCTACCTGAGTCGACTAATGCCTTTACTTTTTTTCCATTTACCATGACCTTTTCAAACCTAAAGTCAGCAGAAGACTGACATAAACATGTACTAAAGGTTTGCAAATCTTCTTGGGTTCTTCCCACTCTTTCCCTTTTAGACATGCTATGTCCATGGGTTTTTCCTTTAGATTTTTAGGAGAGTTTCTGGCCAGATGGCCATATCTACAGGAGAAGAGGGTTCGATTCCTTTAGGTTCTTGTCTTTTTCTTTCCTCTCAACCCCTTGGGTCAGTTCTTTTAAATGTCATTCTTTCTTTCAGTATCCATTCCTTGGATTTGTAGGATCCTCCCTCTCTATCTAGTACCTGGGGTTGGGAGCGGTAAGTTTGTGATCATTCTGCTCCTCACTTTGATGTACTGAGTGGAAGTGTTTGACTGCATCCGAGTGGTTTTGGGCAGTCTCAATAGCCATGGTTAAGGTGGGTTGATTCAGCTGTACTACTGCCTTTGCGAAAAGGGTGGTCAAGAATTGTTGAATTGCTCCAGAGTAATCATTTCTACCAATTCTTCCACTGTTTTGTTGTTAATCCAGAGGGTGACTGTGTTTTTAATTTGTTCTAATTCAAGGGGTGTTTCCCTGGGGCTGAGTCTAATGGCCCTTAAATTTTGCTGATAGAAGTTACAGATTTGGCCTACCCTTTTTAGAAGCCCCTCTTTTATGGATATGAAGATAGCCTCCTGTGCAAGGTTAAGTAGCTGGTAGGCGGTCTATAGCTCACCTTTCATTCGAGGACCTAAATAACATGTTTTAGATTTTCTTCCCGTCCTTATTGCTCAGCCAATCACTCGAAATTCAAAAAGAAATTCCCTAGGTCTTTGCCCTGTTGATATGGTTGTAGTATCCCTTGAGGTAGTAGGGGTCTTGCCTGTAACTCAACCAATTTTGATAAATTCTCTTGAAACTGAGCTTCGGCCTGAATCTGATGGGTGGCCAGCTGGGCTATGATGGCTGTCAGGTCGGCCATGTCTTCTGGCGGGGTAAGGGTTCCTTCTGTAGTATGTTCTGAATCAGAAATAAAATAGGTCTCGACTCCCTCTGATAGGGTTCCGAAGTTGTCTGATTCCTCTGAGGCTGATTCCGACAGAGGGGAAGATCTGGATAGGTTGATTGCTGAACCTGATGGACCAGGGACCAAAGCTGATTTGGTATAAAAATAAAAGGTTCAGGAAGTGGTGGATTCAGAGCGCTAGGTCTAATGAAGATGTATATTGGTCGTATTTTTAATATTATTCAATCCCATTGTTGGATGTCCTAGTGGGAAAGTGGAAGGGTATCTAATAACAGCTGAGGATTGAAAAGAAATCATGTTGACCAGTTGGGATGTGAGCTGGGAAAACAAAACCTCTTTAAGAGTGGATATACGATCAGAATTGAGGAGATCAACAATCCTATTTTCCCCTTCTGCTGGTACAACGATTATCACCATGGATTCTTAATTTTTGTCAATTGAATCATATGCCACTCCTGACACCACATGTAAGGAAGGCATGTTATCAAACAGTGAAGACAGACACAAGTGATCACAGTTCAAGGGTGTTTATTGAACTTCAATTGGGTTTGAAAAATGTCCATCTAATCCTAAATCTAAGGATGGGAGCAAGCTACGACCATCAAATAATAATTATGCAGTCCTAGTAGAGTCTGGTCAAAATAAAAGGGCCTGTACTAATAAACCTATTGCCAATCCTTACTTCTAAATACAAATGGCGTGGGAAACAATGTTAAACAAAAGAGAAGTGTTCAAGAAAGGATATGTCAGGATAGTTGAGCCGTTAGCTAGACTTCTCCAAGTTTTCAGCATGGGACAAGGCGGCACACTCAAGCATAGCACATACTATCGCTTTTCTAGCACAAGGATGCAGTTCAAAATCTCAGTATCAAGACCTTATGTGCCAAAGTCTCTTTGCCATTCAAAGTCTCTTAATTCAAATGGCCTGATACGACAAACAAACATTCAGAGTTGCTTTCTCCTCAGGATTCTCATATGCACAACTTCTCTGGTGATTCACTGTTCACCCCAGGACCCCCTCTGCCAGGCTCCGAACCACTTTAACACAAAACCTTCAATTGGTTTCCCTCCACCGGGCATGGATCAAATGTATCTCATTTTACAAACTTTCTTTAATATATAAAAATCGAAGTCTTCCAACTGTGTGGAGGATTTTGCTTGACCTGTCACAGGTCAAGCAAAATCGATTCACAATTCATTTTTCTCTTCTTAATATCTTCTTAATATAACCCTTCAACTTTCACTTCTGCCACTTCTCAGCTGGAACCTTACAGAGACCTTCGATTGAGCACCCAAACAGGGCCAGACCACTCTGTCAAAGGTATTGTATCAAAGTCTCTTCAAAGTTCAAACACTCATCAGCAGGTCAACTTTTACTTACGTCTTTTCTCACACGCGTTTTAATAATTTTTGTTCCACCGCTCGCCATTAAATGTTGCCTCTTGCAACCTTGACTTCAACACAGACCGGTCTTGCATTGGTATCCCCAACTCACCGACTCTGTTGATTTCACTGACGCTGCTTTGTTCTTGGAGCAAAGGACGGTACCACGGCGGCAGCAGCTTCTTCCGGCCTTGATTAGTGATGCAGGGGGCCCGGGGTATCTCCGACACGCAATACAGGATTCTTCAGACTGGTTTCCTGGTCTTATGCTTTCGAATCTCGAGGGCTCTTGAAAATAACAGTCTCTTTTTGGAAAGGTGAAGGGAATTTCCCTACTTGCGATCCCCTCCTACTTTGCCGTCTTTCTTCTCTCGTTCAGCTGCTGTCTCAAAACTGCTGTTTCCTTGTGTGCTTTGCTTCGCTCAGAGTGCTCTTTCATACTCTGGCTTTTATCTGTGCAGGGAAGCTTAATGGAAGTCAGGTGTGACTGATGGTCAGTAATTGCCTGACCTCGCTTGACCATTGTATTGGGACACATCAGGTATACTGCTCGGCTGTCTGTGTGAAAGTGGTGATGTAGGAAAGAGGGGGGGTAGAGTTCCTAGGTATCCTATATGATAGGATGGGGGTAAATGTTTTACAGGGATGGGGATACCACATCTCGCCATCTGGCATCCCACTTCCCGAAACCCCTCACCCAGGTGATCCTCCCACACTGGTCCACCCCCAGGAACTAGATCCAAAAGCGATAACAGTATCCTGGCCACCTTGATGACAGATCCCCGGGGTCTAGTGGTGAGACACCTTCTGGTTTCTCAACCTACTTTCTCCTCTAACTTTCAGTGTTATGCGGATGATGCACAGCTCTCTCTCAGGCTACCCTCGGCCTCGAGTCCCTCCTCGCTCAATCCTGACAGTCTATCCACTATTCAGGAATGGTACGCCTCTAATGACCTCTGCCTTTATGCCAGTAAGATGGAGATCCTTCTCATTGGGGCTCTCTGCCTCTGGCCACCCTCCTTGGGTCTCGATGGCCGCGAGTATCAAGTTCAAGACCCTCTGCATCACCCACATGGCTTTCTGGGGCCGTCGCCCTCTCTATATCCAACACCGTCTTCCTAAATATCTTCCTTCTAAAGCCCTCGGCTCAGCTACCTCAAACTCTCTGCGGGTCAGGCGCTTCTCCAAACAGAGAGTATGGTGTAGATCTCTCTACTCTGCAAGTGCCTCCCTCTGGAATGGCCTCCCTGCCCCTCTCAGACTTGAGCCGGATCACCTGAAGTTCCAGAAGCTGCTCGAGATCTTTCTTTTCTCTTCTTCCTTCTCTCTCTCCCTCTCCTATGCTAATCTACCTGTCTGCTCGTCCTGACTGGTGGCATGGTTGACCCCACATTCACATAGGGTGTCACACCCCCCTCCACTTGACCAGTTGCCCTGCACTGCCTTCTGGCCAACCCAGCACTTCCGTTCTGAGACTGCACCTGTAGTCCTCTGCTGTCCTTGCGCTTACCCAGAGCCCTGCTGCCCTAACTGCAATTCCCGCTTACTCCTTCCCTGGACTTCTCCCCTCACCCTCTCCTCTGCACTTTCTTGTTGCACTTGCACAATCTGAATGTCACAAGGCCTAGTAAGATAGTTTGTCTTGTCTTCCCTCTATCTCCCTTCCTTTATCTTGTGGCGCCTAGAAACACTTGTGTAAAGGCGTGTTATATATACCAAATCATATCATATATCATATCAGTGCCATACTCAATACTTTCCATCTACTCCTCATGCCATTGTTGTCAACACTTGGTGGCTCTCCACCAAGCCTCAAAATAATATCATCCTCATGATGACCCATGGCACCTTCTTTAGTCCTATCGTTTCACTACGTCTTCTTGGCCTTTGGGTAGTTGGCGATTGAGGCGCTGTAGAAATGGAAACACCCCTACAGCTTTGGCATTCAGCTGGGTATTTGATTGCGGGATTCTCGGCCATGGGCCGACTACAAGATGCTGCCAGGGAGGTGTGATGACAATCCTGACGAACTCTGATGCATGCCATGCCATAAAGCTTGTGCACTGCAGCGAGTGGGTCTGCTGCATGGTGGAAACGCGCTTCCTTAGGTTTTCGATCAATATCTCTCTGAGGTGCACGCAGGAGGAAGGTGAGAACTCAGTGGTCAGTGCGCTGTTAGCCTCTGTTAACCACTTGCCCATTATCTTGTTCGCGAGCTATATATATTGCCCTTATACGAAACACTATCACATGGTTCAATAGTGCTTCATGGCAGGTTACTCTGATTTCTAAGTGCTTTAATAATAGGCAGTATTATTATCCAATGTAACGGTTCTGAGTGTATTGATTATGGAAGAAAGAAGGTCTGAACAAGTAACTACAGGTTGCCCACATAGCTCTGAAAGGAGCAGATAACTCCTTGAGCTATCAAACCTAGTCTCCACTGTGTTCTGGAAAAGGTCTGAGAAGCTGTCGGTGTCAAGGTTTGATCCCACACTTGATTGTATTTGTGACGTTCTGTTACTATACATCCAACAGGAAGACAGGAAAGGCTCTTTTTTACCCCCCCCCCCATTCCCTTCCTGTGTCTCATGCTGCTTTCTTCATCTCTCCCATTCCCTCTGTCCAGCCCCACCCTGCTGGTCTAGTTTGCCCCAATCCTGATTCTCTTCCCATCCTCCTTCACGGGCCCTGCAGGTCAATTAGCCCTAACATGACCTCTACTAAATGAAGCCACGTTAGCAAGGCCAGACTTGGCACTGCGGGGAATGGAAGATCTGCGCGCTGCAGCTTACTTGAGCACTGCATTGATTGGCTATCGATTAATGGGCCCATTGCCTAGTTAGCTATTCATTTATTGTGATGTAAACATTGCAGGGGAAGATGCCGCCCTCCCTCCAGCATCCCTCCCACCCACAAGGTCCAATAAATAACCCTCTCCCTAGAACACCACCTACCAGGCAGGAGGGGTTCTGCATCAATTCTCTGCATGCATTCCCAATCCGGAGACGAAGGGATGCTTGAACATTAAAATGTAAAGGCTTTTGCCAGCACAAATCTTGCTATCCTCTGTGGCTCAGAGCAGCTGCATTCCTGAACCCTTAACTATGTCACTGCGCCTCAATCCTGCAATGGTCGCCACACCAAAGGAAATGGATTAATCCTGACAAGACAACTTTGTAAGTGTGGAGAGGTTACAGTGCCGCCTCCTTCTCCCAGTCTGGGGTCTCATGGGTATCATTGTTCTCATTTTCTGGTTTCCTGCATTTCAATAACTTCAACATATATATGTTTGTAGAATGAAAAGGAAACAATATCCTTATAGTCCTCTACGGGTGACATATCATCAGGCTAATCCTACATACAGAATTCTCTATTGATATCTGCACACTGGGGAGAGGGGTCACACTCAGCTTCCACTCTTAGTTTACCCTCTCAGCTAAAATGCATCATAGGGTAGCCTTTGGAACCCAATGGGGTGACAGTTGTCACAGAATTGATATCGTCGCTTTCAAATCGTGGTGCTTTGCAAATGAGAATATATGCTCTTGTTTGCAGATGCTTTAGTTGCGGGTTACACGTAAAAAAATTAAACAAGCACGAGTCGAGTTTGCATTATGTAATTAGTGATTCAAACCTAAAACCCTTTTATCAAAGGCATATTTATCAAATGTAAAGTTCTATGCTCAATCCTATTTTGCCTGAATGCGCTTCTCTTTTATGCAAAGCAGCCAGGAACTCTCATTTGTGCTATTTGCCTCCTTCCCCTTTCTCCTAGTTCTATTTCAAAAGTGGATAGTAGGAAATAATTTGAATGCTTTTTCTAGATTTTGATCATGTACTTTGCTCCCTGACAAATGTAACATTCTTATTATGACTACAATCTATACTATAAGTGATCATTACAAATTGACATTTTAACATTTTAAAAGGAGCCAGTTTACAAAGTTAATACAATTAAATAATTAGCTTTTTTAATAGTGTCTTTAGTTGAGATTACACACCATTCGTCTATCAAAATGCCCTTCCCTCTTGGAAAGGGTCACTCTTAGGTTAAAGCTAATCATCAGTTTCCTCTTTGAGCACCGAGGCAATATTTGATTGAGAGCAAGACAGCGGAAGAGAGACATGCAGAGGGTGGTAGAGGAAAAAGGAGAGAGAGTGAGACGCAGTGGGAGAGATAGTTGGAGATGGAGTTGGAAAAAGAGAGAAAGAGAGACAAAGGGAGAGACATACACAAACACAGAGAGAGTAAAAGGGAGTAAGGGAGAAGGCAGGAGAGAGAGAGGGCAGGTACTGAGACATGGAGGGCGATTGGAATACAGAAAAACAGTCCACACTGACTGAGAGAGCATGCGTGTATCAGACTGCACTGACGAGAGGCATTGACAGGATAGGTCTTGAGCGTGCAAGGCCCTCCCGAAATCTATAAATGCCCACTCACCAGCGTTGTGTGGGCATTTACGGAAGTTAATGTCACTGTGGTGGGCACAACTACATTAGCTTCAGGCAGTACTTAGGCAATCTTGGCTACGCCTCTGGCACTGACGCTGGGAAAAAGAGATACCAAGCTAATAGCATGACAGTAACAGAAGATGAAGAGGTTGACAGTGAGAGAGACAGAGAGAAGGATAGAGCCAGACTGAATAGAAACCGAGAAAGAGAGAGCAACAGGCCACACCAGCAGAAAGAAAGAACGTGAAAGCAAACCAGACTGCATTGACCAAGATTGAGAACAGAGAGAGCATACCTGACAACACGATCCTTGACCCAGGAGAGAGAGAAACAGAGACACTGAGTGAGAGAAAGACAGAAAGAGAGAGGGAGAGGCTGAGCTAGATCATCATATTGCACACATGGTACAGATAGTTATATTATAATCTTCTAGTTTATATATATATCACTTGCTAAGTCCTCTAATTGTGAATTGTGACATTACAGCTGATTGATCAACTCCACTCTAACAGCTAATGACCTAGCTGAATACTACACTGAAAACATTTCCCAAATTTGAGACTCTCTCCTGCCCTTCCTCATACTCCCTCTTCCTACATTCTACACTCTACCTACTCTACCTTCATCCTCTGCCTCTATTTCCCACTTTAGTCACACTAATTCTGACGAAGTGCTATCTCTACTGATGAAGGCTAACCCCTCTTGTGCCCCATCAGAACCTCTTGCTCCTCAGCTAGTGAAGCCTATCGCCCCCTTAAGTGGCCTCTCACCTTGCTGAACTCTTCCACCTGACCTTTGACTCTGCTTGCTTTCCCCCTTGTTTTCAAAACAGGCATGGTCATCCCTCTCCTAAAAAGGCAAAGGGCTGACGTGAACCTACGGCTAACTTTCACTGTGTGTCTCTCCTTCGTACTGATCAAAAGTGTTCAAAAGGGTTGTGCTCAACCGTTTTAAACATTTCTAAGCCATCCACAACCTTCGAGAGCCCCTACAAGCAGCTTTCCGCTCCTGTCACTCCACAGAAACTGCTCTCATTAATGTCTCCAACATCATTGCCTCTGCTAAGCACTCCAACCTATCCTCTATCCTAATTCTCCTTGACTTGTCTGCTGCCTTTAACACTGTAAATCACTCTGATCTCCTTAATACTCTCTTTCTTCTAGGGATTTGTGAACGATCCCTTGCCTGGAGGAATCCTACCTTGCACCTCGCCAATTCTCTGTGTCCTGGAGCAACAACACCTCTAAACTCACACCTCTCTTGGTTTTCCACAAGGCTCTGTCTTGGGTCCGCTCCTCTTTACACTCTACACCTCTGCTCTTGGGGCACAAATCTCCTCATATGGGTTCTTGTACCAACTCTTTGCAGACAACATCCAAATCTTCTTCTCTTTTTCTGAACTCTCCTGTGATTTCTCTATCAACATTTCCAACTTGCTCTCTGCCATTAAATATTGGATGGCTTTGCACTCTCTGATGTTAAACTCTACCAAAACAGAGGTGCTCTTCTTCCCTGCCAAACACTCTCTCTCATTTCTGCCTCTGCCTATTCAGTTCACACCCCTGACACTCACCCCTACTCTTCTTCGACTAGAAACCTTGGGCTCATCTATGACCCTTTGCACACCTTCTTTACTTTCATCTCCAAAACTGGACCAGCAGCTTGCCTCAACCTCCTAAATATTAGGAAAATCAGGCACTGCCTTCCTTTCAACACTGCCAAACTACTCTTAAACACTCTTGTATTCTCTAAACTGGACTACGGTGCCATCATCCTCTTTGGTTTCCCCAACTATGCTTTCTGTCCTCTCAACCAGATCATTAACTTTGCTACCAGAACTCTCTATGAATTCCCTCACTTCACATCTACATCCTCGTACCGTCACCAGGCTGGATGGCTGATCATGCAAAACAGTACCAAATAAAAATGTCTTCTCCTGGTTCGCAAATCTTTTCATGGCAAGGCACTGCTGTAACTATCATCCTCTATCCAACTTTACAAGCCTCGCAATCTCTGCTCTACATCCTCGACTACCCTTGTGGCTCCTCACCTTCCCTGTGCTTCCTCTCGCTTCTGCTTTTTCTCTCTTCTTGTTCCATTTGCATGGAATTTCTTCTCCTGGACATCCGAAAAACAGTCCACACTGATTTGTTCAAAACCAAACTAAAAGCCTACCTACTCGCCTCTTAGATACCCTCTTAACTAACCTCTCATCTGCCTGCTAGCTAACATTTTTCCCTCGCCTCCAACCTGTCTCTGTCCCTCACTTCCTCTGCCTTCACTCTATCACTTCACCCATCACAATCACATCCTGAGCACAGCTTGCCGAACAGCCTACCTGCACTTACAAATGTCCAATGTTGGTTGTCCTTAATATATGTATGTCCACGTATGTATTGTCCCCGGTGACTGTTCCATTTACACCCTTCCACAACCTGGTCAGAATGTCCCCCCAACTCACAGCATTGTAAGAAGCTCACTGTATCCCCTCAAATCAGATTTCTTATCCATTATATGTTCTTTTGTGATCAAAAGAGCATTGCTCCTCCTGTATATAAATAAATAAATAATATAACATAATCTTGTATTTGTCACATCACAACTGCCTGAAAAACGTATAATCTTCTAGTTGTGACATTGCAACATGCCAATCAAAAGGTAATCTTCTAGTTGTGGCATCACAATTGGCCATATATATTATACTGATATGTGTTTTACATCACAGCTGACTGATTATATAATAATCCTTTGGTTGTGACATCACAGAAGGCTGATTATCTGTGATGTCGGTTAGCACTTACTGTCAAGAGGTTAAGGAGAGACAACTGCAGCCCTTGTTGTCCCATCCGCAACTTTGAAGAAAACTACCCATGTGCATTAACTTGCAGACAGCAACACTTTCAAACAAATACTGGCAAAGCAATGCTTTTTCGCCTTTGCAGTGGGGTATTGCATTTTTCCTGCATAGATAAGAAGGCAGTAAATACTTGGGCTTTACATAACGCATAATTCCAAGCATGTCTGCAAGTTGGGATTTAGTGGCAGATAACCTTAGATGTAGACATAGTACAAAGACCTCTGTTCAGTTTTCTGCACTGAAGACTTTTTACCATATTTATTACTAATTCTACGCAAAGATAATTGTCACTTTTTGAGTAAACATGTTGATTGTAAGTGTAGGCTAGGGTTGATGGCAGGGTTGAAATACAATGAGTGGATGGCGAAGTGGCATAGCACACAATGTGGAGGCCCCCCTCTGAGCCATGCTGAGGGCCCCAGCCCCCCAAGCTCGGCAACAAATCACAGATCGCATCACACTCTAGGCCGGTCTAGGTTACCTCACTTGTGCAATATACATGATGATCATGCTGCTGACAAGGCACGCCACACACTGCCACACACTGCACTAGGAGAAAGATATAAATATGTGTTTTAATGTATTATACAGCACACTTTGTGAGAAAGATTTGCTAAAAAGCCACAGCTTTTGCAATTGTTTTGTAGGGTGACACCAATCTAAAATTCCATTACATGTAAGTAACCAACAGTGCACAGGAACATTAATGAGTTAATTAATGTAATGCATCGCTATTAAATCCCCAGCCACAGTGTAAACATGTCCAACTGGCTGCATGTAGACCAGTCTAGACACGTAATAAACGTATTACAGTAAAACATGCCATGCCACATTAAGACATACCTAGAATGGTTGCACCAACATGCCAGTCGAAGCAATAACACGTATCATGGTTATTTTATCACAGATGCCCAGAAAAATATACAGCGCCACAGTAAGAAATGGATAGACTGCCTGCACCAAAATAACAATCTCGTCATTAATAACACATATCATGCCTGCTTAGCCTCGACATGGATGACCATTATAATTTAGCACACTACGATTACCCCAACTCACCCTCTCACATGTCCCCACTCCCTCCCAACCCCTACCCCAATCCCATAAAATAGGCTCTTTGTCCCAGAATTACCTCCATGTCCCTCTTCCTCATCTCAGCACTTACAGATGAGGCACCTTGCTTCATAAGTAAGTACTGGGATGAGGAAGAGGGGTACTAGGAGTAATGAATATTACAGGTAACTAAGCCAGGCATTACTGTCACGTCCCTCTATCTTGTCCCAGTACTTGTGTAGTGGGCAAGGTGCCTCATACACAAGTCCTGGGATGAGGAAGAATAGGGCTAATCCAGGTATTAAACACAAGCACACACACAATTCACCATAGACTCAAACACATACACACACACAGCCACCCATACATTTACATGTGCACCCTTTCACCATACATTCACACACGCACACCCAGGCAGCCACCCATACATCATGCACTCACTCATTTACACACATTAAATAACATACATATGCACACACACACTTACATGCACGCACACACATTTACACAAACTACATTTTCGTACTTTTGGTCCGAGGAGCAAGACCTCCAGCTCTCTGCAGGAGGAATGCGTGATGCTGTCATGCAAAGAGGAGCTGGAGGCCTCCATGTCATGGGGTGGGGGCAGAGCCCTATGACATTAGAAATAAAGTTTCTTTTTGAAGTCACTTTGACTTCATAAAGAAATTATTCCTGTTACAGGACCAAACCGTAACAGAAATAATGTCTTCATGAAGTCAGAGTGACTTCAAAATAAAACTATTTATTTTTTAAGTGTGATGGCCCCCCAGGGCATGTGGTGCCCCCCCGTATTACGCAGGCTGTGGGGGCCCCCGCTACACCAATGACAGGGGGTAGTGTTGTTGGGTTGGTGAGTATGGCATGGGTGAGGTAGAGTGGGTGTACACAGGGGTGTACCAAGGGTGGATGCGGACAGATATGGGTAAAATGGGGTAGAAAGAGGCAGGGTGTATGGTGGTAGATAGTGGTGGGGTGAATGTATATAGGGGTGACATGGGTTCGGTGGTTGTAGATAGGGGTGATTTAAGGTGCATAAGGGTGATTTGGTCTGGGTGGGGGGTTCATAGAAGTAAGATAGTTGGCTTTGGTGGTTAAGAAGGGTGGTGTTGTAAATGGTGATAAATAGGGTCAGGGTGGTGGTGTAGACAGAACTGGGTAGTGACATAGTTTGGGTGGATGTAGATAGGATGGGGTGAGTGTGCATGTGGTAGGCAGAGGTGTAGTGGGTAGATATGGTGAGGTGGGTTGGATGGAAGTAGATGGGATGTGGTATGTGTGGTTAGGCCAGAATGATGTGGAGTGAGTGGGGTAGATTAAGTTAGGGTAGATAGGAGTGCATGTGTGGCGAGCACTGAACACAAGAATGCCACCAAAAGAAGTGCTCTGCATTGTTTTACCTCCATTTAAATCATTTGGAAATGACCTACATGCAGAATGGCACCATATTTGCTGTTCTGTACTCTGAAGACTAAAGCTGCGCCTGACACCCAAAACGGCTCTGCAAATTGTTCTTCATTTCATGAAAACATCACAAAGTCATGGAAACACACCCTGGCATGCTTTATTTCTGCTTATTACCAAGAAGTGAGGCAATACATTTCCAGAACAGTTGATGTACCGGGAAATAACTTGAAAGGCAAAGAATTCTGTTTTCCCCTTAACACGGCTTTTGTTTTCTTTTGCTATGAACCATAGCGCACAAACTGCAGTAAATGAAAGAAAGAACGCTGTGTTCTTTTTCTCATGTCAATATCAAAGACAGCTTGGGCAGCATCCTTTGGAGTCCATAAATCAACCGTATATGCAGAACCCCCCCAGAAGATTAAGTGAAATTAAACTATGCTCTACAGAAACCGCATTTGTAAATTTGAATGGCAAGGAAATGAACACACGTGTAACTGCTCTTCTGAAAACCACGAAAATGCTGTTTAAAAGTGAAATGATAAATGACAGCTTATGCTCGCACAGAAATGTGATGAAATATGTGGGTGGGGAGGTGGGGAGGTTTTGCTATATAATGTACAGTTTATTTGTCCCCACAAGACTTCAAGCACCTGAGACTCAGAATACTGGTAAAACCAGTTTTTGGGCTCAATTGGAAGCCTGACATCCCAAGGGAAATCGCACCTAGAAGTGAACTCTTACACAAGGACACATGAGGGGCTGAGGGCGTGATAATTACCAGTTCTACCAGACTGGCAGGCAGCCCTGCGAGAAGGAACAATGGAGGCCAGTAGGGCTGGTGCATGACCGAGAGGTGCAATTTCCTCCAGCATCCCCTCTGAAGGGGGAGCTGTCAAACCTAAAAGGGCACCATCAAAGTTCTTTTTTGTAAGCCATGCCTGGCATGGACAGTTGGCTGTGGGGTTTTGCAGGGCCGCGCACACAGTAACAAATTCACCCCATTGACTTCAAAGAACTTTTGGACATTGAGACATTTTTCCCAGCATTCTGAATAAGCAGTAATTTTATATTTATGTCTGTTTTTATGTGATTTTTAGGAGATGGAAAAGAGACAAAGTGAAACTTTCTAGCACTTGGTGAACTGAAACGGCCATGAAAGACACTTTTCAGGGTGAATTATAAATGGCACAAAACTGTAATTAAGTGGAAAGATGCAAGATGTTATAGGGAATATGTGTAGCCATTGGCAGAATTTTTATTATTATGTTGTGCATAAAAAGGGGGTAATTGTGCCAAAGGGCGATGTGAAATCGCACAGAGTTGGCGATTAGATTGTCCAATTCTTTGTGACATATGGAATATCTGATTCTTATGGCGGTGGCTGGTACAGATTTGAAGTTTTGCTGTATAACTTATTTTTAGTAAAATGTAGCTTTCTAAGACAAAGCAAAGTCATAAATGAACACACATAAATGATGTCATTTCCCCTGAACCAAACAGCACAAGGAAAGAAGGGGACACTGGGAGACTGTCCTATGCCAGCAGAGGGGTAAGTCCAGAGTACTCCCCCCCAGCTTGTAAAACCGATGAGGTCATTTTAGCTATTTAAGGGGGAGACAGGGAACACAAGACACACTCCATCGACACTCCATTGACAATCCATTGAAGATCCATTGACCATTGACCATCCATCCATGCAGGCAGAACCATCCATACATCCTGGCAGAACCATCCATCCAGATCCAGACATACATAAGAATCCAGGGAGAAAGGAGGAAAGGCACCTGATCCCATCCTGGAGAGCCCAGTAACCAGATCCCTTGACCAGCTGATCCTATCTAGGAGAGCCCAGCTGCCCCAGTGACCAGATCTCTTGGCCCCGCTGTCTGTCATGATGCCTACCCCCGGGGATCCAGATCAAGTCCAGCAACCCCGGGAGCAGGCATCAAGTTATTCCAAGCAAGCCCAACAACCCCTGCTAGAGGCTATTTGGGTGCAGTCCTGGCGTCTATGGCGCCAGGCTCATATGGAGAGTCAGTCCTGGCGCCATAGGCGCCAGGCTCATAGATTAAAACTTAGCTGATGCAGACCATGCTGCAAACCTACCTGATGCAGACCATGCTGCAAGAGCTCCAAGCCAAAAGAGGCTTGGAAGGGACTACTTTACCTAGGGACTATTTTTTACTCGGGTGGGGTCGAGGAGGAATACTTACCTGGGACTACTTTGGAGGCTATTTAAACCACGCCCGAAGAGCAGCACACGCTTCGCGTTATTCTGCATCCAGCAGCGTAACGCTCACCGTGCCTACAAGTCTGCATCCAGTCTTCTGCCACGCCCGCCTCGAGTCTGGAGCTCCTAGAAAGAGGGAGAAAGAAGGAGAAAAGGTTAGAACAAGAACAATACCTTTAATCCTTACCTGAATTCCCGATCCACCGCGCCTTCGAGCTGGAAGAAAGAAGTTATTTTATGCAAGTCGCCTCGTCTGCTGCAGCACCGCGCTGAACTCACCGGCCTTCGCAGCATCTTCACCATCCACCGCATCCTTCTGCATGTCCCCGCCGCACTCCGGCACCTAAGGGGAACACAAGAACAGCAAGGTGAGCAAAGGGAATAAACAGAGGCAATATTAGTTACCGCCCCACAGACTTACCTGATTTTACCGCCGGGGGTACTATTCCTCTTCACGGGTCGGCGCAGCCTCCACCGCATCTTCGCCGCACCCCGGCCCCTAAGGGGAACAAAAGGACAGCAAGGTGAAACAAAGGGACAAACAAGGGGAATCCTTCTCACCACAATACTTACCTAATTTTAACGCCGGCCATTATTCCCAGAGACTTCATAATTTCTCTCAGCACCTGAATAAGGGAGAAAGCAACAGGTTACATACTGACATTATTTTATCGGACTGTGTTAGATAATACAAATCCTTACCTGAATGTTACCGGTTGCCACGAGGAACTCTTCGCTAGGGTCAAGCTTCAACCTGCAAGGAATCGGACAAGAGTGAAAGTCAGACATTTGAACTCTTACGAACTATATACTTACGGCGTCTCGCCGGAAATCTCAGAGTCAATATTGTTCTGGAACTCACCAATTCCTATGAACCAGTGAAGCAACTGGTTATCTACGCGCCCCTGCGCTCAATGCAGGATGGAGATCTCATCTTTCCAAACCATCAGGTGAAACTATAAGAGGGGACATTAAAGGAGATCAGTCGGGTGAACAGCGGGGGTGAGGGGTTGACACTCAACTCCACGGGTGGTTAATTCCCTTTCTCCATTTGCAGAAGAATACTCCTACGGGCCAAGCAAACGAAGCTAGGTGGGCCAGTCCAGTCTGTCATCTCGGCACTGCGCGTCACATTGGTGGAGACCGCAGCTGTCCAGTTCGGATCGACGCCCCTGTGGGAGCCAGGTGAGCGTAACAGAACGCGAAGCCTACCCACAAATTCCCACCCGGGCGTTATGGATACCTTAGAAACTGACCAATTGGCCCAATTACTAGGGGAACTGAGGGCTGAAGTGCATTCCGCCCGTCAAGAAACCAATGCTCTTAGGAGTGAACTGATTTTGTCAAAGGAGTGAACTGATGACCTTGCTAGGCAACTACTGCAAAGCCAGGCTGGACAAACACCCCTACCAGGACTCGGGGGAAATCCAGCTCCTGTGTCATCGAGTAACCCTGTGCAAATAAACCTACCAGGAACTATTCCATTAGCTCCGCCCGAACGCTTTGCCGGGGACCCCAAAAGGTTTGCCGTGTTTATGAACCAATGCCGCTTGCACTTTTTGTGCGGACCTGGAGCCTTCCCAAATGATCAAGCCAAGGTAGCCTTTGTATTGTCATATCTCAGCGGCAGTGCAGCTGATTGGTCATTTCCACTAGTTAATCAGGATGACCCTATTCTTCGGGATTTTCAGGGCTTTCAAATGAGCATGGAAGGACTATTTGCCCGGCATTCCCAAGGACAGGCCCTGGATAACGAACTTTTGTCCCTACGACAAGGTTGACCAGGACCTTCTATCCTACATCGCGACCTTTAATAGGTTGATAGTGGAAACTGGATGGCCCGAGGTAAAACGAATCACGTTATTTCATTGAGGGCTTCGAGGAGAACTCAAGGATGTCTTGGCTCAAGTTGTGAATCCACCTCAAGACTGCGCTGAATATATAGACTAAGTGGTCCAGTTAGATCACAGACTTCAGAACAGAAAGGCTGATCGAGCCAAGTTTGAGAATCGGGTGTTGGTCAAAACCCACGGTAAACCCCAAAGGAACAGATGCTTCAGAACCCATGCAAATCGGAGGGGTTAAAGGACCCTCAACCCAGAAGGAAAGAGAAAGGAGACGGCAAATGCAATTGTGTCTACATTGTGGAACTTCTGCGCATTTTCTACGGGATTGGCCTGTAAAACCACCCAAGATGGTGGTAGGAGCTGCTGATAAAAGCCAAATGGAGTCAGACTCGGGAAACGAACACGCCCGACAATCGTAGAGGTCCACTTGCCGAGCTTGAAGAAGGATACTCAGACCTTGCATTTCATCATACCAATGGTCCTTGTAGATCCAAGGCAGCCATCACGTATGCACGCAGTAAGGGCATACATTGATAGCGGGGCCATAGGAAACTATGTGGACTACGAATTGGCTTCCAGGATGAATCTACCTCTCTGCCGAAAGACCACCTCAGATGTCATCACCACAGTCGATGGAACTGAAATTGCCTCTGGGCCTGTAACTCATTCCACCACAGAGATGACACTTTTGGGTCAGGATGGGCATCGAGAGACTATTGTGTTTGATCTAATCAAAGCCCCGCAGTTCCAAATAATATTGGGGATACCTTGGTTGGAAACACATAATCCTTGTATTGATTGGCGAGAGAAGAGAATAACCTTCCCGGATTGTGCACAAACCTGTTACCCAAAGAAAAACTTGAACGCAGGCCTGGCCACAGTCACCACATCAGTCGTACAATTACCTCCGGAATATCAAGAATTCCAGGATGTCTTCCAAAAAGAACAGGCAAACACCTTACCACCTCACAGATCGTACGATTGTCAAATCGATCTCATACCCGGTGCACAACCCCCTTGTAGCAGGATCTACGCTCTTACAGAACCTGAGAACCTTCACCTACGGCAATACCTAGAACAGTACCTTGCTAATGGCTTCATTCGCCCATCCAAGTCCCCTGCATCTTCAGCTTTGTTCTTCGTGCCCAAAAAGGAAGGTGACCTCAGAACATGCATAGACTACCGCGCATTGAACCAGATCACTGTTAAGAACCGATACCCATTGCCTCTGATCCCCGAACTACTAGACCAAGTAAAGGACGCTTGCATATACACTAAGTTGGATCTCTGGGGGGCATACCATCTGGTACGTGTGAAAGAGGGCGACAAATGGAAGACTGCTTTTCGCACTAAGTATGAGTTATTCGAATACCAGGTGATGCCCTTTGGGTTGTGCAATGCACCAGCAGCCTTCCAATACTTTATGAATGATGTCCTTCGTGAACTCATTGACGTTTGTGTTGTCGTATATATCGATGATATTCTAGTGTACTCCTCTTCAGAATCTGACCATGTGAAGCACGTCCGAGCAGTCCTTGAGAAATTGCGCCAGCACAAACTATATGCAAAACTGGAAAAATGTTTTTTTCATGCCAAGGAAGTTGAATTCCTTGGGTTTATCCTGAGTCCAAAAGGAGTCCGAATGGACTCACGAAAGGTGGACGCAATTCTTAAGTGGCCATCACCAAGTTCAGTTAAAGGAGTACAAAGCATGCTCGGCTTTGCCAATTTCTACCGCAGATTCATCCCGGATTTCTCACATGTTGTACATCCCATCACAGCACTCTTGTGAAAAAACAAACGCTTTATGTGGACTGAAGAAGCTGAAAATGCCTTCCAAGAGCTGAACGCGAAATTCATGTGTGCACCTGTACTAAAGCACCCACGCCCTGAACTTCCATACATAGTGGAAACTGATGCATCCAATTTAGCCATGGGAGCTGTCCTGTCCCAAAAGGACCCTGAAACTGGCCAGCTTCACCCAGTAGCATTTTGGTCCAGAAAGTTCTCGGCACCTGAGTTAAACTATGCGTTTACCGACAAGGAGTTTTTAGCCATTAAATCCACCTTCAAGGCTTGGCGGCACTATCTTCTCAGTGCCAGGCATACCATTACTGTGATCACCGATCACCGGAACTTGCAGTATTTAAAGACAGCCAAGGCCCAATCGTCACGCCAACTCCGATGGGCATTGTTCTTTGCCGAGTTCGATTTCGTGATAACCTATCGACCAGGTTGCAAGAATGATAAAGCAGATGCCTTATCCCGAATAGGGATGGGAGAGGCAGAAGTGAACCCAGAACCAGTACCTATAATTTCCAAACAAAGGATTCTTGGCATGACTACTCTACAAACACTAGAGGACATTCAGGTAAAGATCCAGCAACTCTTTGATCCTACAGCCCTGCAGGACTGGGTAAAGAAAGGTCCGGACTATTCTGTCACCAATTACCTGCCTTATTACCAAGGGCGGCTATTTCTGCCACACAAGGAACTACAAGAGCTAGTTATTTCCCATTATCATGACACCCTAATGAAGGGGCACCCAGGTATCGCAAAGACTGAAGCTAAAAATAAGAGACAATTCTGGTGGCCCACCTGACAAAAGGATATTAAATCATTTGTAATGTCTTGTGGCATTTGCGCCCAAAACATAAGTCAGAAAAGAAAACCAGCTGGACTCGTACAACCTTTAGACATTCCGCCTACTCCATGGCATACCTTATCGTTAGACTTTATTACTGATCTACCTCCATGCAATGGATTTAACACCATTCTAGTTATTGTGGATCTTTTTTCCAAGATGGCCCACTTTATTCCTTTAAAGGGATTACCTTCAGCTTCAATCCTGGACAAGGAGTTCCTCGAAAACATTGTTTGCATACACAGATTTCCGTCCGTATTGATCTCTGACCGGGGCAGTCAATTCATTTCACATTTTTGGAAGAAATGTTGTCAATTGGCGCAAATCGATGTGAGGTTATCAACCAGTCACCACCCCCAAACCGATGGTCAAACGAGAGGACCAACCAGACTCTTAAACAATACCTGCGTTGTATGTTACATCAGACTGAGAGTAATTGGAAAGACATTCTTTGGATCGCCGAATATGCACACAATAATTCAATACATTCTGGAACTGGACAAAGCCCCTTTTATACTTTATATGGGCACCATCCTCGAACCTCAGACCTCGACTCACCCCAACACTTAGAAATGCCCGCAGTGGACCATCTGCACGCTACGATTACACAAGCCTGTAAGGAAGCAACTGCACATTTAAAACAAGAAAAAGAAAAATACAAGAAAAATGCTGATCGGCATGGAAGTGATACTCCACAATACCAGATAGGGGACCGAGTATGGTTGGCCACAAAACACATACCTCTAACGGGAACACGGACCTTTAACCCCAGATATTTGGGACCTTACTCTATTAAGGCCATTATCAACCCAGTGGCCGTCAAGTGGGACTTACCTGCTAATATGCGAATTCACCCCGTCTTTCATGTGTCACTTTTGAAGCCAGTGCAACCAGGGTCAAGACTAACCAAGCCACCAGATCCCATCCTTATAGACCGGGAACCCGAATTTGAGGTTAAGAACATCCTGGCCTCCAAGCTGGTGAAGTCAAAGCTTTTTTATTTAATCGACTGGAAAGGTTACGGACCATAGGAAAGGTTATGGAAACCTAGTGACCATGTTCATGCACCCCGATTGGTGAAAAAATTCCACCGAAATTTCCCAGACAAACCAAAACCACAGGGAAGAACGACTTTAAGAGGGGCCTTGGGGGTGAGTGCTGTCATGATGCCTACCCCCCGGGATCCAGATCAAGTCCAGCAACCCCAGTAGCAGGCATCAAGTTATTCCAAGAAAGCCCAACAACCCCTTCTAGGGGCTATTTGGGTACAGTCCTGGCGTCTATGGTGCTGGGCTCATATGGAGAGTCAGTCCTGGCGCCATAGGCGCCAGGCTCATAGATTAAAACTTACCTGATGCAGACCATGCTGCAAATTTACCTGATGCAGACCATGCTGCAAGAGCTCCAAGCCAAAAGAGGCTTGGAAGGGACTACTTTACCTAGGGACTATTTTTTTACTCGGCAGGGGTCGAGGAGGAATACTTACCTGGGCCTACTTTGGAGGCTATTTAAACCACACCCGAAGAGCAGCACATGCTTCGCGTTATTCTGCATCCAGTAGCGAAATGCTCACCTTGCCTGCAAGTCTGCATCCAGTCTTCTGCCACGCCCGCCTCGAGTCTGGAGCTCCTAGAAAGAGGGAGAAAGAAGGAGAAAAGGTTAGAACAAGAGCAATACCTTTAATCCTTACCTGAATTCCCGATCCACCACGCCTTTGAGCTGGAAGAAAGAAGTTATTTTATGCGCGTCGCCTCGCCTGCTGCAGCGCCGCGCTGAACTCCACGACCTTCGCAGCATCTTCACCATCCACCGCATCCTTCTGCATGTTCCCGCCGCACTCTGGCACCTAAGGGGAACACAAGAACAGCAAGGTGAGCCAAGGGAATAAATAGAGGCAATATTAGTTCCCCCCCCAGACTTTTCCTGATTTTACCGCCAGGGGTACTATTCCTCTTCACGGGTCAGCACAGCCTCCACCGCATCTTCGCCGCACCCTGGCACCTAAGGGGAACAAAAGGACAGCAAGGTGAAACAAAGGGACAAACAAGGGGAATCATTCTCACCACAATAGACTTACCTAATTTTACCGCCAGAGGCATTATTCCCCGAGACTTCATAATTTCTCTCAGCACCTGAATAAGGGAGAAAGCAACAGGTTACATACTGACAATATTTTATCGGACTGTGTTGGACAATACAAATCCTTACCTGAATGTTACCGGTTGCCACGAGGAACTCTTCGCTAGGTTCAAGCTGCAACCTGCAAGGAATCGGGCAAGAGTGAAAGTCAGACATTTGAACTCTTACAAACTATATACTTACGGCGTCTCGCCGGAAATCTCAGAGTCAATATTGTTCTGGAACTCACCAATTCCTTCGAACCAGTGAAGCAACTGGTTATCTACGCCCCCCTGCGCTCAATGCAGGATGGAGAGCTCATCTTTCCAAACCATCAGGTGAGACTATAAGAGGGGACATTAAAGGTGATCAGTGGGGAGAACAGCAGGGGTGGGGGGTTAACACTCAACTCCACGGGTGGTTAATTCCCTTTCTCCATTTGCAGAAGAATACTCCTACGGGCCAAGCAAACGAAGCTAGGTGGGCCAGTCCAGTCTGTCATCTCGGCACCACGCGTCACATTGGTGGAGACCGCAGCTGTCCAGTCAGATCGACGCCCCTGTGGGAGCCAGGTGAGCGTAACACTGTCCCAGTAACCAGATCCCTTTGCCCCGCTGTCCAGAGACCTTGATGGCTGTCCAGATTCCCAAACTCAAGCTTATATTGTAAGTATCACATCACCCAGTCAAAAAGAGCTGGATATGCAGTTTGGGGACTGGATGATGACCGATCTATGATCAATTAGGATCGAAGCCTAGTCCAGAAGGCAGTGTTTGTCACTATTTAGGATTTGTATTTTTTTATACAGTGTAGAGTGTTTTATAATTGTCAAAGTTTTTTATAACTTGTACTTTTATGATTTAATAAATTACGAATTGATCACTTTCAGAACAGTTATGTGTTTAATGTTGATAACTGTTGATTAAGAGCTTTCTATCTCCTGTTTATATAAAGTTTTCACTACCCATCACAAGGTAGAGCTCCCACCCAGGTGGTACTGATGGGACTCCCCCCTAAATTCAGTGCTGAGTATTCCCAGACAATGCAAGAGGCCCAGAAAAAAAATAAGGCCCTTTGTGATGAGAACAGGAGACTCCAGGGCCAGGTAGCAGCACAAGTGGAGGTAATAGAGGTCAGTCAAGCCCTGATAACAGAGCAAAAGGCTCAGGCCTTTGCCTACTGCCAGGAGATAGGGGCTGAGAAGGTAAAACTGGAGATCTTAGAAAAAGAGTGTGCTAGATTAAATCAAAACTTGATGGACCCCGAACAGTCAGACAGCGGAAGGGCAACCCCTGACCACAGTGTGATGCCCTCTGTACCAAGGGCCTCAAACCCATTTACCACCTTGTATGCACAAGGCACTGCTGACTTCATGTCCACCAGTTCACAAGAACCGGGGAGCATGAGGCAGCCAGACTCGAATAGGCCCTGCATGATTGAACCAACAGGCCGGTGTCCATCAGAGATTGATGGGCCGGCATCTCTGTTCAGGTTCAAAAATATAATGGCTGATGGATCTGACCTAGAAGACTCCTATGAGGAGAAAATCAGGGAGCTAGACTTATAGAAACATCACCTACAAGGGAACCAGTTGGTTCACTTTGCAGAGAAATAGAAGTCTGAGACTAGGCCCCAAAAGGGTATTCTGAAAACCTCCCCCCAATCAGGGAAGTGGGGAGTTCTCCACCAACCCTGGAAGCAGGGAGGAGTCAGAAGACTACTCTCATCACAAAAGAAGGAGTCCAAGGGGAGTGACCCAGAGAGCCCAAAATACAACAGGGGAGATGAGATTAGGCCCCATCATTCTGGGAGAGACTCCCAAGCTCAAAGAATCAGGGAGCGCCTAGAGATAAGGGATGGGACCTCAAATAGCAGCAGCTCTGAGTATCAGGTCGAATGGACTCAGGTGCTGTGGCAAAAGAAGGCTAACAAACAAAAGAGGACTCTGGTGAAAGACCCCATTAAACAGCTTAAAGCTATTAGGAGTTTCATGACCTTGCAGCACTAAAATGCCAAATATTCAGTCTGGGAGCATCTGGAGCTATATGACCAGATGATGACATATGTTAACATAAAAAATTATCATAATTTCATAGAATTTCGAAAATTGACATTCTCTTCAGAGTACTCCAGCTTCTTTGTGGGGTAGGAAGACCAGAACCATTCAAGGTGGTCCACCTACAAGGCGACCACCTTGAAGCACTTTTCCACACAGAGAAACCACCAGGAGGCCTGCAAGGTGGCCTACAACCTTCAGTGTGGAGAGGATCAGGCCCCAAGAGAATTTGTTCAGGAATTAAAGCAGGCATTTGTGCAAACTACTAGGCGGGTGTGCACGAATAGTAGGGAATTTATAAATACCTATTTTCAAGCACTCTCAAAGTACATCATGACCTAGTTGGTATGGGACTTCCATGATGAAAGGACCCTGGACTATGTAACAGAACAAGCTACCCAGAGCTATGAGGTCCAAAAGCCAGTAGAAAACAAAAATCCCACCAAAAACCCCAAACAAACCAACACCCCCCACTGCTGCCAAGGTTGCGGAGGTGAAGGTTACCCCCATTTTGGACCTAGAAAAGGGGGGGCCGAAAAAAAATCCACCTTCCCAGAACCAACCCAATCAGAGGCAGAGAAGACCCTCTGACCAATCACAAAAAGGTGGTAGTCAGGCAGGGTACTCCACAAACGTGCCCCCTAACTCTGCCAATTATATTACCTCTAGGTACAAGGGCAACAGACCCATCTTGGGCTACGTGTGGGGGGATCCAATCAAGTGAGTGTGGCCCCAGGAAACTTCCCCACTAACCTCCCTCAGGAGGGCAGTAATCTTCCAAATTCTGGTTTAAGTTTCTTCCCCAAGTACCCTCAAAACCCCAATATGCAGGACAACCCTCCTTACTCTCCTCACTTTCAGGAGTCCAGACCACCAAATCCGGGAGAGGGGAGGCCAAGGGTGGAGGGCTACCAGGGAAACCCTCAATACTGTAATTGCTGTAGGACAACAAACTGGTGATGGGAACTCCTCTCCATTCCTGAAAATCAACCTTCCTTCCAGTTTCAAGTGGCATTCCACACTGGTAGGAAATACTTTGAAATTTTATACCGATTCTCAATTTGAAAATCCAAGTCCCATGATAGAAAGCGATGAAAAACCAGCTCAAAGCTTGGCTGATATTCAGAAGAAGGGTGAACAGCTGTTCTGTCAAGGGTTTTGACCCATGTTGAACCAATAGACTGGGTAGATGTGGGGATGAGCTGTCGCCGCCCATTATTCTATCCCTGAACAAACTAAATCAATAGACTGAGTAGTTGTGGGGATGAGCTGTCGCCGCCCACATTCACACCAGAATCCAGGAGAACTGCGCAGTTTGCACACACCAAAATGGTCACCTAATCTGCCACCCACCAGTGCAAAGAAAGGTGGTTCTGTTCAAAATCCGTTTTTATTGATGTCAAAAAGTTGCTAAAATCATGGGCACAAGACCACTCTAAAGATACAACCTTCTTGTGGGGGGTTCCACATCACCACTCTACTGTAAGGATGCCATCAAAACAATGTTAAGCAAGGATCCTATACTATCAAGCAAAAGACCACTCTATTGAAATGCATTAATTCAAGACAGATCCCAAAATTGGGTGCAGTACCAGCTTTGTCCACAAACCGGCGCTAGCGGTCTAAACTCTGACAGTAGGACTGTATCTCAGGAGTGCAAGAGGATCCAGCCTAACTGGGACTTCAAAGCCTGTTGGTTAATTAAAATTCTTAACCACCTGCTGTTCCCAGAGACAATCTGATTCAATTAACAGGCCAAGAGGCTGGGAAACCTTCTCACCCCAGAGACCCACACAACAGCCCAGGATATCACATGACCTTGGTGATTGGGAAGGAGGGGTTTTCCCTTCAGCCTGCCGGACACCACACAATAGACTATTTCCCTTGAATGGAGTATGTTAATTTTGGATGTGGACTGTAAACAGAGCTCTGCCTGGGAGCAGGGACATGTGAGCTGACCCACCCAGCTTCGAGAGTGTGGATTCCTATTGTAGCAAATATATGTTTAAGTTAAATGCTTCTAAAATATTGTATTAAGCTCACAAAAATGTGCAATTTGGAGAACCTTAATCCAAGAAATGTACCCACAATTCAAGACTTGATTCAACTTTGTACCATGTTCTGAGGCGAAACCCCGCTATTTATTGATATTACAGACACCGGGTTTATGCTAGAAACCTAGTAAATTACTGGAATGTGTGTAGAAGGAGGGTGTACATTGGTAAACCAATTAAAAACGAAATTAAGTTGTCATTTTTTAATGCAAGCCCCAAGGAAGATCAGAGTCGGACAAGCATGGACCATAAGGAATCTGTAATATGTACATGTAATTTCAACAAATTGTGTATCTGGGAAATATGTATTTGGATCAGAAATAGATTTGTGTGCACATTGACAAGGGGAGTGTCTTTCTGTAAGCCATAAAGATGACACACAACCCAGTTCCCCAATCAAGGAAGAGAGGAGGAACTGGCCAATGATAAGATGAGAGGGTTGGGCATGCAGAATTAGCCGACCCACCCACTTTCTAAACACATAAAAAGAGACTGCCGGGACAGGTAAAGACACTCAATTCCCATTTTCTGCGGAGCACGCTGACGGACGAATTCACAACCAGAACTCCAGAGACCTAGACTGACTCCAGCAAGACAGAGACCAGAACTTAGAACTCTGACTCCAGAACTCAAAGCAAAGGCCTAACCCACAAGCTGAGTTCTCTTCAGCAGGCCTCAAAACCAACCAAACTATTCAACAGCTGGGCGAGCTGTTTGAATTTTTTCCAAGAACTTCTGCCAGAACCAGAGACCCAGAAGGCAGAATTATCCGGAGAGACCAGACCCAGACCAGATCGCTGTGCAGTGCCGCTAGCAGAGCTGACCCAGATCCAGTGAGCAGAACCAGGCAGAGACCGTCCGTGGCGAGGGAACCGCAGTCCAATCCTGACCCGATCCGTGACGAAGTCGCATTCCTGTCCAAAATCTAGTGTGAGTACCCAGCTAGCACTGTGCCAAAACCAATCTCTTAGTTTAAAATAATCTAATCCAAACTCTTTTAGCCTATTAGAACTGCCTCCTAGAATCGTGTCATTCTGTCATCCTTAAACCTGAAAACTGTCATCTGACATTCTGAGCTTTAAAAATTTCAAATACGAAAAACTACCTTTACTAAATCAGCTGTATCTCCGGAACCATTTGTGCTAGGAGCGAGTTAACTGTCATCTTAAACCTAAGATTCTAAGCTTTCCAACAAACCTAAAACCGACTTGCTACCCCTTATAGTGCCTCCGTAATTACGCTCGACGCACGCAACTAAATTTGCCGCAATTTGACATTTTGCTTAATTTCAGCCACGTGTAAAAATATTTGTCCTTGCTTTCTTTTGCTAAATTTCGTTTGCAACCTGACAATCATTCATAGAGCATTGCTAAAGTAATCCTGAACTAATACAAAGTAGCTGTCACCCACCCTGAACCTCTAGAGGGAATTAAAATCATTTTAGCATATTTTTCACTTCTTTGCATACCACCTTTAAAGTACCACGCTGTATTACGCTGTAAAGCACTCCTCAAAGGAACGCTCTCAGGAAACGGTCTGTTTTGCAAAATAAAATACAAACTTCTGTAAGTCAGGAAGGAACTCAAATTCCAGAATGACGACACTGGTAGACATCAAAATAGCCAGAGAGCACTTCTTACATAAGCTATTTGTGAGAGGTGAATGGACTGAGCAGGGCCAGGATGCGTGGTTGCAGGCAATCACACAACAGGTCACTGCAACTGGGCTAGATATCTGAAGAGATCAGGGTCCCTTACATGTGGCCCTGAGTGAATTATACATGGCTCCTAAAGCTAAAGATGAACACGACAAGATGGTTAGGATAGCGGCATATTTGTATCTATATATGGGAGCCATGCAGGACAAATGTGCTGAAGGTCAAGATCTGGCAAATAGGCAACAGATCGCGTTAGAGAAGGCCCAATCTGACCTGGTCTCTTCTGAACAGAGGATGCACAGAAGCCAGGAGTCAGAAAATGAGAGCAGTCAGTATCTCATTAAAATCAAAGAGGACATGTGTATCCTGCATCAGGAAAAGTCTGACCAGGATACCAGATTTCTGGTCTTGCAGAAGGAGTACCAAGAAGGTTTGGACTCCCTACTGCAGAGCCAGAAAAAGCTGGAGAAACAATTAGATTTCAATAGGGCATGTGCTGAGCAGGTAGTTACCCTGCAAAGCCACCTAGATAGGGAAAAGGCAGAGAGCAATAAACTGAGTTTGATCAGGAGCGCCAGAAAGCTGATGCCTTTCAAAGGCAAAGGGACGACCTGGCGGCACAGATGCAGACTCTTAGTCAGGAAAGGGACACCTTAGGCCAGGAAGTCTGCCATTTAAAAAGAAAAACTGAAGAAAATCACTTGGCCCTCCAGGGGCTGGGTGACTTCCAAAAACAGCATCAGAACTTGTTAGAGCACACCAGGAGGGTGGAAGAATCAGGCCAGTAGGGATGGGACTCAGGAGATAACCCTCCTGCAGCAAAGACTGGCCGAGTACTCCAGGACCAATCAGGAGGCACAGAGAGAGAATGAAACTCTTTGCCAGCACAATGATAGGCTCCAGCAACAGGTAGCCATGCAGGAGAGACCGATAGAGTCTAGTAAGGCCTTAACTGAGGAACTGAAAGCACAGGCTCTTGCATTGCAACAGGTAGCAGGGGCTGATAGAGATGAGGTTCGCTGGGAAAGGGAAACGCCTGCACATAACCTCAGGAGCCCTAGTACCAGAGGCCTTCATCTCTCCCAGTCCCTGGACTCTGCCACCCCCATGTCCCCTGCCGCACATGAGCACAGGGCCACAGGGATGGCAGATTACTATCCAGCCAAAAGTATGGGGCTCATAGGCCAGTACCACCCAGGAATGGATGGGCGGGCATCCGGGTATGGGCACCTAAGTACAGTGTAATTTAGTGGGGAACCCTAGGAGAGTAGGCCCACTAAGGGCATCCTGAAAACCTCTGCCCAGTTAGGTCAGTGGGGGGGTACCCATCAAATCCTGGTAGCAAGGAGGGATCTGAAGACTCCTCTGAGCGTCACAGGACACAGGAGACCAGGTCCCCACATTCTGCCAGCAATTCTCAGGCTTGCATAATCCGGGAAAACCTGGAAGATCAGATGGGCACCTCTGGGAGCAGTGCTTCTGAATCAGTGGATGAATGGACCAGGGTTACCCGAACCAAAAAGGCCAATAAGGTGAAAAGGGCCGTGCTTAAGGACCCCTTAAAACAGATTAAGGCAATCAGGAGTGTCATCACGCCTTATCATAAGAACGCCAAGTATTCTGTTTGGGAACACTTGGAGCTCTATGAGCAAATGATGGAGACTTTCCATTTGAAGGACAGCAGTAGCTGCATCCAGTACATCAAATGGACATTCTCCCCTGAATAATCCAGTTTCTTTGCGGGGCTGGAGGACCAAAACCATTCAAGATGGTCCACATATAGGGCGGCTATCTTGAAACATTTTTCTGTACATAGAAATCCCCAAGAGGCTTGCAAGGCAGCCTACAATTTGCAATGTGGGGAGGATCAGGCCCCACAAGAATTCATGCAAGAATTGAAGCGTGCCTTTGCGCAGACCACCAGAAGGGTGCGCACGGACAGCAGAGAATTCATCAACACATTTTTCCATGCTCTTCCCAAGTACATAATGACCCAGCTCGTGAGAGATTTTCACGAGAAAAGATCTTTAGACTGGGTCATTGAGCAAGCCACCCGGATCTATGAGGTGCAGAAGCCCATAGAAAATAAAAGTAATGCGCAGAAAAACCCCAAAACCAACAGCACCCCTGCTGCTGCCAAGGTGGCGGAGGTAAAGGTTGCCCCCGTTTTAGATTTGGAGATGGGGGGGCCTAAAAACCTGCCTGCGCAGAACAACTCTAACACCAGAAGGCCCTCGGGCCAGTCACAGACAGCAAGTCAAGGAGGTAGTCCCACAAATGGGGTCCCTCGCTCCCCTGATTATGTAAGTCCCCGCTACAAGGGAAACCGACCCATCGTGGGTTATGTGTGGACTCCTCCAGCCAAAGGGGGGGATCCAGCCAAGCGCCTAACCCAGGGATTTCCCTCCTAACTTCCCACAGGAGGGCAGAAATTCACCAAACCCTGGGCCGAACTTTTTCCCCAGGTATCCACCCAATTTCCAACCCCAAAACCATCCATCCTTCTTTCCCCGATTCCCTGAGCCCAGACAACCTAATCCGGGAGAGGGGAGGCCAAGGGTGGAGGGGTACCCGAATCTTCCCAACCCAGGGTATTACCAGAGAAGGGATAGCTACCCTTCCCGGGATCAGCCCAGGCGAGAAAACAGAACCCCGTATCAACCTGAGCGGGTTTCCCAACTTGAGCGCCAGGTCCAAAATATGGCACGGGATCTGGGTCACATACTGAGGGCTCAACAGAACCCTCAGATGAGCATGCCACCGCAGAACGCCCCAAACTTTGGACCTGGTGCTCCAGAACAATGACAGGGGCAGCACCCCGATAACCCACCGGTTCCCAGGGAGGAGGCACAAGGGGAAGAGGGGTGTAAAGCCTTGGAGGAAGCTTCCTTCCCAACTTGTAAACAGCCCCTGGAAAACCAGGAACCGAAAACAAAATCTCCTGCCCCTGAAAGCCTGCCTCCCAAGGAGCAGAGGGGGGGTAGGAGAAACAAAGGACCCAAACAGACCCACTTTGTGGAGGAGGTACAGGTCTTCCAATTTGAGGGAGAGGGATCCTCAGAGGATCCTGGGAAAAATATCTTCTCCTTCAGAGATGGGGGAACTCCTCCCAAGGAAAAATGGGTCCCAAGAGATTCCAATCCAGACTGGGTGGATGTGGGGATTGAGCTGTCGCCGCCCATCATCCTATCCCAGAACCAACAAAACCAGACTTCCCTGGTTCAAACCCATCCTGGTGACTGCCTCCCAAAAGGCGGGGGCGGCCCAGAACCGGAACCAGGGGAACCTAAAACCGAATCAATAGACTGGGTGGATGTGGGGATTGAGCTGTCGCCGCCCATCATTCTATCCCAGAACAAACAATACCAAAATCCCATTGGTCAAACCCATCCTGATGACTGCCTCCAAAAAGGGGGGGGCGGCCCAGAACCCGAAACCATTTCCAGTTGCCAACATTTTCTTTAAGATTCCCCAGGCTTTCCACAGAATTCTGCCCAAATCTCTTCGCTAGCAATGTCCAAAACCAGAAAATTAGCCCACCAGTTGTCCAAAAATGTGCATTATCTGTGCCCCCTTGAGGAGAAGGAGGGGAGATACTATGCCCCGGTACAAGTACAGGGGCAGGGTACAATTTTGGCACTGGTGGACACTGGATCCCAACCTACCCTTCTGTCCAGAAGGACCTTTGATGAATTAAATGCAGGAAGGGGGGAGAATTACCGTATTCCTCTCACCTCTCTTCCTGGACAACTGCAGAACTTTGACGGGAAGGAAATTCCTGTCGAGGGGACTGCAGATTTGGACATCAAAATTGGGCGACACAAGGTGAAACACTCGGCCATAGTAGTAACTCCAGAGGGCACCCCTTGTTTACTAGGGAATGACCTCCTGAGATGGTTGTAACCCTAATAGATTGCGTAAACCAGGTCCTCTGGACCCCGAATAGCCGACCAATAAAATTAAAACAGAGTGTCAACCATGTTAGTTTAAACGGCACATGCCACATGGTTGAACAAAAATCTGAACAAGTAGAATTTCACTTCCAGAACAACCAAATTCCAGACGTGACAGTAATAGCAGTAGGGCAACAGACTGGTGATGGGGGCTTCTCTCTATTTCTGAAAATCAACCTTCCTTCCAGTTTAAGGTGGTATTCCACACTGGAAGGAAACACTCTGAAATTCTTTACCTATCCACAATCAGACACTCCGACTCCTATAGTCCAGAAAGATGTGAAACCAGCTCAGAGCCTGGCTGATATTCAGCAAATTGGAGAGCAGTTGTTCATATCCCTGTTCAGTTAAATGACGGGAAGGACTCTGTTCTCGCTCGAGTGTGTGTGAACAACGGTAAGAGCTTCATCAGCGAAGCCATGTTCCGTCAACTCCCAAAAGATCCAGCCATTCCCACATTCAAACTGATAGACAAATGGGAAATGGACCTGGAAGCACCTAATTCCAAACATCTCCTGCCAAGCAGGTGTATGCTCAAAATCTCCATTGGCAACAAGAGCATAGTCCATAATTGTTGGGTCGTGCGAGACATCACTGCCGCCTTTTACTTAGGCAGTGACATTCTCAATCGCTTTGCCAATAGTTTGGACCTAATAAACTTCAAAGCTTGGTCCCGATTAGCGGATAATCCCATGGGCTTTGATGATCCAGAAAAAGCATTTAAGTGCGCTCAACTGCTACCTTATGCAGTTGAAATTCAGCTTAAAGAGGAAGTCACCATCCCAGAAAGGACCCGACAATTCTCCCTGGAAGTGAAAGTTAAAAGAGGACAAAAATTGAAAAACCCTGATGCTTATATTCATCTAAATGCTTCTCTCCAACTGCAAGGGTTGGGGGTAAACCCAACACCATTAGTCAACATAGAACATGACACCATTGCAATAGAGGTGGATAACAGCGACTTAAAGAGTATTACTCTAGCCGCAGGCACCATTATTGGAATGGCGGTTGATGACCGACGTTTCTCCATTGATTTAGGAAATGAACTGTTAGGCCCAATCCCCAAGGACTGTGTTGACAGTGACAGTGATGACAATACAACACCAGACAGGATTTTCACCCGGCATGTGGGGAACTTCCTGGTGTACACTTCTTGCCCTTATGGTCAGGAAGATGTGACTTGTGACTTCAGGAGGGATGAGGTGATTTTCCAGGTCCATGAGGGCTGCCTTTCCCAGCTGAAGCCTCCAGTCCAAATCAACACTCTGACCAGAGACTTCTCCACCCAGCTGGAGGAGGCCACTGAGATAGCCAAACCAGAAGTCTTTCCAGGCTTCAGGCAGATGGTGGAAGAGAGAGTCAACCTAGCTGATGCCTGTGTGACTCTGGGACAGAAGCAAAAGTTGAAACAAGTTTTCTTGGATTTCCAAGATCTCTTTGCGGTAGACTCATATGACTGTGGTCGCACCGACATCCACACAACAATTCCCACGGACCCTGGCATGACTCCAGTGTTTGTGAAGCAATATTGCTTGCCTCTCGCATCCATGGAGTCCCTTACAGAAATAATTAAGAACCTTGAGTCCCGGGGAATAATCCGTCCAGTCCACAGCACTTTCAATAATCCGGTGCTGGGAATATTGAAGCCAAACGGCCAGTGGAGACTATGCGCCGACCTTAGGGAGCTCAACAAACGGGTCCATACTTCCTGATGGCCTCTGCCCTACATTGACCAAGGGCTGGCCCAGATCCAGGGGTCACAGGTATTCACTGCAATAGACCTGACCAATAGATACTGTACCGTGCCTGTCAGTAGGGAGGACCAATACAAACTGTCTTTTACCTTTGGGGGCCAGCAGTACACATGGACCCAGACTCCCTTCGGATACCTCAACTCCGGCAATGAATTCAACATTTTCCTACATAAGGCCATGCCCGACCTGGGTGCGAGGGGTAACCTGGCTTATGTAGATGATGTCCTCATCAAAAGTTCATCTGTGGAGGAACACATAGCGGAGATCCGTTATGTTCTGACGCAGTTGAGGGCTGCCGGAGCAAAACTTTCCTTTCAGAAAGCACAGTGGTGTAGAACCTGTGTTAATTTCTTGGGGCATGAGATTACTCCTCAGGGTCTCTGTCCCCAGGAAAAGAAAGTGGAAGCACTTCAGAAACTGAAAGACCCCACCACTCTGCGGGAACTAAGGAGCCTCCTTGGACTGACCAATTACAGCAGAAAGTTCATTGAGGGCTACGCAGAGATCACCAGACCCCTGATTCATCTTTTGAAGGGGGGGTTCAAGTGGGAAGCTGAGGCAGTAAGACAACTCAAAAGAAGCCTCTCACAAGCGCCTTGCCTAGCTTACCCTGTCAGAAACAAGGAGTTCTTCCTGGAGACAGGGTTCTCTAATACGTGCTTGATGGCAGTATTATACCAAAAGCATGACAAGGTCAATAAAGTAAATCCTTACCGCCATCCGTGTAATGAGGCCCAAATTATGTGTTATTCCTATTATTTCTTATTTAGAGTAACTGCTCAAAGTGATACACCTGTGGAACCCCGTTTTTTAAGAGGACTGCACAAGAAAGTCAGCAACCCCAAAAATAAAGAGCCACATGATACTGGCCACAGCCCAGGAGCTTACATTTAAAAAATAAAAAAAAGTTTTTAAAAAAAGTAAAAAAAAATCTTTTTTTTCTAGGGTTAGCAAGGGAGCTCTCAGATGACGTCCCTGGAGTAGGCATGCTAGGCAAGATTGGTTAATGGTTGTTAGATGGATTGAGTTAAAGCAAATCAGTGTTGCCATTGACCCCTCATGGTCCCACCCATATGTAACATCCATGGGTTATAGCTGTGACGTGAGCTTTTCATAGTTTGGCATCATTAGGTAAAAGGAGTTATAAGACCAGAGTTTTGCAGATGAACTTTCGACAGAGAGCCTGGCCTTATTTTGTCAACTATTTGCACATTGGCGATAACAGTCTGGCTTTCACAGATTTAAAACAGTTATGCAATGCCAAACTTATGCATACATACAATTATCTAGGGCAGAAATGGTACTTTATGTGGATGAAGATTTCTGTGGGCCAATGTAGAGGCTCTGCCCTTCTCCACAGTCCAGCCATTTCCATATGTTCACGCACTGCATACATCCATGGAAAGGTAATAGGGGGATTGGAGGACAGTGAGCAGGAAATGTCTTAACTCAGTGTTGAGCTGCAGTGAAATGAAAGGGCCAAATCTAAACTGCATGTGTAATGGTATAGATGTTTCCTGCCATGAGTGTGGGGCTGGGGATGGTGATCAGTAAACATGGTGGGAGGGAGAGCGTAATGGGGATGGATGTTTTCTGCAAAAAATGCAGCCAGTTCCCCTTCATGGGGAAAAGGACAGAGAAAATGCCAGGCCACATGTTAAAACGGGGAGAGTCACCTAAGGCTGTGATGAGAAAAGGGGTGAACATTGAGCAGTGGAAATGAATGCAGTGGTGAGGTGCCCTTTCAGTGTAATCAGAGAAAAAATGACAAGGTGGAAAATACAAAAAAACAATAGGTGTAGCCTAGGGAGAGGATTGTACAAACCACGAGAGAAAAAAAAGAAAGGAAACAACATGAGAAAAAATGGATGAAAGACTGGCAACAGGATTAAATGTGAGGGCTAAATTAAAGATTGGATGGGGCAATACATATGGAAAAAAGCAAAAGGTCTGATATAAGTAGGTGGGGTATATGGTGTTATGAGTGCATAAAGATAGCAGAGGCTGGATTAACTCGGCATCCTCTCGTAGATTTCCCCCATGATGTAAATTTGTATGTTATTGAAAATCCCTTCTGTTATATTAGGGTTATGTTGTGTCAAATCATATTACCTTAACTCTCTCTTTACTAAAGTTCTTTCACTGGGCCTTGTTATTATATAATTTGTTTGGGGTCCACTAACTATGCCTTTGGCCATGGCCAGTGGCCACGGCCTTCGGATGTGTCTACTATACATGTTACACCAATACGTTTTTTCCCAAAGACCCATTGCCACCTGACTAGTAGTTGTGATCTCTGCAGGAGTTAAATATTTTGTTGGTACTCCCTATTCCCGCAGTAGTGCAGAGGTGTGCCGATTCCCCTGATAACGTGGAAAAAAACAGTCGAAAATTGTTGCACAATCCACCGGTACTCCCCCGATAAACCAAAAATGTAAAAGTCTTCCCTGTCCTCACATGCAATCACGATGTGCCCTCCTCCTATTTTCCTGGTCCCCCCATGCCCTTTAATTACATTTTCCCTCCCTATCACCCTCTATCACTCTTTGGTTTGTGTGATGCAATTTCGTTTTCAGAAGCGTTTAGCGGAGTTGATGCAGTAATCTCGCAAGATTCCCCAGTATTCCCCCAATAAGATGAAAAGGTTCTATCCTTAACTGGCTACCCAAGCCACCCAAATTGCATCCCTTTTCCTCTTCCATATAGTTTCTTGAGCATTTTTTTATTTTCGGCTTCCCCCGGTATTATCGCAGCAATTGCTCACATCGGGCAAAATAAATGGCAGGTTTTTATTTTTGAAGAGTCTCTGCTGCAAAAAGCACCCTGGGAGATATATCAAGGGTTTTAGTAGCATGGGGCACTCCCTTCTTTGTCAAATATTTAAAAAACGAGTTGACAGATTTACTCCAAAACATTCAAGGAAATTAAGTCAACACTTTGTGGCCAAGTTTTTTCTTATGTGGTCCAAATCCATCCAGTGTACTTTGTGCCAATGGCTGTTCACCAATTGGACTTTTTCTCTATAGGAAAAAAATGGGAGTAGGCCGAAAACTGTTTTTTGTTTTCTTAATGTCTCCTTTACGGTGGTCGGTCAAAAAACCGAAAACAAAATATCGAATCACAAAAATATCGAAACCAAAATCTCGAAAAAAAAAATCTCAAATTATTTATTTATTTATTTATATGTATTTGTGGGTTCAGGTAAGTATAAAAAAAGGGTAAAATAAAAAAAAGAAAAAGGGGGGTTGGGGGGAGGAACCCCCCCATTTCGAAATAAAAACGTATTAAAAAAAAAATTCGAGATTTTTGTTTTCGAGATTTTGGACTCGGGATTTTTTTTTCGAGATTTTATAATTCGGTTTTTTCACTATAAACCCTCCTTTACATTTCAAGGGGTTCAAACCTTTTATGATAGACATGACATTGTTTGCAGAGGCATTTGTAAAGCAGCACATAGGTTGGCCTTGCTGATCATTCAGGTGGGGCATGGGGTGGCTGGTGGAAGTCTAAGGGTTGAGAGCGGGATTTGCTTTAGGTCGATTTTGCTTTGAAGGTTGTTGATTTTGGCAAGCAAAACCTTTTGTACATTGGTGCACCATATTTCGTCTTTGATGATGGTGGTGGGGGTTGGAAATGGGGTTTCGAGTTCCCTAAGGATGCAGAAGATTTCTCTGGTGCTGGATTTAGCATTATGATATGATATGATATTTTAATTGTATTGCGCTCACACACAGGAATTTCAGAGCGCAACGAGGCAAGGGAGGGGACTGAAGATGGTTCTCCACAAGTTTCAGAGAGGCTGGGAGGCTGTTCCAGGGGGAGGCCCCAGCCGAGGAAAGGGATCTACCCCCAACTCATTGCTTGGAGAAGCAACTGACCCTGAGGGAGTTGGAGGTGAAGGAGCAAAGAGCTTGAGTAGAAATGTATTTACCGAGTGAGAGTTGAAGGTATTGTGGACCCAGGCCCCAGAAAGCCTTGTGGACAATGAAAAGGGTCTTCAATGTAATCCTTGCAGCCACTGGGAGCCAATGAAGAGATTTCATGGCTGGAGAGATACGATCCCAGGGCTTGAGGCCAAGGACAAGGACTGTTCTGGATGAGCTGCAGAGGACAGAGAGTGGTTGCAGGAAGATTAAGAAAGAGGCTGTTGTAATGGTCCAGCCTAGAGAGAACCAGAGCTCTGGAGACAGTGAGCTTCCGGGGAAGGAGAGGAAAGGAAGAATACCTCTGAGGAGGTGCAGTTGGTAAAATAATAATAATAATTTAGCATTTATATAGCGGTACGAACCCTTAGGCATCTGAGCGCTGCTTATTATTACCCAGGGAGCGCGGTGCTCATTTATCAACCTCAAAGGATGAAAGGCTGAGTTTGTCCCTGCTGGGATTTGAACCTGCGTCAGCAGTCTCTGCACAGATGTCAAAGCGAGCGCTCTACCCGCTTTGCTAGTTAGACTTTTTTGAGATGGCAAAGATCTGAAGAGCGTGGAGTCAAAGGTGGGAGGAGGGAGAGGGCCAAGGGAGGCCGGCAAGAGAGTGACAGGAAAGGAGGGTTCAGGTGTGCCGATGAGGAGGATCTCTGTTTTACTGGCATTAAGGCAGAGGTCATTGGCAGCACACCACTCCTGGATTGCAGACAGACAGTCGGAGATGAGAGAGGGAGAAGAGGTGGCAGAGGGGAGCCTGAAAACAAGTTGGGTGTCATCTGCATAGCATTTAAAGTTTGAGCAGCAATGCAGTGGGCGAGCGGTGCCAGGTATTGGTTGAAAAGCAGGGAGAGAGGTTGGACCCCTGGGGGACACCACAGGTAGAAAGTGAGATAGAGTAAAGGAAGGATTAGTGATGCGTGTGTCATACATGGTGGATTTCACCAGAATGATGGCTTCCTTTTAGTGGTTGGCTGAAGTGGTGAACGCTAGTTTCATGAAATGAGTGGGTGATTTTCTCCATCTGGATTCTGCTAGCAGTTTCTTTGTGTGAAGGTCTTGAAACTCTGGTGTGAACCAAGAGTTTCTATGTGCTGATGGTTTGGATTTTAGGGGGGATTAGTCGGGCCACTATGTCGATTGCAGCTGTCAGGTCTTCAGAATACTGGTCAGCCCATATGATAGGGTCTTTTGAATGTGGTAGTTGGGGTAGGAGAGCACTCAGCAGAGGTGCTATATATTCCTTGATGAGGTTTTCTGGAGCTTTGGGACAATGTTTTGGGCAGAGACAGTGAGGCGGGAAGGGTGTGCCTTGTGGAGGATGCCGTAAAATGAAGTATATGGTGGTCAGACCATGGGCATGGGTTGTTAGAGTTAATTGTAATCGTGCAGTTGAGGTCAGCGATACAGTCAAGGATATGACCTTTCAAATGGGTGGGGGAGTTGATGCAATGTAGGAAGTCTATATCACTGAGCATGTTGGCTGTGGATGAGGCAAGTGAGTCGGTTGGGTCATTGTATCCTAAGTTGAAGTCTCCAAGGATGATTGTTTTAGAGGTGGGCTTAATGAGGGCACCTAAGGTGTGAAGAATGTCTTATTCAAAGGTTGGAGCTGGGTCTGGGGGTTGGTAGATAGTATGAAGAGGGATGGAGTCAGAGGCTGGGATGGTCAGTTTGACCAAGAGGATATGTCAGTTATCATTGGGGGTAGTATTGAGTTCTCTAATCGATATGGAATCCATCGCTATTAGGGCCACTGTTCCGCCCCTTGCATTGTGTGTGTCGAGCCGGAAGATAGTGAAGCCCAGGGGGACAGCAACGGACAGGGCAGGGCCTGATGCTGCGTGTAGTCAGGTTTCCGTGACAGCTAGGATATCAAGATTGAGCACTGAGATGAGGTCATTGATGTCAAGTGCATGGGCCGGGAAATATCTAGCATTAACTAGCGCTCATTTTAATGTTGACAGGGGGGTTGTCTTTACGTCACTCCTGGAGTATTTGGTTCTGAGCTTAGGGGCAGGTAGTAAGTGATTGTTGTTAGGGGTGCTAGTGATGGGGTTGAGAATGGTTTGTTTGGCTCTGGTCTCTTGTGAGGTGGTGGTACGTTCGCCCATGCGGTCATTTCTATTCATAGTAGGTAGTGGGTGGGTACCCAGGTGGCAGTGGATTTGTCCAGACTGGGGTTTAGGGGGTTTCATATCTGAGTGGGGGCAACAGTAGGTGGGTTCATTAACTTCCAGGCTGAATAGGTAGTAGGTTTACTGTCTCAAGCGTGCATTTCTTACTTTGGGCGCAGGAGGTTGAGAGGGGCTGGGCAGACAGTGTGGTAGCCGGCAGGAGGTGATTTTTTTTGGTGAGCATTAGATTGGGTGTGGAGGCGTCCTTTGTCACAAGGGGTTTGGGATGTTTTGGTCTTGGGGCTATGCCTTAGGAGGGTAATTGTGGTAGAGCGGTAGATGGGCAAGGTAAGTGGGATTTTTTCGTGATGGCTAGGTTTGTGCAGCTGTGGCGCAGTGATGAGGCTGGGAGATAGTCAGGTGCGCTTGTATGGCTGGGCTGGTTAGAGAAGGCAGAGAGTGGGGTTTGCAGATGAGCCTTATTCACGGGCATGACTGCTCAAGTGAAGGTGCATGTATGCTGTGGGGCGGTCCTACAGGAGTAGTAGTTTGAGGTGGGGGAGGAGCAGGGATGGGCAGGCAGAGTGGAGGAAGGTGCTAGGTCTGGGATTCGGGATAAGTGAGGCACACAAGAGTCAGCAGAATCATGTGGGTGAAGCAGCACAGTTAGACAATAGATGTCTCGGGACTTACCTTTAGCAGGATGTGGGTCGTAAAGGTTTGGCTCCGGTGCAGAACAGGTAGAGAGCGCAGACATCAGTGATGTCATCAATGACATTTGTGATGTCATCTTTGATGTCCTGGGTGTTAGTCTTAGCAGTGCGCGGTGGTGGCGCGGGTTATGGTTGCTTAGCTTACCAAAACTGGCAAATTTCAGGGTTTTTTCGGTTTTACTTGGAACCATAACTTTCCCGTTAACAAAGTTTTTTTTGTGAATTTCATAGGTTTTTAATAGCGCAACTTAACCATAACGTCCCTTTAACAAAGTTTTTTTTACTGAATTTGATAGGTTTTTTAGTAGCGCCACTTAACCATAACGTCCCTTCAACAAAAATGTTTTACTGAATTTCATAGGTTTCTGGTAGTAGCACGTAACCATAATGTAAACAAACATCTGACTTCATTGCACACCTTGTGGAGAATGCCACATAATCATATGGTGGCGCACAGCACAGTGACGTGTCCGAGAATCCGTAAACACTTAACAATAAGATCTATGCCTCATGGACAGTGTGGAAATACATTTTTACTGATGTAGGAACTTCCAACTTCAACATTTCCCTTGCACAGCTCCAACACCTATTCGTACTCAGCCATTAACAATGTAGTACAAAGTACATAGTTTTAGCAGAAGTACTATGTATCTGAAAACAACACACGATAAGGCCATCCCTCCTCTCCAAGAAACAGCACCACTGCTGTAATGAAGGGGCATGAGAAACACTGGCCCTACCTTACAAATATCACACGCACAACATTTTCCCCCGTCCACCTACACCCCCATATTACTGTTTGGTGCCTCTTTGCTCATTTCCATCCGCACCTTTCCTTCTTAGCTGTCCTTCCAAAACAAAAAGCCATCCGTACACAAAGTAAATGTTCCTTTAAGAACCACCTTTCACAGTTTAAAAATATTGTTTTTAAAAGCGCATAGACTTCATCTACTTTATATTTCTCGGTAAAGGACACTCCCACCCCTAAATTGGGGGATGAATGCCATTAACAATGTAGATATGCAAAGCAGTAACGCGTGCTACTGAAAAAGAGGATTTTTCGTTCTAATCCTTTTCCAAGATGGCCACCATAGAAAGGGAAGGCGGTTGTTCCATACAGGACCCCTCTTCACTTTCCATGGCAGCCTGCAAAAAGCAAAAAGGAAACCCTGTTAACATATTACCACAAGCACTTTTTTCTTCCCTTTCAAATGTATCCTAATGTCGAACAACTTTACCAGAAAGTAAGTCCCACGTGGACATGGCCACTGTAATCCTATCTTTTCTCCCTTCTGGTCATGGCCAGTAGCCACATTGTGCGGTTCATGACCTTATAGCATGACCCGACATTCTGCCCACTCCCCATGGCTGCAGCCTACCCCTCAGTCAATGAACGTATACCGCTATGTTTTTTAACGACATTACGACACTTGTGTAATACGAAAACACTCCCACAACTCGTCACATAACCAACCCTAATGCTATTGTATACCTTTTTTGGATAACGTTCCTCTCCAGCATAGCCAAATGCGCCCATAAGCACCTATGTACCATGACGCAGAACCTGAAAATGAACATACAGCGACGTACAACATAGCACGTTACATTTTGAAATAATAAACTGTTTTTTAAAGGAAAACATTAACATTTTAGAATTTGTAAAGTAGTTTTATTTCACAATAAACTGTCCGAGACCATCGGACCATTCAAATTTTCTAGCAAATAGTAACTTTGTTTCTTTGGTCGTCTTCGAAAATGTGAATTATGAGGCACACATTGTTCATTTCCCATACACAAAGTATTCGTTTTCGAAAAGCAACCGCTTCGGTCGCACAGTGATTTCCAAGGCGTCGGCATGACCTTTGGCCTACACGACCATAAAAGATGTTATGTTACTCCTAATGGCCACGGCAGTGTATGGACAAATGGGCCCCGCGCGATCATCCCACATAACGGTGACAGATAGGCAGCCGGTCAAGAGTAGGTGCATTTGGCGTGCAAAGAAGCCATCACTTGGCATCTGGAATCCATGGCAATCACAGTAAGGCAGGATGTAGCTGTTCGGAGAACATAACAGAAAATACGTATCAATACCCAACCTTTAGCAAACAATTTCAAAAAAGACAAAAAGAACATGGAAACTGATACACAAATCGATGTGGTCATACATGACAGTTTAAGAAATATTAACGTTGAACATGGGTCAATCTACTGATAGCCTACAAACGCCGACAATCTACACTCTCCATAACTAAAAAAAAAGGACAACTACACAGAAAGATACTACTTCAGTTCCATTGCCAAAATTAATGTTCAGGTAATAAAAAAATTCAATGGCATGATTGCAAAAAAGACAAAAAGAAAGTGGAAACTGATACACAAATCGATGTCGTCATACATGCCATTTTAATGAAATATTAGCGTTGAACGTGGGTGAATCTAGAGACAGCCTACAAACGGCAAGAATCTGCACTCGCCATAAGTAAAAAAGAAATGACAACTACACAGAAACATAGTAGTTCAGTTTTAATGTTCATGTAATAAAAAATTAAATCTTGTGAGTTCAAAAAAGACAAAAAGAACGTGGAAACTGATATACAAAGCGATGTGGTCATACATGACATTTTAAAGAAATATTAGCGTTTAACATGGGTGAATCTAGTGATAGCCTACAAACGCCGAGAATCTGCACTCTCCATAAGTAAAAAAAAATGACAACTACACAGAAAGATAGTACTTCAGTTACATTGGCAAAATTATTGTTCTGGTAATAAAAAATTAAAACTCGGTCCAGTGTAGAGTCGTCAAAAGTAAACTTACACAATATTTACCGTCTCAATTGTCTTCTTTAACCTCAGACAGCAATGTACTTGCACCAAAGAATCCTCTTGAACTGATATTACATGTGCTTTACAAAAGTTTTTAATACATAACCTTATCAAATGGTATTTTTTGAAAACTTTCACTCCCTGCATTCTTACTGAATTTTCCCTTTCGCTCAAGGTCAAAAAACAATTGACCCTTGTGGGTTCAGTCGGATGCGTGGGCCTACTGAGCTTGCAACTAAAAAAGCAAAGCAAGTGACCTTCACTCAGAATGCAAATACATTCTCACTTTGCAACAACATATCAGAATGCATTAATGAGAACCGCTACTCCCATACACTTGCAGACCCGCTGTTTCCATTAAACAGTGCAGGTGGCTGCCTCAGATTTCAAACTCTAGGACGCCAGTCTGACTGCAATATTATTTTAAATACATTGGGCCTCATTACGACCCAGGCGGTAAGTTACCGCCTGGGCCGTGACTTTACCACCATGGCGTAAACTACGTTTACGCCATGGTGGTTGGCGGACTTACCGCCCCATTCCGAGGTCGGCGGGGCGGTAAGTCCCCAATCCCCATTTACCCTTCCCCATTCCCATTTTTGCCCCATAGGGCATAATGGGAGTGGGGAAGGCGTTAATTACGCCACCGTAAATTACGGTGGCGTAATTAACTCCATGGTCCCTTAGCGCCATGGATTTTAACACCTGCTAAAAGCAGGTGTTAAAAGCGCCATGGCGCTAAGGGACCTCGTAGTTGGCGGTAAGGGGTCGGCGCAGCTAACGCTGGCGTTAACCCCTTACCGCCAGGGTCGTAATGAGGCCCATTGTAACACAAATGCAGTAATTCTTCGCCGTATATTGAGCAGCAACTTACAATTTACCGTATGACTTGGGTGACAAGAAAACACCACTTTTTGACTTCCTGCTGCCACATCCCATCCCAGCCTCATTAACCTTCACCTTCCGAAACAGTATTTCATAAGTTTAACAAGTGCAATGGTGTGTTGTTTTATATGTGTTAGCGGCGATCTCTGCGTACACCAAAACACTAATGAAAGATGGCGGTCGCAGCGAAAGAATCGGACGCACTTCACGCTGTCCCACATCCAATCAGTGAACGCGTCACATGTCTGCGGACATGACGCTACTGATTAGCCAATCAGTATCTTGTCCGCGGAGCGAACAGGGAGGTGTGACCGCGGAGCGGACATAGATATCACTAATTTTTTGAGACATACTTTTTGGTCGTTTTAAAGAAAACTACTGGACAGATTGGCACCAAATTAACAAAAGCACGCTTTCGGGACCAAGCTCCTGTCGCAAATTTGGTGAAAATCCGTTCAGCGGTTTGGGCTGTAGGCGTGCGCAAAGTTTTTCCCCCATTCACTCTATGGTTAAAAAAGACTTGTTGGGACCCCCCCTATATATTTTCCCCCCCTGGACCAAACGTCACCAAACTTTACAAAAAGAGTGACCCATATACTTTTTTTGCAAGGTTTGGTGAGGATTCGTCCAGGGGGAGCTAAGTTATAAGCCGCCCAAAAGGTACTCTTCCTATGGAAACAGCAACTTAACCATAACAACACAGCCACTACCGTGGCTGTGTAATATATATACATTTATTTTTTTTGTATTATCATATGCCGCCCCAGCGATACGCTAATCTCCTGTGGAGCGAAGGATGCATCTGTCAGCACATCTGGAGAAATAGGTCATCCCCACCACAACAAGGTGCACAGAAGCATTCGAAAAAGGCCCGACCACAGCCATATCCGGGAGCAGCAACTGCCTTTGTTGCCTCGGTTACCTTTCCACTCCTCTGTGTTGGAACGGTTGGTTTGCTAAGGTGAGCAGCCTTGGTGATCGTCTTTTTTGGCATGCAGGTACACACCACTTGCATTGCTGGGTGGTGGAACGCTGAGGTGAGCTGGAAGATGCTATCACCCCATGATGGTCTACATATCTGGTAGTACGTGCTCCTCGCGCAGCAAATTGGCCAACCTGCTCTAATTATAACTGGTCTGCAAAGAGAGGACTGCAAACAATCCTTCACTTGTCACACTCCCACCCTCTGGAACAATTTCGCAGATCTCTCAAAACTTAGATTATTCAACAACACCTGACCAAGGACGAATTCCAATAGGCGCACAGACTGCATTCACAGTAATGCACTACTGTTAAAAGATGGCAGCCCAAACGCTGGCTACCCACACCCTGTACAGCACGCCGCTGCTCTCGAGCTAGGTTAGAAACAATAAACTATATACATAAAAATAAATTGCTCTGGATGCATGCCCATCATGCCAACATCCCCCACTAAATATGTCTTCCTCATCAGAGATGATGTATTGGTTATGACTAGGTGCCTTGCCATAGTCTTCCTCAATCTAGTTCTGGTTCATTTTAATGAATGTTAATTGTTTAACATGGGGCACTTTCAGGCTTCTCGTGTTGTCAAATACAACATCCCTGCCAACACAAGTCACTTGTGCAGGCTGCAAACTGGCAAGGGGGACAGCTAAGGGATTCTTTAGCAAGTCTCACAAGCTGTGCTAGACAGCTAGACCCCCAACTGAACCAGCACTGTATTTAGAGCCCCTCTGGTCGTGTGAGATGTGTCAAGTAGATATGCATCCAACATATGAGCTGCTGAAGGTGTGATGCATGTTCGTTTAGACCCATTGAATTCCTGGTCAGTGAGAGTTGTGTCTCACAGACTCACCATCTCCATCCTACCAGTCTCAGTAGTGTCCAAAGGAGATGGGTCAGGTGGTGCAGGCAACAAGAGCAATGCACCCTCTGATGATGAATACAACAATGTTCTTGACATCTATGGTGATGGTTTGGTTTGTCAAGGACAGGGTTTTTTGCATATTCTTCCTGACTCTGTTCATTGTTTGATTTCATTTCCACCCACTGCCTCAGAGTATCTTTGCACATCTAAACTGTGTCTCAGCATGCTGGCTTCTCCGAGTTCTCCTGTGGGTGAAAGCAGACACGATCTTGAAATGTAACTCAAGAAACAAGGAGGTATCTGGTGTATTATCGTTCTTTGATGTTATGCATGCACCCACATGAATGCATGAGAGCAGACTCCCCCCCCCCCCAGCTGGGCTGCACCTACCTTTGCAGCCAGTGCATGGTTCCTTATCATCTTGGATAGGTTTTTTCCTCGTAGGGACACTAGTGGCAGTATCTTTGGAATGGCTAATACACTCGTTGGTCTCTTCAAAAGTATCTAGCACACAAGAGACATCAGAGAGCAGCTGCAACTGTCTTGGTATAAAGAACGCCTCATCTAAATCTGGGTTGTGACTGTGGAAATAACCAGTGATGGCATTACATTGTTCACTTAGCGGATCCACCATGTGAAAATTAGAATTCCACAGGTTGTCAATTGTGGTCTTTAAGTGGTGCTATGGCACCTCATGGAACACCTTCAAATGGTGAGCCAATTCTTCTCCCATGATATTCCTGGCTGAAGTGTGAGCTGATCTTGAGTGCCAGTGCAAACATGTCCTTTGTGGGCTGCAATTAGTAATGAAATGTGCCACCACAGGATCAAGAACATGTGTGAGTCATGAGAAAAGTTTGAAACATGCAGGGTCTTGTCAATGTGTAGAGCAGGAATTATATTAGACCCATTGTCAACAGTTACAAAGTCTAGCTGCTGATGTCATGGTCTAAACCACTGTGACACCACCTTCTCCTCTACCTCTAAATCCTTGCAGAACACATAGTGGCCTGTGCCAGACGGCATGCACTTGCTCTCCTTTACGATTGCATAGGGATCCACACTAAAGTGAGCTTCCATGCTGAAGTGAACTTTCTAGTCCTCAGACAGATCTACTGCCTGTCAAAATGCAAAATATACCACATTGTGATATGCTGGCATTACCCTGGGTGGATGGTAACGTCAATTGGGAACATTTTGAGCAGTGATCGACTATACTCATGGGGGTTTGGGCAAGAAAATACGGCAAGACATCTACAGCTGAAATTGCCTCCGGGTTAGCGGTGAGCAAGCTCATGTGTCCACGCTCAAAATGCCTCCATTACAATGACCTGGTGTTCAGAGACATAATAAATGGGGGGTGTAGAGCTGGCAGTGAGATGTTGTTGATCTATGTTCTGGTCAAAAACATTCCACACTTGTTTTTTTAATTGTAGGCTAAGACATAACCTGGGTAGGCAACCCACATCTGACTGTGAAAGTGTAGGTGATGTGGTGGTTGTGTTGCTGGCTGGTGGTGAGTGGTGATCTGGTTGCCACACACTGATATTGTGCAATTCCAGGTTTTGCAGATTGTGTTTGCAAGACACTGTGCAGGGGTGGGGGAGTAGCTTTGTCTTTTTCTCCCATCACTGTAGTTATGGCACTGTCCTCCTCCTGCCCCTACTCTGTATTACTGGCTTGCATAATCATGTGCCACTGCTGCCTGTACTTGAATGGGTCATACTCTTTAACTAGTGCGCCATCATCTTCATTATTCTCAGACGCACTGAATGTGATGTTAGAGACAAGGAGCATCCCAAATACGGCTCCTCTAGACTGTGCGCTGTTCCTCATGGCTCATCTTCCTCCTCCAGATTGTGTGTTGTTTCCCTGGCTCATTATACTCCAACCAGACCGAAACACGTGTCTGGGGTTTCTGTTGGTACTCTTCTTCAGAGGAGAATTGCCTAGCATTTCGGTGCTGGACTGCCCATGGGCAGGACGAATACTGATATGTTTGGGATATTTCTTCTCTGTGAAATATAGTGAGTTAAAGACTCTGGGTAAGTCTCTCGTAACCAGGACTAATGTCTGGCAGAGGGACTCCCAGGGCCCCCCTTGTTAATTTGCATATTTAAGTAACTTTGGGTCTCACCCTAAGTTACTAGGGGAATCCAGACGTGGACCCCTTGCTCACTATTCTTAGAGAGGCACAGATCCACCCTACTGATGAGGTCCAACCAGACCGAAACACGTGTCTGGGGTTTCTGTTGGTACTCTTGTTCAGAGGAGAATTGCCTAGCATTTCAGTGCTGGACTGCCCCAGGGCAGGACAAATACTGATATTTTTGGGATATTTCTTCTCTGTGAAAGATAGTGAGCTAAAGACTCTGGGTAAGTCTCTCATAACCAGGACTAATGTCTGGCAGAGGGACTCCCAGGACCCCCTTGTTAATTTGCATATTTAAGTAACTTTGGGTCTCACCCTAAGTTACTAGGGGAATCCAGACATGGACCCTTTGCTCACTATTCTTAGAGAGGCACAGATCCACCCTACTGATGAGGTCCAGCCAGACCGAAACACGTGTCTGGGGTTTCTGTTGGTACTCTTGTTCAGAGGAGAATTGCCTAGCATTTCGGTGCTGGACTGCCCTTGGGCAGGACAAATACTGATATGTTTGGGATATTTCTTCTCTGTGAAAGATAGTGAGCTAAAGACTCTACGTAAGTCTCTCATAAACCAGGACTAATGTCTGGCAGAGGGACTCCCAGGACCCCCCTTGTTAATTTGCATATTTAAGTAACTTTGGGTCTCACCCTAAGTTACTAGCGGAATCCAGACGTGGACCCCTTGCTCACTATTCTTAGAGAGGCACAGATCCACCCTACTGATGAGGTCCAACCAGACCGAAACACGTGTCTGGGGTTTCTGTTGGTACTCTTGTTCAGAGGAGAATTGCCTAGCATTTCGGTGCTGGACTGCCCCAGGGCAGGACAAATACTGATATGTTTGGGATATTTCTTCTCTGTGAAAGATAGTGAGCTAAAGACTCTGGGTAAGTCTCTCGTAACCAGGACTAATGTCTGGCAGAGGGACTCCCAGGACCCCCCTTGTTAATTTTCATTATACTCCTCTACATCGTGTGCTGTGTCTCCTGGCTCATCATACTCTGTATGTATGGATATATCACGTGTAAATCGCCCGTCTCTGGCGTGGCGGCATCCTGAACTTCGCAAGTTCGAATCATGTGACAGTGCACAGGAGCTGGAGGAATCTGGCTGAAGTGCTATATAAGAACACACATTATTATTAATATTAATTATTATTAATATTACACTGTATGTTGTTTTTCCTGTTTCATCTTGCTCGTCTACACTATGCGCTGTGTTTCCTGGCTCATCATGCTTCCCTATGCTCATCAGTAGAGGCAATCTGCACCTCTGTCCCTTCTGCCACAGGGACAATGGACCGAACATTCTCATCCAGCTCTCGGCCTCCTCACCCTCTTCGAGCCTCAATACCTGAGCATGTGCTACTATCACCTATGCACTGTGTTCTACCAAATGTGACATTGAGGCCTTCAATTTGCCACACAATATTCTGGCCACCTCGGTGCAGTGCACTCGAGCCACATGTGTCTGTATCGCCCTTGCATGTTTAGGTGCTCCAGACATTTTCACACATTCAAAAGGATTTCTACTCATGCATGTGGATGGACTGCAAAAAACAACACTCTTAGTTAGAGCCATTTAATGCACTCTTGTCTAAAATGATTTCTAAGATTGATTATTGGTAAAAAAAAAAACTTCGAAATCGTGGAATTGGCTAAATGATGCCTAAGCCTTCTCATTAGCAAAATAATTCTGAGACTTTTCTCAATAATCAAGTATGGGAACTATCCACAAAGACAGCACACCTATTTAAAGATCGAAAATGTATTTGCTTTTTTGTCACTGCTTCTACAGAATGTTGGCACCCTATTCTCCTCTATCTGACAAGGGCTGGCACCTGCATTCATGCATGCATGGCAATTGCTGTCATTCTGTCCCTTGTACTGTGATGGCACACTTAGTCACATTACCCATATACATTATGCTCCCGCCACCTAAAGATTTTAATATTTTTATAGTCAGCCAACAAACATCTGGACTGACCAAAAAAAAGACAACACTCTCTGTTAAAGCCAGTTAATGCTTTCTATTGCCTATAAAGATATCTGAGACTTTTCATTGGCAAAAGCCGCAAGCATTATGTATGTGGATTAGCACACCAAGATGGCAGACTTAGTTACAGACACTGAATGTAATCTCTTGCCTCCCGCTGTCTCCACACAATTCTGTCATCCTTTTCTCCTCAATCTGGCAAGCAACAATACATGCTTTTATGTCATGTAAGGCAAGTAGTAGCCACACCAAGTGGCCTATCCTATTTCATTTGTTTACCTATCATCCATCTGAGTCCTATTTTTATTTTCTACCTTTCCCTCAACTCATTCCTATCAATTGTCTACCTTTGCCTCAACTAAAGCCTACTAACCAACCACTGTGCATCCCCCTACCTCTGCCTACAGAAGACTGATTCCAGGCAGCCCTAAATATACTATTTAGCCCAAACCACCTGATTCACTCAGCCTGAAACATCCACAAAGTTTGGGAAAGTCAGTTTTGGGGAAAGGGGGATGATGTTTGAGAAGATTACTAATAGCTGACAAGTTTTCTAACATTGAGGAACGTTTTTGAGATATCATAGGCCTGTACCTTCGCGACCAAATCGGGTTACTTGGTGATTATTAGCCTTTTTAGGGTTTTTGTCTTTTGTGGTTGGTTCTTTGTCGCATGAGTGTAGGTCACTACGGAGACACTGAGTTCCTCTGCTCCGTTTGTAAACTGTAGGAAAAGTTGCAACTGTGCCTGCACTTATTTGCGCCAAGATAAATTACTGGTGTATTTCCTTTTGCTATGAATGACAAATCCAAAAGTTCTGTTGTATTTGATAAAGTTTTTTATTTTGAATTTTCAGCCCCTCTTGGATGACACGTGTTTCGGCGTACAACCTGCGTTTTTTCCAAATCCGGGTCTTTAATGTGTCATTACGGTTCATACAAAGAATAATGTTCTTGTTGTAAATGAAGCACTTTTAGTCTTGGGCTCAATCCCACCTGAAAATTCTGATGCTCGCGCTACAAGCTTGTCAGAATTTTCATTTACAACAAGAATCAGAATTTTTGAAACACGTCTCATCCAAGAGGGGCTGAAAATTCAAAATAAAAAACTTTGTCATTCATAGCAAAAGGAAATACACCAGTAATTTATCTTGGCGCAAATAAGTGCAGGCACAGTTGCAACTTTTCCTAATAGCTGACAAGGTTATCCCAGGTTTACAGCTCACTGTGAAATTATGTGAGCTGATAAAGGCGTTTTGTTTACAGTGCTGTGCCTTTAGATCCTCATGAAAAGTGGTGAGTTGCAATATAACATACAAATGAGTGTACGCTATACCATATTCAATATACTGTTGGTCAACTGTCCTATGTCTAAGTGTTGTTCGTTTTTGCAAGTAGGGGTAACAGAGCATATCTTTGAGCTCCCAGGAGACAAAGGACACTCAGCTCGACTAAGGAACCCATACCCACCAAACAAAATAACTCATAGGTCATCAGACAATCCTGGTGACTAATCAACATTAGTACCCGGCGAGGGACAATGAGATTGTAACATGCAATCTCATTGGCCCTTGCCGGGCCATTACCCGACGGAAATCCCTCTCCCCACAACGTTCCTTCCTTTCTGTCCCTTTGGGGTGGTAGCCATTCAGCCAATGAGGAGGCTTGGAACAGGGTAATCCCCGCTCCGAGCCACCACACAGCTGGAGGCTGCCATCTTCCCCAGCTGGGGATCATCGAGGTAAGTGTTGTTCCCCGCCCTCTCCCTACCTCCCCCCAATCCAAAGAATTCCCTCCCCACCCTCCCAACCCCACTCACCTTCTTTTCGGTCCATTTCGCGTCCGCTCCCAATACGCGACAGGCCATTATGGAAAGGAAGAAGGGACTACATGTACTCCCATCTCTCCTTTCCATCGTGGCCATTTTTTGTGTTTAAATTTTTCCCTATTTTTTGAATGGCCATCATGGAAAGGGAGAAGGGACTACTTGTAGGGGCCTATTGCTGTTAGTACCCCGGCCCTTAAGACCAGTGTACTAAAAACATTTTTTTTCTGTTGTGAAACGCTCCAGCGTGAATGTCAAAAAGTAAACAAACAAAATGTAAACAAACTTTAGTCCCTTCTACCTTTCCATGGTCGCCATTTTGCATGTTTACTTTTTGATGTTAATTTTCAATGGCCGCCATGGAAAGGGAAAATGGACTTCATTTTCCCTTCCCCGGTGGCCATTTTTTTTTCTGTTCCGAAATGATATAGAAAAAAATGCTCTTAGTACCCCGGTCTTATGGGACGGAGTACTAATAGCAATAGGCCCCTCGCAGGGGGGGCATTACCACGTCATGTAATGCTCTGAGGCCTTCGTTAAGGCCCTCGCTTCGCTTAGGCCTGTAACTATGGGCCCCGGGGCATTATCTGAAGTGGCAATGCCCCCCTGCTCAGGGCCTATTGCTTAATTAGGCCCAAGCCGCTACCTTGACACCTTTTCAACAAGTGGTTTAAAGAGGCTGAATGGTAACAGGTAGGACTCTCCAAAACACTGGAATAAATGTATCAGCTATTCGTGTTAATTATCCCATTTCATCAAGGGGGCTTTATTGCCAAAGGTAAATCTGCAAATGTTGACTAAATGTGGCACCCACCCCCAAGCAGTTAGTGCCAGCTACAGTAAAATACTCACCTATTTTGCCTCATTAACTCGTACATTCTCAGTATTTGTGTAGATTATTGGCTAATACTTACTAGCTCTACTTGTGCCTTCACCTACACCGCAGATCTGGACCTGCTGAAGCCTGAAATCCACCCTCTAAAGCACAGGCACCTCTGTAATTGTCTGATTTGCTCTTAGTAAACATTCAGGGTTCAAACTACTGCCTCAAGAAGTGAACGCCAGCACAGGCGCAGGGGGTATGCAGAGGAGTGGTGTGTGCAGATGATTCCCAGAAGACACTAAAACCTGCCCTAGGGTGGCCTTTTGCATAACTGCACTGTCTCGTGAGGATAGCTGAGGGGCAACGCGCTCGCCTTGGAAGCAAGGCGACACGGAGCAACACAAGTACAAGTTCGATCCCCGTGTCCGCATTATAAATAACCAATCATATCATTTCATATCACTGGAACCCCCACAAGGAACAGCAGGGCAGCAGGAATGCCAAGAGAGTGGCACAAGACACTAAATAAAACATATGTCCGTGCCATGGGACTGTACTCTTCGAATCTCTCATGCCCTGTCCGTTTCCTTTTGGGCTTCCAGTGGTGTTGTGAAGACAGAACCAACACTCGTGAATGTCCTTGGGGACACCTTGCTATCCTAGGAATTTAATTAGCATCGTACCACCCTTGTTCTGCTTCAATGGTTGCTACGAACAAGTCCTGTTCAGCTGCCACCATTTATTTACTGTGAATCTGTGTAACATTGTGCGTCATTTATCCAGATTTATTGGCAATTTATTAGTGATAATTCAGAAACGTTTATGATGAAAACATACGTATTTAATATTAAAACATTTTCATTCTAGCTTATTCAAGAAAAAAATGTGTCGAAATTGTTCTCATTCACCTGCAAACAGTCTTCAACACAACACCAATATACTTGGTGGCTCAACTCGACACCAATTATCAAAAGGTTGGAGTCTGAACCTGCAGGTAAAGAGAAGACTCACAAGCAGTCTTTCTGCCGTCCATCCCAGCAGAGGCTCAGAAGGCCGCCACCACCCTCCGTTTCTGCAAAAGACTAAACATTTGTCTCTTTTAACAATACCTGCCGGAACAAATAAAAACCCATCCCTCCCTCCAGCCACAGTGTTGTGCTCCTGTATAAAATGCTATCCATAATGCTAGCAGCCGCCCGCTGTTCAGTGCTCTGCTGCTCTCTAGCTGGGTTTCCTCTATAAGCAATCAAATAATGTCCATTCTTCACAACACATAGCATTTTGAGAAACCACGTTCTCATTTTCAAGTGCTGAAAAATACATTAAAACACCACCTCAATGTTAACACGGAAAGCTCACCTTAAACGATAATTAGTTAGATATGTTCTGCTAAAAACAAGCACTCTGACAGCAAGAAACAAGAGCTATCTTGATGAACGCTGGTGGTCAGCTCTGTTCCAATTGACATTCCTTAAACAGCAGCTGTGTTTGTTTGGGGGTTTGGATTGTGTGTGGGAGGGGGCATAGCGATGGGATTGGGAGTGGGGCAGGCCAGAAGGGGACATAGTTCCACTACTTCTTTTCATGCACTTTGACCACTGTGACTGCCACTCAAGATAAAAAGCCTAAGATACCTTGAACTAATATCTTACCAAATGAAAAGAAAGTAAATACTGAGTGTATAATCACAAACATATTAAATAACTCTTCAGGTTCTAATGAGCTTAACCTGACTAATAGAGATAGAAGAAAGACAGCCACTTAATAATAAAGAAACTAATTCCAGGAGATATAGTCATCCATTCCCTCTGAATATAAATGTTGTAAAGTGAAAATTAAATATTATTCTCTTTTCAGTATTATTTTTTGATAATCTCTTCACCGCAGATGCAGAGCAACATGTTCCCGAACTTGACATCATAGCTATGACCATATTTGGAAAAATATTATCTAGTGAAGATTTAAAATTCCTACTTCAGCTGTCACATTTGTTTTCAATTGCGTGATCCACTCATCGTCGCGATGGTTCATCGACATTCATTTTGGCTAAGAATGAAGGAGCCGCACACTACGGGGGCCACGATTGCTCTGTTCACCAGACATAAACTTTGTCAAATGAGCATGTCACAATGCAAACAACATTAATTGTCAAACTAGATGTCACAGATGACTCAAAGAACACTCCAACTCTCAATGATGGTTCAATGGTCTTTACTGATTTCTTTGGCAGGGCCATAGGGCTGTCCCTCGGTCTCTCATCTAGTTTTACCATTTACACCCGAACCCAGGCATCCGTGGTCACCGGATTAGCAGAAAGAGACTATTGACCCCTACTGCCTAGTCTTCTGCTTGCTGCAAAGGTTACCCTAAAGTTAATTGCGTTCTCAATCTAAGCTTCATCTGGGACTTTCTAAACTAGCCCTACATCATTGCTGATATTAGGGCTAAAAGAGGTTAGGGAATGTGCCTTTCAGACACTCTACCCGACTCAGTCACCCTCTCATGCCCTGATGTACCTCTCCCTGTCTCTAAATGCTATGCTCCCTCTCTACTCTCCTTGTCCAACTGTACTCACATTCTCTCCTTCGTCCCCTACATCTTCCTCATCTGTCCCTCCAATCTCCCTCACTCCTCTTACTATTTGCCCTTCTCCCCTACAGCTATTTAGTGGCTCTAACCGAGGGTGTATAACATGTGCAGACATAACAATTTTAAGCGCCCAAATGTCTGGAGCACCCAGAAGTGCCTCGGGGACAGGGAGGAATTTCACTAAAGAACATTTTACATCACCCGCTGCAGTTGCAGTATGCATTGGGGGTCCCAGAGGGGTGTGTGGTCAATTGAAGGCATCTATTTGGAATTAAGCATCAGTAACCCCACCCACACATAAGTCTAGATGGTAAGATATATAGTAATAAATGGTCAAGTACAGCATCCAGAGGAGGACAAGTTTAGCCAACTATGTCTTTGTTAGAATGGGGAAAAACAATTGCTAATTGAGTCTGCTGATGAGCTGGGAGACATCACACAGTGGTCAGGAACAGGTTCTTGGTCTGCCTCCCCACCACCATCCACACCTGCTAATTCCGAACCAGTGATCCGGTGATACCAAGGAGGTGAAGCCGCAGAACAATGGCAAAGTTACAGAGGCAGAAGGCCACTCTTCCACCTTTGTCTTGGGTCTTTCAGAGACACCCTGTGCTATCTGAGAGTGCAAACTCCATCATGTCGCAGCCCCACCAGAAACTCCACTGCCACCACCTTTGCAGGTTGCAGAGTGTAGTAGGTCATCTATTCCTGAACCAAAAAGAAAATACAAACTGTGAAATGTTTTCATTCAGGACAATATAATCACAGCATCTTACCACCTACTTTCTGTGCAAATATACTGTGTAGTGGGCAAATGTTGGGATCAGTTGTTCCACCTCAGAAGACCTCTACTACAGCCTTCTTTCCTATGGCAAGTCACCATACTAGATGAGCCCGTACTAATACTCCAGAAAATGTTGCTGTTGCATCGCATCTCTAGTGACTGACTGCTGTGATGAATGATTCTAATTGATTCTAATTTCATGGGACGTCATTATCATGTGTGCTTCTACGGTTCTCTTATTAAGGTCTGCTATTTAAAAACCACAGTAATGCACAGAGAACCACATTCCAACAGTGCAGGCATCCCCTTGGATTTAGTTTGTGTTCTTCCTAATAAACTAAAGCTGCTAACTTGACAATTCTTTTTTTTTATTTTTATTTACTCGTATATAATTGCTTTAGCAATTTTTACAAGAATCTTGGGGTATTCCGTAGGATCTAAGAAATTACAGACATGAAAGCAGGAGGAAGAACGAACTAAGCTAAGTCCAAAAGTGGAGCAGAACGAAGCCCTGGTGGCAAGGTCACGCCCAGAAGTCAGGAGAGAAGAGGAAGAAGAAGAGGAAATGTCACTAGATTAAGTTAATTGCCTCCATCAGGGTCTTTGGCTGCACCGGTGGGTCTCTGTTCAGTTCGTTCATTTACGTTTTGGAAAGCTGCTGCCAGAATTTTTGCTGCTGCCAAGGTCCAGGGAGTCTTTTCACCTGACATTAGTCTATTCCACCAGGTGGCTTGTTCCTCTCCCTGTACGCCTACCCAGCTGGTACACAAGTTGTTGAGGAAGTCCGTCCGTATTTTTGCTTAGCTCCGGGCACTCCATTAACAGATGTCTTATTGTTTCCGGTTTGTTGGTTTCTCCACATAGTCTGAAATCTTTAGGTGCAGTTTTTAGTCGGATTGCCTGAATTTTCTCATGTCGGGAGGAGATTTAAACGTGCTCTCATGTAGAATACTCTTAGTCTTTTATCCGGAAACTTTGTACAGTATGGTAGCGGTATATTCAGGCTATTGAAGGTCGGTGGGAGATGTTTTGCCAATTTATTTCCATGTGCTTTTTCCAGGGAGTTTATCCAATCTTGGGCCTTCAATTTGTCCTTTACTCTTTCTGGGTTTGCTTGCAAATCTGCTTCTGTGCATGCCCCCTCCTCCAGTTTCTCTTTTAGCTTGTCCATCGAGCAATTCTTTGTGTGGTATAAACCGTGCTACACAACAGCATAAAACACATAGCATAAAACACATAAGTTTGAGCACCCACTGTAGTTTCCCCACCACTGAAACACATGTGATTTTTAAGTGTGCAGCATCTTCCAAGCTTTTAATCACATACCATTAGTCTGCCATATATTCTCAGGAAATGCTATCTAATTTTATATTCCAGCAAGTTTGAACTGCAATATTATGTATGGCAATAACTGCTTTTGTGTATGGTTCCAAAATCGCAACAATCAGAACAGTTGCTTCAGAAAACTTGTCATCTGCAGCATCTGTGTAAAGATTGCAAATTTGCAGATCAACTATGATGTTAAAGCAGTCTCAATAGACTATCTGCTGTTGCAACCACCATCTTACGCATCCACCACCAACAACATTCTTCTGTTGTGATGTTGGCAACACTGCCTTTCTGGTGGTTTGCACCAATGGTGCAGTAGGCACAGAGGGCAAAAGTACTCAAGCAGGCTCAAAGGAACAGGCGAAACAAAGCCGGTTGTGTCTGTTTTGCTGGCAAATGAGGCTACACTAGACATTTGATGTAAACGACTGGATGTGTGAGACTGTTCCTTACATACGTCGACCGAACCGAGCATATTATGCTTCACCTGGCATAAGATGGAAATATTTAAATGATCGAGGCTGCTTTTGGCACATGATGACAGTACCCCTGCATGTGAAACTGCATGTGTAGTTGAATACACCTGGCATGTTATTCTTTAACTGGCATTCAATATCAGTAACTGGCCATATGAGGCTGTACTGGCATATGAAGAAACTGCCCCTGGCACCACATGAATGTATTCTTATTTATTAAAGAGAGTGAAGTGCTTCAATCAGATACACTGTACGACAGACTAAGTTGGTGGCAACAGTAGCAATCTAATTCCTGGGTAATAAGTTACACAGAGGCTGGTTAATCAAGCAAATCAGGGAAATGACACTGAAAGTGAACTGCAGAGGCATAAGATAATAACAGTGCTTCCATTATTTGCATAGTTACAGCAAGGAAATTCGCACCCCTGGCATATCAAGGCAGCCACAAATGGCACCTATGTTTGGCAACCAAAATAGCTTTATTTACAGTTAAAACCTATTTTTCATTTTATAAATCTTGCATTTTTTGTAGTGTTTTTTTCATTTGGCTTGCCACTGCCTGTGATGGCATCACGGCCACAGGTCACATGATGACGCATCACGTGATATTGTTTCTGCTACTTCTGCTAGTTCGGTGAATTGGTGTCTCTGGGTTGCACTTGAAACACTCTAGAGTAGGGGTGTACCGAACTTCAGCCTCGAGTAAGTATTCGACCGAATTCCGGCTCAAAAAAAGCTATTTGCTCCGGCCAAATAGTTTCTTGCTATTCGGCTCTTGCCGAATACTTTGACATTCTCATTTGAATACAATGAAACCTGAACTCAGAAAGGCACATATAGACTTCAGTTTAAAAAACTGAATAGAATTAGAGCAGACAAATTGCTATCACACAGCTGAAAAATATCTTATATTTTAATCTGCTCTTTAGGATATCTTTTGTTACAGATTCTTAGACATATAAGGTGTTCATCTTTTATACTTAGCCTGCAACAATACAGGAACATACTTTCCTTTGGCAAATGTTTATATGCAATGCACACTTTTTTCAGTTGGAAAAGACAAACTGAAAGAACTGTGCATAGATACTTTAATTTCCTGTCATGTCACTTCCCATTGCGTACGTCATAGTCCCCACTCTTCTTTTTTTAAGGACTTGAGTCCTGAGTTGAACATTATCTGATATTTGATCAGGAATGATAAGTTGCATATGTTTGTGTATTGACGAGAAGGAGTGGCTAGGATAAGTGAAAAGTGAGCAGCATTTGTTTGTGTGGGGTGAATAGCTGTTAGATGGAGTTCATGCATTTCAGATTTACTCTTGACTTGTGTCCTCGATGAGCCGTCATGAACCATTTTATACATTTCTATGTGAGCTGAAAAGATGTTTCGAAACTAGACCGAATCAACTTTGCAACTGGATAGAGAATGCAATGCATCTGATTCACAAAGGGAGTCCTTTAGCATTTGTACAGCCTCCTACTTTAACTGGCACTGAATATGCAACAATCTTCTGTACATTTGGTCCCTTCATTTTGGTTAAATCTGTTTTTTTCTGGCTTTTATGCTTTAAATAAAGATGCTACATTAATTACAATTAAGAGAAATACAAGTATACAATGCATTTAAAGTGGTGCATTTTTAGTTTTTTTAATAAGTGTGTTTTTTCAAGCTTCGAACATGATTTATTACATAAAGCAACTATTCGGGTTCATATTCGGCTTCGGCCGAATAGTTGACAAACTATTTGTTATTCGGCCGAGTACTAAATATGCTATTCGGGACAGCCCTACTCTAGAGCAGAACTCCTCTAATGCAATAGAGACTGTGGTCTTGTTTTCGCACTGGTGAACTGGAATGCACTATGAATATACACTCCCCTGTGGCATGTAGCCATGGCGGCATTCATTAGTGCTCTGCCATGGCGGAATTGAACTACACGAAATGAGTTCAGCTTGCGCTCTTTAAAATGTACACATTCTGGCCCTCGTTGTATTTTCATATTTCCATCATGCATATAAGCAGTGGAATCACAACTTCAAATCATAACTATATAAAAAATACCCATAAAATGTATTGAAAGAATTAAGGACTAATTAATGAAAGAAAAAAAATGGCAGGAGACTTACAGCAAACAATGATAATAATGTGTTCTCTATAGTGCTTCATGCTCGATTCTTCCACCTTTCCAAGAAGGGAAATAGCGTTAGTTATTATCAGCGCTTGTCATTGGGCAAGATTTTCCCAGACCTGGGATCTGGCAAAACCTGTCCCCCCAGATATCCGGACCCAGGAAATATATTGCAGCCGTTTCACGTAATTGGTATGGTTGCGTTTCACGAACTTGGTCGACAGGACCGAAATTGAGAGACTTGGAGGTGTCGACGGAAAGAAAATGGAGGAGGTGCCCGAATAACGGGGCAGCACCCTCTCCTCCCTCCACCCCTGGGTATGGTGGCCAACTGCCCCAGATTTCGCGGGATTGTCCCGCAATTAGGGACTCTGTCCTGCAGTTTGCAGAGTGGCTGTGCGGGACGCAGGTTGTCCCAACTTTTGTCGGGACAACCTGCCTCCAGCACAGCCACTCTGCAAACTGAACTGGGCATGTACACAGCACGGCGCTGCCGCCAGCTGGTTTCTTTCCCCGAGCAGCTCTGCAGACCTGGCTCCTTTTGAGCCTGCAAGTCGAGCTGTAACGCTCGACATCTGGCTTAATTGAAATGCTAATGCTTTATTCCTGGGGTCCTGATGGTCATGTTTGCAGTTAAAAAACGTGACCATCACCTCCCAAGGACAAACCATTAGTATTTCAATTAAGCCAGGAGTTAAGAGCCATTAAAAAAAATTACATTAAAAAAGGGGTGGGCCAAATGTGAATGACGTGACGTCATCACCGCCTTGTGGGCAAGTGTCCCGCGAAAGACCATCAAAGAGTTGCCCACCCTACCCCTGGGTAAGGGGGAGGTGTGCAGGAAGCCCGGGAAGCGTGAGGGGCGGGAAGCCTGCCAAAGAAGTCGAAAATGCCGCAAAACGGGACAATAGAAGGGAGCGGGCCAGGCAGCGTATAAGCCGTCAGGTTTTCGCCCCTAGTTTCATTGCACAGTAGAAGGACTCTGCACACAGAAAGAGGACATTTTAGGAAACCCTTCTCCTTTGTGTCCTAAATTAGAAATTCTTATTTATGGGGGGGGGGCGTGCCTGAGAAATATCACCTGGGTCACACAACCACGGCCTCCCCGTGCGTCGCTGGTGGGATCCCACAGTGAATAATTTCCTTTTCCAAAACTGGACTTATTATTACCCAGTTCAGTGGTACTCAAAGTATTCACCTGGGCAGGATGGAAGGCTAACACATAAAGCGACTGCAGATGTTCGGGTGCTCGGGGCCGCCCCTGGACTTCACCAGCCTGTGTGTGGGCGGTATTGTGGTACTTTGTGCACCACGGCCAGAGGCAGTCAGAGCCTGACATCAGCCGCGGGACAGAGCAGGGGTCACAGCCGCCTGCGCCCTGGATCCCCCGTCTCTGCCGCCTGCTCAGGGCACACGATAACAAAAGCTCTGTGTGTGTCTGTCACAACAACACTGAGCTCATTAGCTTTTGCACAGCGCATGCCGCCTACCAGTGTGCCCGCTCAAGCTCTACTGTAGCAAAGTCACGGGCTTTACCAGAGGAGACGTCAGTCTGAGCTAGGCAATATCCCAGCTCGACCCAGTCCAGCCTGGGCGGGCTTCGGGCGTGCTGTTTAACCAACAACAGAAAGTCACGCAGCTGGGAAGAGCGTAAGGCCTGCCTCTTCAAGGAATGGCTCCCCTTTAACACCGAGGCCCACACACCCTGCACTACCCACCCTGCCTGAGACGTGGTGATCTGCTCCTCACTGTCTTCCTCCATGCTGCCAATTGCCCACCCTCCATTTGGCTCCCTCCCCTGCTTCCCTCACTGTGTTCTCCCCCTTATGAGTGTAAATCGCTCGGTTGCTTCCCGGAGCTAGGCCTGCGCCCCACAAATGCCCTAATACTAACAACAATAGATCGGTTGTTATGGGGGACTGCATTAAATGTACTTTGTGAATTCTTCAAAACACATGTTCACCGGCCTTTGTGGAGCAAGGTACAGTCCGCCGCCCCCCTGCTGTTTCGAACCCGCAACTGTGCTGCTTGCACCAAGGGAGAATCCGGGTCCAGTGTAGGGCCCTCTGAGGTTCACTCAGGGAAACCGGCATTGGGCAGATCCTCTGATGCCGTAGTCACTCCAGGAAAATAGAAGACACATGTATTTTATTTCAACTTGTACGCTGAACCCAAACTCTACAATAGCAATCGAAAAACAGTATTAGCAGAGCCTAGTGATTTGGCTTTTGGCATTTAAATAGTGAACATTTTTAGGTTGGGCTATTCGGAGCACTTTATAAGCTGAAACGATTTAAGTAGATTACAGATAGGAAATAACGGCATGTGGGGAGGGGCACAGAAATGAAGGTGTTGTTTGGTTATTTGCCCACCCATTGAGTGCCCATGCCCATGCTAATCCCTATGGCCACTCCCACCCAGTTCCTGCCCTTCCCCACCCAAAACACATCCTCATGAGAACTCTTCAAACTTGCTTTAAGAAGCCTTACCATCAAACTTTGCACTCAAAGTGCCTGCCAGAGATTTTTTTTAAGCAGCCTACTGCGGGTTAATGACTTTTTTGGAGCAGTAAAGGCACTACTGGTGTAATCAAAATGTCTTAACCAGGTCTGCCTTCAGCCACTCTATTTATAAGTACTATGCGTGTCCTTCACTGAAGTCCTGTCAAAAACAAGCATTGGCAAAGCCAACAGATTTGGCTTGTGCATATGTATTAGGCAATTGCCAGGCAGTGCTATTAGATGCCCAGGTACTTGCACCATGTTGCACCTGCAACCATCAATGGCCAGTCAACACCACTTACCCATGCCTACACAAATGCCCAAACTGTTGGCATGGCCAATGCTTGTTTTCTGTCTTGCCATCTATTGCATGCTATTCCCATGTACTTGGATTATGTGATAGGTAGTGCCATCATTGGCCCAGGGATCATTATCATTTGCCAGGCATTGCTTCAATATGCCTAGGTACTTAAGTCGCATAACATACACTAGGTAACACGATATGCCAGGACCTGCTATTATGTGCTCAGGTGCTACCACCATGTGACATTTGTCCTGTTAATATTTATGCAACGCCTGCTTTGTCTGATGACAGGTGATGCACCGAGTAACCCTATCGGAATGAATGATGGCGCTACCTGCTTATTGGAACAGGCGAAGGGAGCACACCATGCCCACGTCAGTTACATTGACAGGCCTGTCCCTCGTACATATCACCACCCTTACTCAGGTTCATTATAAAAGTGTGCACTGTGCCTCCATCTGTCTGAGGGGGCAGAAAAGGACAGTCTATAGGAGTTACGCAGGGCAGTGGGCGGCTCCTGACACAACTAATCCACTAAAATGTAATTATAGGTCTTTTTTTAAACATTTGTTTTGTGAAATGATTCTGGGACACAGCAGTGGCATAGCACCTAATTCCCCTAAACAAAATGAGCATAGCAATGCAAAACAACAGTACTGTAAAATACACATCATAAAAAATGCATAACAATAAAATACAGATGACCATAACTGCCCATAATCAACATAGCATAAGGGATGTGGAAGTAGCTAACCAGTGGTGGGCATGGACAAGCTTAACTTGCAGAAAAAACTTTTTAGCGGGGGTCCTTCCAAAACCCGCCTTCCCTAATATCTAATCCCTAGTCCCCTCTCACCCGTACCCCTTATGTCCCCTTACCCACTGTGAGGAACCTTACTTCTTTTTCCCTGGCATCCTCTTTTCAGGCGGCCAGGGAAAAGCCATCGCTGTTAGATCCCGACCATGGGGGTGGATATGCGAGGGAGGATCACCTGGGTGGATGGAAATTGGGGAGTGGGGAGAGGACGTCCTTGGGTGAGACATGGTATCCACCATTCCCTTTTCACAATGAACCTTCTGTCCCAACAGCCTTTGTAGCTTACCGACAACTGCACCTAGACCGAGGGCCTCATTCCGAGTACGGCGCTAACCAATGGCGCTATTAATGCCTTGGTTGACGCCGTACCCGGACCGGCAGCGCCTTGGTGGATGGCGGAATTACCGCCCCATTCCAAGGGTGGCGGGGCGGTAATTCCCCAATCCCCATTTACCCTTCCCCATTCCCATTTATGCCCCATAGGGCATAATGGGAGTGGGGAAGGCGTTAATTACGCCACCGTAAATTACGGTGGCGTAATTAACATCAAGGTCCCTTAGCGCCATGGTTTTTAACACCTGCTAAAAGCAGGTGTTAAAACCTCCATGGCGCAAAGGGAACTCGGAGTATGGCGGTAAGGGATTACCGCCACCGCTCTCGTTAGCGGTGGCCGCTATCCCTTACCGCCATACTCGGAATGAGGCCCCGAGTGACTACTACTTGGAAAGCGTCTAGGAAAGCAAATGTAAAGGAACGTGTGCTTTTGCAACTTTGGTTAAAGTGATTTATAAATGAAGAAACAAAGAAAAGGAGTATCGGGTGTGTGACCTGTAATGACTGTGCCTGGACCGAATGACCCCTACTTGGAAAGAGTCAAGGAAAGCAAATGTAATGGAACTTGTGCTTTTGCAACAGTGGTTGACCTGAGGTATAAATGAAGAAACAGAGACATCTATGTGAACTATTGAAAAGCCTGGATGACCAAAGATTTGAACTGATATTGGGTTTGGAAGAATTTAGCGCTTGGGGAAGGGAACCCGGAGACTTTAACTAGAGAAAAGCCTGGATGACCAAGAACGTTTGGAATTGGTATTATTTTTAAAAACAAGAAGATTTGAATTGGTATTGTCTTTTTTTTTGTTGCAAACTGAAAGACATGTACTCTTGGGCAAGGGAAACCCGAGACTTTGTGAACTGGATTGAAGTCTTAAAGAAAACTCAAGACATTGGGCCTCATTACGACCCAGGCGGACTTCGCGGTGCTAAATGCACCGCGAAGCATGGCGGAAAGCCGCCGATAGCGCCATGGGGGTTGGCGGATTTACCGCCCCATTCCGACCTCGGCGGAGCGGTAAATCCCCAATCCCCATTCTGCCCTTCCCCATTCCCATTTTCGCCCCATAGGGTATAATGGGAGTGGGGAAGGAGTTAATTACGCCACCGTAAAATACGGTGGCGTAATTAACAACGAGGTCCCGTAGCGCCATGGTTTTCTCCGGCTGGTAAAACCAGGCGGAGAAAACCTCCATGGCGCTACGGGAACTTGTAGTATGGCGGAGAGGTACGCCATGCACTACGCTGGCGTAACACCCTCTCCGCCAGGGTCCTAATGAGGCCCATTGTGAACGGTGTTCCATTCTTGGGGAAGGGAACCTAGAGACCTTTTCAGAACTGTTCTGAACTTGGAGAAGCAGAAGCTGAGTATAAACCAAGAGTTGGAAGAAGCTCAAAACTTTAACTTGAACACTATGTCTTTTGCTGCAGACATCCCTATTCATTCTATACAGTTAGTTGTGCAGGTAAGTATAGGTTTTGGACACAGATAGACTTTTGATTTGAACTTACTGACACAGACTATCCTTGGTTTTCTTTAGGTAGGGAAATTCCACCTCAGAATAGAGCAGGTTGGGCCTTACCTCATAGTGACATTTAAGTAGAATAAAGTTGTTTTGATTAGAAAATTGAATCTGTTGTCTGTTTCTTACTTCATGATGCATTCCAACAACCCACCCCATATTTTTCAATTTGTTTTTTCAGACAAACTTTTTTGGCTAAAAATGCAAAAAAAAGTCTGGTGATGTAACACTGTCATTCCCAAAATTCTACTGTAATCTCCCATTGCCTGGCTCTCCATTTAACTCTGTCCACCACAGAATCAGTAGAAGTGTCACTCATTTTTCAACAGGATTCTGGGTTCTCCTCACCAACACATTCAAAATCCTAGTAATCTGGAATAGCCTGTGGAACGTCGCAAGCAGGTGTCTGCAACTTGTAGCTCTCCTGATGTTTTAGACTACAATTCCCATAACACCTCACCATTAACTATTTTGGCTAGCAATGATGGAAATTGTAGTTCAAAACATCTCGATAGACAAAGGTTGCAGACCTCTGACCTAAGCAACCTAATCGAAAGGAACATCAACATCAACCATACCCCATGGATTCTGCAGTTCAAGAAAGAGCTCAACACCTTCTTCAAGGAATAGCTCCTCCCTAAAACATAGGACCACAAACCCGCCACTCCCCACCCTACCTGAGACTAAGTGATCTGCCCATCACTCTTTCCTCCGCTGGTTGCTTGTAGATCCCTTGCTGTTAATTGTCCACCCTGGTGCTCCCCTGTGTAAGGAAGGAATGGTATCAAGAATAGACAGACACAGGTGATCACAGTTCAGGGGTTTATTAAATTGTATAGCTAGGTTGGTAACACGCTTAATCTAAACCTAAATCTAAGATGGGAGCAAGCTACAGCCATCAAATGAAAATAAGGCAGTCCTATTGACGTCATGTCAAATAAAAGGGCCTATACTAAGATAAACCTATTGCCAATCCTTACGCTAATTACAAAAAGAGTATGGGATAGGGTTCACAAGAAAGAAGTGTTCACAAATGATAAGTCAGGATGTGTTAAATGGGGGTCTCCCTTGCCCACGTTTTGAGCACGGGACAAGGAGGGAGTCCTGACCACAGCACACTCTCGAGCTTTCCCAGCACGAGATAACAGTTCCGGTAACGTATCAGGACCTTCAGTGGTTAAGTATCTTTTCTACAAAAGGTCTTTTGTCCCCCAAGGACCTGATGGGTTTCAAAAATAACAAACAAAAGAAATTCTGTTCCAAATGTACGTTGGGTGATGGCTTCACCCCTGGGTCCCCCTCTTCTGCAGACCCCTGAAACAGTTCTTATCAATATCAGGATCTTCAGAGGGTGTCTCTCCTGCTTACGAGGATCTGATAGGTTCAAATGACAAACAAAAACTGCTTTCAGATTGCACTTGGGGTGACAATTCTTCACCCTTGGGTTTCTCTCTTCTGGGCTTAGATCCATCTTGAATATCAGCCTCCCTCCGTCGGGTACAGTCTGGCTTGTATACCAAAGATTTCTTATTCTTGCATTCATGTGTCGATGGGATGATGGGTTTCTACCCCCTGAATCCTCCTCTGCCGGGCTCAGGCCCTTCTCGAATATCGGGCTCCCTCCATCGGGTTTACTCTGGCTCTCATTCACAGGCTTTCCTCTTTTGCTTTCACAGTTCTTTGGGTGACAAATTTTCATTCTTGGATCTCCCTCTTCTGGGCTCAGATACTTCTCAAATCTCTGCCTCCCTCCGCCGGGTTCACTACGGCCGTTCAGCACAATTTCACATGTGACACTCATGAGGTTTAACGTCCTTTTAAACAGTTCACTGTGGACACCCCTCTGCCGGGTTCACTTTTGTCAACACACTATTTCTTGGGTCTTCAGACTTTGCCCTGTTCTATCGGCATCCCTCCGTCGGGTTCACTCATGCCAATTCTTTCCTTTTACACAATTCTTCCCTTGAATTCACTATGCAGGATTATCCTCCCTTAGGTTTCCAATTACGTGCAGGTCAAAGACTTTCGACTGTACAGGGGTTTTTGCTAGACCCCTGTATGACCACTTTGACCTTTTCCCTGCGGCTCTCCTACGGCATCATTGTGGCTCTCCTAGGGCCCTCTGGTGTTGGCAGTTCAGCAAACACAGGATTAACCAGAGTCTCTCAAGTGAGCACCCACCTGGTGCCGGCTGCTTCTGCAGCTGATCTTCCCTTAAAAATGTACAGTTATTTGAACTTTCCTCAATGTGCCACTTTGCGACTTTCATACAACACAGTTCAGTTTCCTTATAGGTTCCCCTCCAACTCACCGGCTGTGTTGAACCACTTGGCTTTTCACTATATCTGGAGTCAAGGCCGGTACCACGGTAGCAGGCGTGTCCCTCTGTCCTGCTGTAGGCATGCTCCGTGTACCGTTGACATCTGCTGCAACACACTCTGGCTATTGTTAACGGTTTTATGTTTCCTTCTGCGGAGGCTTCATGGGTCTGGGTCAAAAAGGGCAAGGCTGCTTCTCACCTTGTTGCCCCTTCGGTTCTCGCTGCTTTTCTCTTCCTCTTGAACTACCATGCGTGGAGAGCTCTCTAGTCATGCACTCTGCCTTGCTTGTACTGTGCTCTCGTGCTCCACCTTTTAAAAGGGCCATCAGGTGTGTATGTGATTCTGGTCTATTGCCTGACTTCGCCTGACCCTTGTATTGGGACATGTCAGGTAAACGGCTATGGTGTTAGTTTGCTGTCTTTCATGGTGTGCAAAGGTCTTCAGGTGGAAAAAGGCTTGGGGGGGGCAGTGTTTCTGAATGTCCTGCATGGTAGGATGGGGAAAATGTGTCGGAAGAAGGCGGAGGCTCACTCTTCGGTGTCCCACTTCTACTCCCTGAGGACCCCACATCCAGGTAATCCTTCCTCACTGTTCCACCCCCAGGAACTGGATCCAATAGCAATGACTGTGTCCTGGCCACCTGGATGACAGCTCCTCTGGGACTAGAACGAGAGACACCTTCAGGTTTTTTACACCTGTTGTTAGCGCCCCTCTCACTTTTTCTCTATTTCCATCACTGTGTTCTTCCCCCTATGATTGCAAAGCGCCCTGCTGCTTCCGGAAGCTAGGTCCACGCTCACATAAACAGCATTGGTTCAGATGATTCTTAAGCATCCTCAACACTAAGCAATGCTGCTTGCACTGTGTCATTTAGGACCCTATTGAAGCGGGTTACCAACCCACTGCCCTGGAGAAGGTAGAGTGCTGTCGTAGGATTCTGGTTGTTTACCCATTTTCTTTAAAATTGTGGTGATATTTTCTGAAATAAACTGCACGCAGTTGCCTGACACGAGGGTCTATGGGAAGCCTTCTTTATAGAACCTTAAACAAACTGAGGACCCTATTAGCTTTAAATGAACTGACCAAATGTATTTCTGGACCCTTTGAAAAACAGCCCATCTGCACCGAAGCATAATGTTTGTCGGGTGGTGGTGTGTTGTATCGACCCTTCTGATCAGTGTCTCTGTCTTCCAAACTTGCAGCGTCACTGTCCACTGGCAACTGTCACAGTCAGTGGCCAAATTGCATCATCCCTGTTTAAATTCCACTTCATAATTAAAGTGTTGTAGCCTGGTTGATAACCACCCCAATCTCCTGGAGAGAACTCTGTTGGTGGAGCTCACGATTGATGCGTCGTACAAAAGGGGAACCCCATATATATGGATTGAAATGATTCACCTTCCACAAGTATGCCCAGGACTCCCTCTCTATTTCAGACTAGTTGAGTTCTGCTGGTTGTCTTTGGACCCGGGGGAAGACTGCCCAGAGGTTATTGATTATTGCTGCCACATTTGTTTATGGTCCTTTCTACTGAAAAGGCGGGCAAGGATGGTGCTTAGAGGATCATTCACTTTACTGCCTTCAAGGCTTTCTGTTGCTCCATACCCAAGGTGTAGCATATGCCCTTCTTGGTCTCCTAAGTGGTTCCAACCAATGTAGTGAAGTTATGCACACCGTCTGCATAGGAGTTACAGAGCCCTAAGAAGGTGAGCAGTTCTTGCGTGGTTGTCGGTGGATGAGCTGACTTCGCTAAGACCAACAAGTCCCAAATGTGACCTGGTCCCCTGCACTAACAGAGCGTGCCGTAGATACTCCTCTTCCTGGAGGAAGACTTTGCACTTGCTCGGAGGAGCCTGAGAAACTCGTAAAGAAAAACAGCAGCGTTTTCAAACACAACCGCGTTGTGTTTCTGCCTGCTGTGGCTATCACTTTGGGTCTCCGGTGCTCCCCCAGGGGAGCACCGGAGACCCAAAGTGAAAGCCAAGCCAGGCAGAAACACAACACGGTTGTGTTTCTGCCTAAATCTGCTTTCCCATTTGGGGCTCTCGGGCTCCCCACGGGGGGCCCGAGAGCCCCAAATGGGAAGGCAAATTTAGGCAGAAACACTGCAGCATTCAGCATTTCCCATTTGGGGCTCTCGGGCCCCCCGTGGGGAGCCCGAGAGCCCCAAATGGGAAATCAGCTGTAGGCAGAAACACTGCAGCATGTAAACACAACCATGTTGTGTTTCTGCCTGCCTTGGCTTTCACTTTGGGTCTCCGGTGCTCCCCTGGGGGAGCACCGGAGACCCAAAGTGATAGCCACAGCCGGAGGAGCCTGAGAAACTTGGAATGAAAAACCGCAGCGTTTTCAAACACAACGTTGTATTTATGTTTGCGGTCACTTCAAAAGCGACCGCAAACATAAAGACAACGTTTTTAAAGCTGCGGTTTTATTTCTAAGTTTTCCGGGCTCCTCCAGCCCGGAAAACTTAGAAAAAAAAACGCAGCTAGTGCTTATTTTTAAAAAAAAATAAATAGCACTTACCGAGATTCAGCTGCAGCTTTCCTGCTCTGGTCTCCGGTCCCCGTCCTCCGCGTACAGCACCAATGAAGGAAAATCCACCCAACTGTAGCTTTTGTTTACTACAGCTGGCTGGCTTTTCCTTCATTAGTGCCGCAAAAGCAAAGGTCAGCACAGGCGGGCATCCATTTCACAAAATGGATGCGTCCATGTGCTTGCTTTTGCGAATTTTGAGCTTGAATAGCTCAAAATTTTACATAGGAAGTTTAAAAAAAAAGTGTTAGTATTATTTTTTTAATGTTGCCTATCTATTTTTAAAATAACATTTTTTACTGCACTATCCCTTTAAGCACTCCTAGGATTCCATCATGGACCACTTAATCAAGAATGGACTCAAGCTTATCCGGAAATTAAATCAGGGGATTGACTGTGACCTTGGTCGTGACCATCAGGACTTGCATTGGTGCACTAGTTTGAAACATGAAGTGGGATTTTTCTCTTATTTCAAACTGAAAACGGGAAAGTCATGTTTCAGCACTCCAAGACCATTTAAACTCTTAGCATAACCTTCAATAAAATACTTACTGACCACCTGAAAGCTCAAAGTATGCTATATAATGTCCAGAATAAACTGTGGGGCGATCTTATAAGGTGTATGTTTCTCTGCTTCCACTAGGAATTTCCCTTTGAAGAGGTACTTTTGAGGTTACTATTAGAGTGACTCTGAGCCTGGCATGATTGACTCAGTTATTTCAGATTTCGTAACTGGCCTCATTGGCCTCAGTAGGCCTTAATCAGCATCTGTACCGTCGAAGGCCAATAACATATCTTGCATTCTAGAAGACTTGATCTTCTGTCACTTCATTATCCTGGGGGTCTAACAATGTAATGTTGGAATTACTGGCGCAGCTGTGAAAAGTGATTCAGTCTACACAAATGCTGTCTTGGCCAAAGGCACTGCAATGAACCAATCTACATTGAAAAAGTGCAAAGTGCCTAATGGGTCTCCATTTAACTAATAATGGAAAGTCAACTCAAGAAGACCAGCGATTCATTTAAGCAATAGTTGTGCAGCTTCAATGCAGGAGCACCAGGCACTTCAAACTTTTTCATTGTAGATTGGTTAATTGCAGTCATCAGATTGTAATGATTGTAAATTACTTGCACTTTCTTTGCGCTGTTTGCACCCATGGTTGTCATTTGCACTTTATGTGCTTTGTTTGCACTTATAGCTGTTTTTCACATTCTATTGCATTGTTATTTGTTTGTGGTGATGCTATTAGGTAGTATTTATGGATGATTGTGAGAGTATGTATTAGATGTGTGATTGATGATACGAGACATGAATTAACTTATGGTTGTGACATTTGCTATGGATTGGACATTGGCTTTTATTAATTGTTAAAAGTAAAAAAAATAATTCATTTTGAAATAAATCACAGAATTGTCATTTTGACAACGCAGCTAAAATAAATGGATGTGCCATGTGAGACTCCTTTTTGTGTTGTGAATTTAGCAGAATATGCAGCAGTTGGAGCAGAAAAGATGGTTGGCCCAGGTAGATGCCATTACAGTAGTCCAAGGACCCCATACTATAAGAGCTCACTACTTTGACACAGGACTCAGGAGGAAGAAAAGGCAGAATCCACACCAATACCTTCAATTTGGCAAAGCCAGCATGGCAGACAGAGGAGATTTCAGCTTCCTTGGACCTGCAAGGAAGATGTTTAACCCCCAGACTCTTAAATGATTCAGCAGGAGCAGGACAAGGCCCCAGAGAAGCTGGCCAATAGTCAACACTCCAAGAAGAACTAGAGTTGGAGGAACCCACCAACTCTGTTTGGTCCCCATTCACCTTTAGCCAATTCATAGTCATCCAGTCACCAATGGAAGACAGACAATTTCGTAGCTTGGATGGAGGATCAGTCATAGGAGAGTTAGGGGAGGTAGACGAATGTGCTGGGTTGGGGAACAGAGCCAGGTCCCTATGCAGATGACCTACGTAACATTTGCAATGGGGTCCTGGGTCTGTTCCCCAACCCACCACCTTCCTCTACCTCCTTGGCGAGTCTGGATTCTCTCGAACCAAAGTAAACGTTCCCTCCTTCTCCATCCCTCTTCACTCTGGACATCTATATTACCTCCTAGACTCTCCACCACATGCCCATACCTTGATTCCTCCTCAGTTCACTTCTCTCAGGCTTGTAGCATGCTTGCACCTTCTCTTTTTCAATTCTGGGCCTGCCATGGCGATACCTCTCCACCTCTCCACCTCTCCTGAGTTATTTCCTCAACCTCCTGCACTGCTGTTTGTCTTTTTTTCACCTTTGAGTTTCCTCCATTGGTTTGTCTTTCCCTACCTCCTATTCATTTTAACTCCTTGCGTGTCACTTCCCCTTTACTCTGCTCTCGTCCTTCTTACTCCCCTCCTTCCCCTTCCTCGATTTTGTCACTCATCACCTCTACCCAGGATATCACCACTCTCTCCTCTCCCCCTCCTCTTTTCTGGCTTTGTCTTTCAAAAAAACATATCTCCCATCTGCCTCCATCTTCGCAGCCAACACCTCCTTTTGCATCTGCCTTTAATATGCTCCTGAATTGCACTCCACTGTTTCAAATTGCCCTCATAACCAAGAAACCGCTTGCGTGTATTGTAGCAGCCACCAGGCCTCCACAGACTGTCCTGGCTTAACTGGCCTTAGATATGTGGGATTTTGTTTTCCAAAACGGGATTGGTTACAGTCTAATATCCATGGGTTTCCTTAGGCTCTGTTGGTCCCCCTTTCCCCCATTTCGTTGCGCTGTGAGCTAGCCTTCCAAGCTAGCGGCCACCATCTCGGAATCTTAATCGGGCCATGTGTAGGAATAATCCTGGGCAGCACAGGTCAATACTTTGCGGTTTCATCTCTGCTCATCCGCTTGCGGTTTGGGATCAGTAAAATTAAAGATTCCCAATCGCAGTCATACATAGTTTTGACATCCTTCTCACTGCTTTGAGCCTGTCTGGCCCTTGAGCCATCCAAACAAAATCCCCCATGTAAGCAGAAGGGATACCACTCTTCTCCTCTCTGCTCCCAGACCCGGTGTTCCAGATATTCTACTAGGGTCTTGATGAGGGTTTGAGGATTTCGCAACTTCACAACAGGGCATGAATTGGGGTTACTATACCAAGGGAGGGTTGGGTGTTAAAAGGACATATTGATATTGGGACTGGTTCTCTCCATGTGACAAGCCCATGCCTTACAACGGTGCCATGGTGGGGTAAGTCATGGGATCCATCTAGCGCTGCACACAGGCTTCTACATCCCTAAGCAGGAAGTGACACCTAGTCCCCATGGCTACCAAACCCATCTGCATAACAGATAAGCTTGAAAGTTTGTCACACTTCTTTCCATTACTCGGAACCCAAGGTAAGAGTGGGCAGCGTCGTGGGCACCCATTGCCTTAATCCCATCACTAAATTACAACATTCTTGCTGTCTGCCTAATTTATATTGAACATCTTTGGGAAAGTTGTATCTAAAGCTCAACTTCCACGTGTGAACATGGCAAAGGAATTGGTGTAGGGTCTTTAAATCTCTGTGGGATATTATCCTGCCATAGAAAGAGGCACCACCATATGCCACCCATGTAAGTGGACAGATTCAGACTGCCTGGAAAGTATCACATTCTTTGGGGATCTCTACGCGTGGTCTGTGCTTGAGTGTGCCCACCCCCACTGTCGCATATCTGACAGACATATAGCGGCTTAGAAATGTATTTGTCACAGATCAGGGGAGGGGTATAAATTGGTATGGCTGTGGGCCTAGCATCCCCCTTCCTGTTTCTTAATTGGTCCCTGCCTATGTCTTTGCTTGTATTAAGTACCCCATAACATGGTTACCAATGCATTACTGTGCGGCATACATCCATGGTGGTTTAGCCCTTTACAAATGCCCAAATAACGTAATAAATGCAAAATATTGCTACCATATACTAGGCATTGCCATCATATGGCTTGATACTCATGTCATTTGACAGGTACTGGATTCATGTGGCAGGAGCCCGCTGCATATTCCAGTTATTGCCATTACAGGCACAGATACTCATCATATTCTGGGTATTGCCATCATGCACCAGGGTCCTCACAGCATCTGCCAATTAATCACATTTTTATGTTCTAATGATCACACCATTTGCTGGCCCTGCTTCAGAGGCCAAGCTTCTAGCACAACATGCCAGTTGATAGCCCGGTTACTGGGACCATTTCCTAACTATGACCAGCTTCTGCCCTAGGGAACAATTTGCCAAGTATTGCCACCAGATTTTCAGGTATTCACACCATTTTCCAGGTATCATCATCATATTCCTCGGTACTAACGCCTCATACCACGTATTGTGGTCATAATCACAGGTGCCCACGACATGCACCAGTTATTCAAATAATTACTCAGCTAATGCCCCCACTTACCAGGGGAGCCATCACAGGGCCAGATGCTCACACTATATGTCCGTTTTTATATGGCTGAATATTCACTAGTTTTGCAAGGTAAAAAAAAAGGTAAAAAATAAAAGATAGACACTCATTTGTGATTGAGGGAAAAAAATTACCACATAGAGTACCAAGTGAAAAGACCCTTTTTATAAGATCTTTTGCAGAAAAGATTGATTTAGAAAGACCGCTCTGTGACCGCACAAAATAGTATTTTAATGTACTAGAAGCTCGATTTTGTGTTCTTCAGTCACGTGGGGAGAAAAAGTGGGATGAGCATGACGACCACACCTACGCATGAGGGCAGAGTATGCCTTCACTCCCCTGAATTCTCCAGAGCAAAGAACACTCCCAAGGAAAAGTTCAAATGCTCTAATTGACAGCAGACCACTGAGGTGATGATAGATGATTATGCTAATTGGTGGGAAGCTGGTGCTAAGGCAAGCTCACCATCACCTGGAAGCTCAGCCTGCATGCTGCTAGCGTAGGTGGAAAAATACTGGCGGAGGTTAGGGTGCCAACCAATGGTAGGGGACCGCATGATTAAGGGTCCTATAGCTTGTGTAGCTAATGTTACGTCATATAGTTAGTGATGTTCATAGTGACCTGTTTATGGGGAGGGCTTAGTTGCCCCACCTGATGTTAACAAACAAATCACTTTCTTACTTAGATATTTCCTTAGACCCTATCACAACTGCCACTAGGTTTTTGTAGTTTGCCACGTACAATGACTTTAGTAATACGTAGGTTGACATCACCTATGATGATTTTTTGCTATAAAAGTATTTTTTTTCTAAGATGAATTGAGAGAGACCTTACGCTGAGACGTCCGTTATGTCCGTTGTGCTCCCTGTTTTAGATAATTGATATTAAAACAATTATCCTTTTGCCAAATACATGAGTCATTTTGGTTATTGATGTTTGAATAATTTCTGCATCCCCATCCATCTCAAGGGTATTGCTACCTCGTTTTAAAGGGCTAGAAGCCTCTAGTTCAAAACAAACAGTGTTCATTTACAATAACTCTTCTTGATGTGACGTAGGATTATTCTAGAATAATTGCAGATAACCAGTGGAGTAACTTTGCTGAAAATGTTGGGGAGAACATCATGACAACTGAAAGAAAGGGGCGGGGTGTAGAGGGCGGACGTTGGCACTGAGGGATAAGACTAAACTACTACACGACAAGAGTCCATTGCTGACGCGCTCTGTTATAACTTTCATAAAACTGGTGGGTATCTTTAAAATTCAATTCTAAAGACACGCCAGTCTTCTGAAATATATAACAAAGTTGGTCTTTAGAGTTCAGTGCATTGACAACAGTAAAAAAGCCTGAGCCCCCTCTACCTAAAGAGGGCCTGCAAGCAGGGTGGGGAGTATTGTGAGAGAATGGAGTATTGTGTGAGTAAAGTAGACAGTGTGTAACAAAAATAGAGACTGAGTAGGGCGAGCATTGTGTAAAGGGGCACTTTGTGAAAAAAAAGGGGCCAGTGTCAGGCTTAAATAGCTCCGACCGCCCTTGTTTTTGTTAGATTTGTTTGTTCAAAAAAGCAAAAGAAAGACAACATACAATCTTGCAGCGTATACCCTTATTATATGCTAAGTCAATTTGCTGGCTTTTAAGCACCGAAGTCCTTTCTTTAGGCAGTCCTAGTGCAATTGATACAGCCTTTATGGGATGCAGCAGGCTATTAACAAACCTTACTTCGTTGCATGCCAGCAGCAAGGGGCACACGTCTAAATCCACTCTTTTACCTGTGATGGCTGATCCCAGGGGCTGCTCTCCTGATCTCACTATGCTGCAGGGACCTGGGCTGTGTGCGATAAAGTGGGCTCGGCTGACCTATAGAGCAATAAGTCCATGGCTGAAACAAAAACGCAAAAGGCTGGAGTGGGCCAGTTTCTTTGGTCAAAGTGGGCCAGTTTGATGAGCTACTTCACTGTGCGGTTAATAATTTTGATCAGTGTTGCTGAATAAATATTCTTTAAAATGCACAATTTGCATCACAATCTACTCTTACCTGCTGTGTGATTTAATACGGGCGGCTGACTGTGTAATTCTAATCTTCGTTCGTTTGGGCGCCCGCATGGCCACAACTTAGGCAAGGCAGCAGGCACACTACGACCATCACCGTGACCAGTGGGGAAACACTGCACACCGCACACGTGCCTCTCAGGGACCAGGGTGTCTCTGAGCTCACCTCCAACACCAATTCAGAGAACAGTCCAGAAGGTTGCCACTCGCGCACATGCATGTGCACAGCAGCGTGCCAGTCATCACCCCACGCACTATAAGGAATTCATGGGCTGACAAACAGTCAATGAAATATCGTTCAGTGTTACTTTCTGGTACCGGGTTGGTGGAAAAGCCTACAGACACCGGTTCCCCACGTCACCGCCCATCCACATGCAGAAAATAAAACAGAGCCCGCCCCCAATTACACAGCAGTCACAATGCAGCCCCGTAGCCCTCCTGCCAAAGGGTGGGGGGGGACAAAATGGCATGCCACAAAAGTTGGGGGGGACAAAACCCTCGTCCCCCTATAATTACACACATGCAGATAATAGTCAGCAAACTGGTAAGCAGTAAAGAAAAAAACAACTGTTATAATCTAACTTGACAGCGTAAGAATACTAAAAATAACAATTAGTGCTTTATCTGCTGCATGCTCCATCCCTCGGATCCTGTTCAGCATAAGCTTGGCCTCCTTTGACTGGCACTAAAGCATTAACCAGGAGCTAAAATTAAAAATAGGCACTCTGAGAGAAATCCATCCGCCCTCAACGCACAGTACTGAGCTTGGTGGCTCACGATAATGCCACAGCAGCTTGTCTGTTGCATTTCAAAGCACATCTCATGAAAATGGGATTCTACTGAAATGAATGTGTGGGATTTTATAATAGGGATCCAGGTTCAATGGCTGAATATTTGCTAGTTCTTGTGTGTTTACTATAGGTGCGTATGGCAGTGGTGCATTGTGAGGACCGGTGCAAGAGACCGCCGACTTTGGTTATTTCTGTAAAATAGTTGTTTTCTGTGCATCTGGAGGTTCTGCCGAAGCTGAAGTGATTTTATATGTTTTTATGGAGTGTCACAATAATTTTGAGCTTTCCCTTTATGGGAAGGACGTGGCAGGGAGCAGGGAAAGCCATGGATTGCGCATGGTTAAATGTACCATCCATTTCACAGTCCAAGGTCCCATGCAGGCATGCACTTTTGGTGAAACCAAGCAACCCAATGCTAGATGGTTATATGTGATTTTACCAAAGATAAAATCAGAGTGGTACATGTCAGAGTGTTCAAAATACCAAAAAAATACAGATTTTATTTTTTTTATATTTGGGGGGGTCCCAACTTCTCCCCAACCCGATCCCCATCCATTTTAACTCCTTACCCCACTACCAGATAGATTTAATTACAATTTTCTGTATTGTTTCGGTATTTTGGCCTTTGGTAAAACGTACCCCTCTGATTTATTTTCAGTAAAATTACTGGGCACCTGCTAGGGGTATATGTGATTTAGAGTAATACATTTCAGAGTGGTCAAAATACCGAAAGAATACCGAATTGTTTTTTTATTTTATTTGAGGGGTCCCTCCACCAAGCCCCCTGTTTTTCTAGCCTTTTAACCCCTCCCGAACCCCATCCCCATCCATTTTGACCCCTTTCCCCACTACCATATATATATTTAATTAACATTTTCAGTATTATTTTTAGTATTTTGGCTTTCGGTAAATCTTACCACTCGGTTTTATCTTCAGAAAAATGACTGGGTACCTGCTAGATGTGTTTCTGGGCAGCCGACCCCAGTAACATGTTCATAAATAAGGGTTTCTCAAAACATAAAACAAGTTTTACTGGTCAGAAAATCATGAGTCACGTTCTGAGACTACCACGGTGGCCATTTGGTACAGTATAATAGCATATAAACATAACATAACTAAGGCTCCATGTTTTTTATTTGTATTATAAATACGGACTGTACTTATTTGTAAGACACAGAAAAACACGGAAATGCAGGTCCCTTGCTTGCTTCTCCACGGAATCAACCGTGCCTTGTAGTCCCATCAATGGTTAGTGCAAAGTAAAACAAGTGAAGAGAATACTCATTTATTCTCTTTTTAAGTTGTTTAAATTGCTTCAGGGATGTGGCACAAGCTGACAGCAATAACAGGATCAGCCAATGCTTGTAATGTGAAAATCCAGCCTGGTTTGATGGGCAAGACTATGGGCCTCGTTACGAGGTGGGCAGAATGGGTTTAATGGCGCCAGTAATGGCGCCGGAGCCAGTAAACCCATTCCTCCCTGTTACTAGGTTCCCTTGCGGGGCCCACTCTGAACGTCTGGTCAGACCAGACGTCCTTTGCGGGTCCCACAAGGGGACCAAGGAGCTAAAACGGGCCCGTTAATAAATTATTAGCTCCCTCCCCATTCCCATTGAGCCCTTTGGGGGCTCAAATGGGGATGGGTTTTTTGAATGAGGAATTACAGGGTCCTCCAAGGTTGGAATGGCCCGGTAATTCCTCATTTAAGGAACCCAGACCCGAGTTTAGAGGCAGCCATGTCCTTATTAAGGGCATGGCTGCCTCCAAACTCATAATGAGGCCCTTTGTTACAGTCTCCTATTGCCACCCCATTTGCCAATGTACATTTTTATTTGAATAAAGGTAGAAAAATACTGGTAGCATTTTATATTTCATGGAGGACAAAGAAATATGGATCAAACAGATTAATTTACAACAAAATAAATATGGTGAAATACTGACGGAAATGTCTCAGAAATAAATACCACAAAACTGGGAGCTTTAAACATCACATAACTTTAACGAAAAAGGGTATCCTTTTTTCCCTCGTAGTCTACTTCATTTGATGACTCCTGAGGAAAGTGTTGCATACTCTTTTGAACGCCGCAGTATGGAATGGGGACAAGTGATGTTTGGCCCGTCCAATGAAAGGGCTCCATGCATGGGTGGTGGAGGTGACAGATGCAATGGTGGATGTCTCTATGGACCAGATTTGCAAAGAGCAGCACAAATGAAAGGGGCTCAGAGAATGCGCTCGTTTCGTTTGCTCTGCTTTCAGAAATGCGCAGATCCCCTGATTCTCAAAGGTGACCTGTGCATTTCAGGACGAGTTGGACAGTGGTGCAAAGATGTGCTGTCCATCCCCCTTGCATACATTAGCAATGTATGACAGGCTCCCAGCAACCACGTGGCTGCTGGGAGGACATTTCACCTAGACGGGCCTTTACAGGGCCCTCTCGTGAAATGACAAATTAAAAAAAGCTTTTCCATCCAAGGAAATCCTAGATGCGCGCATTCAGATGCCCTTTGTGAACAGGGCGCCCACTTTTTTTGGCACAAGTGAGGAGATGCGCCTCACCTGACTTGCGCCAAAACGTTGTGAAAATCTAGCACTGTGTTTTGCTTATTATCAATGCTGCAATTATATTGGTGCTTGGGAAGAAATATGTTTGAATATAACAGAATGGCAAACTGATTCAGCCACTAGGGGAGCTATATATATATATATATATATATATATATATATATATATATATATATATATATATATATATATATATGACTGGAACAGCGGAGCAAGGTGGTCACATCCACCGAGGTCTCCTTTGAAATCCCTCAATTGGGCATACTGAAAGATAAATGGGACTGGGGATGACTATTTGGAAATAACAAGGTGTAATGACACTGACTATCGCCATGGTGGAGGGTAATGAGGGATCACATGTACAGTTTTGCCTGGTGACAGTGTAACCCCTTCCTGCCTCTGAAGAAGCATGGGCTCAGCCAAGATGATCCATTGAGTGCAGTACTGTCTCATGTAGTGAATGGTGCCTGAGCTGAGGCGGAAAGCTGTTTCGGGGAGCCACCACCCTCATACACCTCATACATAAGCCTGGAGCACTCTTCTTATTTTAAAAGCATGTATAGTTGAGAAAGACTTTAAGTGAGAGTGAACATTTCTAGCATCTTGATAGAGTTGCCTAATTACCCGATCCAGCAATATTTCTCTTAAGGGTCCGTGTTTCGGAGTAGCGTCGTTTTGCAGATAGGAGTTTTTTCGATGCGATTTTTACAGACAAAATTCCATTGAAAAAACGAATAGAAATAAAGAGGGTTTTAAGGGGATATAAATGGCACCGAGGGGTTTAGGGTAGGTATAAAACTATAGGGAAGCGGGTTTGTGCCAAAACCCCACCAAATAAATAAATGTATATTTAGATGAGTTTCTTCTATAGAATCTTTTCTGTAAAGATTCCATCAGAAAATCCTGTCGGCAAAACGACATAGAACCCTCTGTGAGGAAATTGACCATCCACACGGTGAGTGTGCACATGCCTGGGCTTTTTTGAAATTTTAAATGAAATTGAATGATGGTAGATCAACATCAGATTCTTGAGGTTAGTACATGGACTGGAGGCTTTGTGCCCAGGGGCAGCAAGGGTTCACATGAATTGCCCTTTTTCAAGAAGATCTCAGCATTTGTTCAGAGCTGCTGTTAGATGCACAAACCATCAAATACTGAGCCATCTAAAAGTAAACTTCATCTTTCACTGGCCTTTATAACAGCACCAGAGGTGATTATTAAGCAGAAGGACCAATCAGAAAGAAGCATGACACAAAGTGCATCAGCTAGTATTCCCGAGAGGCATGCTTAGAATGGCTGCCGCTGGCGCAGAGAAAGGCCATGCTAAGTTCCTGCTGTTTTCCAACATGCAGGGAATGGGTGCTGGAGAGAAGGTGTTAATATATTTCAGTTAAGCCCCAGCCTGGCAGAATGTAGTGTTACCGATGTTATAATAAACTCTTGCTGCAGAGACAGCAGGATGACACTTCTCTTTCGGAAATTTCTGAACTGTATGCATGGAGGTCACATACTATTTGTAGGAGATTGCATTAGTTGGCACATATCCAATCATCTAATATTTTCTGTCTAGAGGAATATGAGTTTGGCGGACTTTCATTGGAGATTCTTACCATCCCGCTATAACTAGGAATGCGCAAACCATGTACAGCAAATATTTGCCATGAGAACCATTGTATCCACTGCTAGAAGGCCAGGATCCTGACTGGTGGTGGGGACATGTTCTACCCTTTGTCTTTTTTTAATACCATGTTAATGTCATAAGAAAAAAAAACACAGGAATGTCAGCAATACCCAGCATCAAACAAGCAAAGAGTCAGCTCCCATAACATCACTCAATAAACATGCAATATGGTGTGTTAGTCCCAACAGACATGCAACAGATTAGAATATGCCCAAATCCGACTCTCAAAGTAAAGTGCAAGAAGCAATTGGGGGAGAGGGTAGCAATGCATAATACATCTTCAGTTTCAAGCCTTCATTTAAATGGTGGAAAACAATAAAAGGTACAGTTGCCAGCTCCTCAGAAAATCTACTGCTCAACAGGGCAAATGTAGCACCATAGTGGAGTGTTCAAAGCTTCCAGAAGGGCCTTAGGTCCATCGACCAGTGCAAACATGAAGATTGTGCCGTTGCAGGCAAACAATAGGTTTTTAGGGAAAACTACAGATGCCTGTGTATTTTGAAATAACAGCAACTTGCAGGTAAGTCGCATCTCCTTCTGCATGGACATATGTTTGTTTCCTGGAGCCTGTTTTCCAAAACCTCAAGTCTGGTTCCAATTTTATAGGCTTCAGCCTAGCCACCTTCTCCTCCAACCCATCCACATCACCACCTCACTCTTCCAATGCCACCACTCTTCAGGATGTAACCTCCAAAGCTGCCACTCATCTGAGAGTGACTTGAGTTCTCCTCAAGTAAGTGTTCCCACCATAGCCTCCAGCGCGGGTGTCACATGATCACAATATCAATATCAATATCAATCCCATTCAAGGTTTGAGTGCATGTGCAGGAGCCTCCAGCCCTCAAGCTCCACCATCTTCTCTCAGACAGCGCCTTCACTCTGTCTCGCTCATTCATTTACGCAGAATCTGCAGGGATATAGGTTGAGTTTCAGGCCTTTGAGTCCACTCCACAGCTGCCCTGTTGCCTGTCCATGCCACACCACTACGCCCTAATGTCCTCTTCTATCTCAAGGTTCCCATTTAACCAAATGGATCTAGGACATGCAGTTCAGAGCAACCATCTGTTTCTCACCGGACGGCGAGTAGACTGGGCAAGCGACCAGGATGCTTGTACTGGATGTTGCTTGAAAAGCTCGAGATGGAGCCTCCACTTGAGCCTCCTCTCTGTTGAGGGAAATAAGCTCTTTTTGATGATTTGACTCTCTGCTGCGTTTAATCGCAGACAGAGAGACCGATCACCCAAAAGAGCAGGGAGAACACACCGCCACGGACCCAGCTGAAAGAAAAAGACAAATGGTAAATACTTGGTGAGAGCAAAGACCACCACAAGAAAACTCTCACAAAAGCAGGAAGTACCTGGGTCACCCACTCCCCTTGTAATTGAAAGGAACAAGAATGGAATTTCCCCTGTAAGTGTAGAAAAGACATTAGATTCTATTTTGATGGTTTCAGATAGGATATATTAAATAAGAGTTAAGGAGGTCTTACCAGAACAGGATTTGAAACAACCTAATCAATCCAAGCTAGAAAAACAACGGAAGTACAAAACAATAAACAGGAAGGTTAGTAGGGATGCTATACCCGGGCGGCACGAGGCGCGCACTAGATACGGGTAGGTGCACTTCTCAGCAAGGCGTCCCTGTGTGCACCTTCAGCAATAAGTCCTTGTGTACAATCAGCAAAGCGTCCCTGTGTACACTTGAGGAAATAAATCCAAAACAACTGAATGGAGTCGGAATCCACAAAAAGACACTTGAATTGAAGAAGGGTACAGTTCACAGTATACCTAAGGTAAAGTATTGCAGGAGGCTACACAAATAAGGTAGCCATGTTTCAGTAGCTCAAATGTTCCAAATAGGAATAGTAACAGGAAGAAATCACCCTCGATTTTGAGAGGTTGAAGCTGAGAACTTGGAGTCAGTTGGGAAGGTGAGGAAAACCAGGTGTAGGCGGTGGTTGGGTAATTCAGGACAGAAGTTTCTGTACTGGAAGAACAACGAAAGGCAATCCAGTGGACAGGCAGCGAGGTCTGGAAGACAGGCGGGCTAAAGACAGTACAGAATCAGGATGCAAGCAAATCGTAGACAGGCGATGGGGTTCGGTACAAACAACAAACAAAGTAACACAATCCAAAGGCAAACCGTAAGGCAGGCAAAGGTCCGGTACACGGGTAGGCAGACGAATTGAGAAATCTCAAGGCAGTCCGTAAATGGAAAACAGGAAATGGTACACGGGAAGGCAACGATTAGGACAGGCACAGAAGACGAAACTTCGCATGCCGGTTGCAACGTTAATCAGAAGCAGCGTCCTTCCCGCTGCAAAGCCTAATATTCCCCAGGAGGCGGAGCTCTGTAAGCCCGACAGAGCTCACGTTCCGCATAGTCGGAACTACACGCAAAGGGTAGGTTTCCTGAGAGTTGTAGGCAAAGGCTGGGTTGTTGATACTTTTGATGTTGTTGACCCCAATCTCCAGGGTAACCGCCACCGAAAGAAGTAAGGAGCTGAGAAACGTCGGATACTGTGGCGAAGCGTCACAACTTTGGTAGGTGCCTTGAAAGTGGTCTGTTTCGTCTGGCGTGATGAGGAGGTGAGCGGGTCATTCAGACCCCGATGTGTGACAGCATCCACCCCGAAAGGCAGCGCCAACCCCTTGCGGGCATGGAAGCGGCACAGGAGCACAAGAGATCGGATGTTCCCCAGCGGTTCCCAGGATCTATCCTCCGGGCCGTACCCCTTCCAATCAACAAGGTAGAACGGATGACCCCTGCGCAGCTGGAAATCCAGGATATCCGCCACCTCGTATTCGACATCGCCCCCCACCCTGATCGGGGGAGGACGAGCAGGCAAACGAGTAGAAGACAGACAAGGCTTTACCAGGGAAACATGAAAAACAGGATGCACTTTCCAAGATGAAGGCAGAGAAAGCCGCACAGGAACCGGACTAATCACCTCAGTGATGGCATACAGACCCACGAACTTGGGAAGGAGCAAGCGCTTTCCAGGGATCTTCAGGTTGCGAGTAGACAACCAAACTTTTGCACCCACTTTATAATTGGGAGCAGGAATCCTATGCTGATCTGCATACTTTTTTGCTTTAACCTGAACACGGAGGAGATGTTCCAGAACAGATTTGCGAACAGATTTGAGATCCCGAATACAAGCTCTTTCAGCCGGGTTGTCAATGGGAAGCATAGGATCCAGGGGCAAAGACCAGGGATAGTAGCCATACAATGCGAAGAAAGGAGAAACACCATCGCCAACCAAGATGATTGGAAATGAAGACAGAGACAACGCAGGTATTGTTCCAGAGTTGAATTGACCCTCTTGGTTTGCCCATCTGTCTGCGGATGATAAGCAGAACTGAACCTGTCATCAACACCAAGAGACGATGTCAACGCCCTCCAGAAGCGGGATGTAAATTGAGGGCCGCGGTCCGAAACCACAATGGAAGGGAGCCCAAAGAATCAGAAAACATGCTTCAGAAACATGGAGGCCAATATAGATGCAGAAGGCAGCCCGGAACATGGGATGAACAGTGCCATCTTAGTGAAATAATCGATGACAACCCAAATAGTATCAAAGCCATCCACAGAGGGCAGATCAACTATAAAATCCATAGAGACCATATACCATGGTTTATGTGGTACCGGAAGAGGCTGCAACAAACCCACAGGCTTAGATCCAGAGGTTTTAGACTGAGAGCATTCAGAACAGGAGGCCAAATAATCAATTACGTCGCTGGACATAGAAGGCCACCAAGCCCAGCGGCACAAAGAGTCAAGGGTTTTTTGTTGTCCCGGGTGAGCCGCCATCAGTGAATCATGAGACCAAGCAAGTGTGCGTAAACGCGCATCACCAGGAGGTAGAAACAATCTGCCCTGAATGTAGGGCAAACCCTGCACTATATCGAGGTTGAGAACCTCACAATCCCCTGCGTGCGAGGAAACCCAATCAGATATCAGGAGCGTAGTGGAGGCTGAGGGGTGTACCCACAGACCACTCTACAGGGTAGCAGGAGAGAGTGGGCGTTCGTTTTACCACCGGGATTGGAAGACAAACGTGACAAGGCGTCAGCACAAGTATTGAACCGGGCTGGCCGATAAGTAATGGTGAAGTTAAATTGTGAAAAGAAGAGATGCCAGCGAGCCTGTCTAGCGGTAAGACATTTCATGGATTTGAACGCAAGGAGACTCCAATGATCTGAAAAGACTGTGACAGGATGACGCGCACCCAGCAAATGATGTCTCCATTCAGAAAAGGCATCCTTGATGGCCAACAGCTCTCTTTCCGTGATGGGGTAATTCTGTTCATACTGAGTCAATTTCCGTGAATGAAAAGCAACCGGATGGATCTCTCCCGAATCGGGACAATGCTGGGATAGAACTGCCCCTATGGCGGAGCCTGAGGCATCGGCCTCCACTAGGTATGGTAAGAGCGGATTAGGATGCTGCAGTACTGGAGCAGTCGAGAATGCGGCTTTCAAAGCTTCAAAGGACTGTTGCGCCTCCGGACTCCATTGAAACGCCCGTTTAGAGCTGGTCAATGCTGTCAGAGGAGCCGAAATGGATGAAAATGAGTGAATGAAGCGTCTGTAAAAGTTTGAAAAACCCAAAAAGGATTGTAAAGCCTTGGTCGTAGTAGGCAAAGGCCAGTCAAGAACAGCTCTAACTTTAGAACGGCTCATTCTAATTCCGCGATTAGTAAGGTCGTACCCCAAGAACTCCACTTCAGTAGAATTGAACACGCATTTTTCTGCTTTAACAAATAAATGATTGTCTCGTAGTCTCTGAAGCACAAAGCGAACATGGTCAAAGTGTTCCTCTATGGAAGAGGAGTATATCAAAATGTCGTCTAAGTAGACAATGACAAATTGATCCAGATAGTCATGAAAAATATCATTCATGAATGCCTGAAACGTAGCAGGCGCATTACACAACCCAAAGAGCATCACCAGGTACTGAAACAGTCCATACCGGGTCTTAAAGGCTGTCTTCCACTCATCCCCCTTACGTATTCGAACAAGTTTATATGCACCTCGAAGGTCCAGTTTAGTGAAAACTACCGAAGAACCAAGCTGATCCAAAAGAACAGATATCAGCGGAAGAGGGTATTGATTCTTTACAGTTATAGCGTTCAAGGCCCTGTAATCAATGCAAGGGCGAAGATCGCCTTCTTTCTTAGGGACGAAAAAGAGGGGAGATGCCGCAGGAGATCTAGATGGTCTGATGAACCCAGTGATCAAGGCCTTGTCGATGTATTCCTTAAGTACCTTGTCTTCAGGCAGAGTAAGCGAGTACACCCTTCCTGCTGGTATCTTAGCTCCTGGCACTAAATCGATAGGGCAGTCATAGGGTCTGTGAGGGGGCAGAACATCTGCACCCCCTTTGTCAAAGACATCCCGAAAGGCACTGTATTCTGAGGGAACATGGACTTCCTTGACAGTAGTAATGGCACCAATAAGTGCATTGGAGGCTGCCAATGCCTGACAAGAAGACACCGGGAACACGTTCGAGTCCTGAAAACATTTCTCATTGCAGACCGGGGAAGGAAATTGGACAGTTTTAGCAGCCCAATCAATGGCCGGGTTGTGATAGCGTAACCATGGAACTCCCAGTATGACCCGAAACTGGGGTGCTTTGATCAAATCGAAGGAGATTGTCTCCACATGTCCATCTTCTGTTTGTATGCGGACGAGAGACGTGTTTTGGGTTACCAACCCAGAGACCAGAGAAGTACCGTCCACAGCGTGGACTGCCTCTGGTTAGGCCTTATCTAATACAGGAACCTTGTTACTGATGGCGTAATCATAGTCCATGTAATTCCCTGTTGCCCCAGAATCGATGATAGCCAGAGAAGAAAAAGTAGTGTCAGTAGTTGCAGTAAATACTACTGGCAAAGTGACAGGGGTGGAGGCTGTACCATGAGAGTCCAATGATAAGATTCCCGGCGTATGGACTCTGTCTATCGCCGGGATTTGGCATTTCCCGCCTTCGTGTTGGGTTTCTTTGGACAGTCCTTTAGCAGGTGTCGGCTGAGCCGCAGTACATGCATAGATTGTGAGATCATCGATACTCACGTTGCGCAGGGGTTAGAGGGACCCGCACCGCCTCCACTTGCGTTGGCACTGGAGCAGAAGAGTGCGTGGGAACAGGGCCAAAGGGGGGAGTTATGTTTGCTTGTGGCTTACGTTCCCCCTTCCTTTCAGACCTGCTGGCGTCTATCTGCAAGACTAAATCCAAAAGTTACCCAAAAACAGTAGGAACCACGGGGACAGGAGCTAGGGTGTCTTTTAATTCCTCAGACAACCCTTTATAGAATGCTGCCAATTTCTTCTCCTCAGGCCAATCTGTTTCAGCCACCAATTGGTTGAAACGGGTGAGGTAGGTAAACAGAGAGGAAGTGCCCTGGCGCAGGTTCAAAAATTCCAGGTCTGTGGCCTGTGACTTGTAGTGGGTATCAAAGACCCTGTTCATAGCTGTGATAAGGGCATCACAGTCGTATAGAACGTAACTGTTAGATTCAAGTAAAGGGTTAGCCCAAGCAGCTGCCGTCCCCCCCAGATGAGACAGAATGAAAGCAGCCTTTGTCGTAGAATTGGGGAAAGCAGTTGGGCGGCAAAGAAAGTGTAGTTTACATTGATTAATGAACGTACGGTATTGTTTTGGGTCACCTGTGAAGCGCTCCGGGGGGGCCAACGGAAACTGTGTAGCCATGAGCACAGGGGTTGCAGAAAACCCAGAGGCGGCAGCCTTAGGGGAGCCAGAACCCGAAGCCGTAGCACCAGAGGAATCTATGCCCAGAGTCTGAGAAGCTGGAAACCTTTGCAGGCTGTCAATCCTGTGATGCAATGCATTATGCGCTGCCGTCATATCCGTACGGAGTTCGGACACCAAGCGAACCAAAGCGTTCAGAGGGTCCGTCTCTTCCATGGCTTCTGATTTTGTTACTCACCGGACGGCGAGTAGACTGGGCAAGTGACCAGAATGGTTGCACTGGATGTTGCTTGAAGAGCTCAAGATGGAGCCTCCACCTGAGCCTCCTCTCTGTTGAGGAAAATAAGCTCTTTTTGATGATATGACTCTCTGCTGCATTTAATCGCAGACAGAGAGACCGATCACCCAAAAGAGCGGGGAGAACACACCGCCACGGACCCAGCTGAAAGAAAAAGACAAATGGTAAATACTTGGTGAGAGCAAAGACCACCACAAGAAAACCCTCACAAAAGCAGGAAGTACCTGGGTCACCCACTCCCCTTGTAATTGAAAGGAACAAGAATGGAATTTCCCCTGTAAGTATAGAAAAGATATTAGATTCTATTTTGATGGTTTCAGATAGGATATAATAAATAAGAGTTAAGGAGGTTTTACCAGAACAGGATTTGAAACAACCTAATCAATCCAAGCTAGAAAAACAACGGAAGTACAAAACAATAAACAGGAAGGTTAGTAGGGATGCTGTACCCGGGCGGCACGAGGAGCGCACTAGATACGGGTAGGTGCACTTCTCAGCAAGGCGTCCCTGTGTGCACTTTCAGCAATAAGTCCTTGTGTACAATCAGCAAAGCGTCCCTGCGTACACTGGAGGAAATAAATCCAAAACAACTGAATGGAGTCGGAAACTACAAAAAGACACTTGAATTGAAGAAGGGTACAGTTCACAGTATACCTAAGGTGAAGTATTTCAGGAGGCTACACAAATAAGGTAGCCATGTTTCAGTTGCTCAAATGTTCCAAAGAGGAATAGTAACAGGAAGAACTCACCCTCAATTTTGAGAGGTTGAAGCTGAGAACTTGGAGTCAGTTGGGAAGGTGAGGAAAACCAGGTGTAGGCGGTGGTTGGGTAATTCAGGAAAGAAGTTTCTGTACTGGAAGAACAACGAAAGGCAATCCAGTGGACAGGCAGCAAGGTCTGGTACACAGGCGGGCTAAAGATAGTAGAGAATCAGGATGCAACCAAATTGTAGACAGGCGATGGGGTTCGGTACACTGGCGGCACAACAAACGAAGTAACACAATCCAAAGGCAAACCGTAAGGCAGGCAAAGGTCCGGTACACGGGTAGGCAGAAGAATTGAGAAATCTCAAGGCAGTCCGTAAATGGAAAACAGGAAATGGTACACGGGAAGGCAATGATTAGGACAGGCACAGAAGACGAAACTTCGGATGCCGGTTGCAACGTTAATCAGAAGCCGCGTCCTTCCCGCTGCAGTGCCTAATATTATCCAGGAGGCGGAGCGCCGTAAGCCCGACAGAGCTCACGTTCCGCAGAGTCGGAACTACACGCAAAGGGTAGGTTTCCTGGGAGTTGTAGGCAAAGGCTGGGTTGTTGATACTTTTGATGTTGTTGATCCCAATCTCCAGGGTAACCGCCACCGAAAGAAGTAAGGAGCTGAGAAACGTCGGATACTGTGGCGAAGCGCCACGACTTTGGTAGGTGCCTTGAAAGTGGTCTGTTTCACCTGGCGTGATGAGGAGGCGAGCGGGTCATTCAGACCCCGATGTGTGACACCATCCCCCACCAGGCACCAAAGCAAATCCCGGTTGCCCCAAGAAGTGAGAGCTCACTCACTGCTGGTTCCATCTTGTGCTCGCTGAAACGGAAGGGTGCTAAACTCCACAGTTCATGGCCATGAAATCGGAAAAGCCTCATCTTTGGGCAGGTTGGAAGCCCCAATGGCTCAACTGCAGAGCCCCAATGTGGAAAATCATGGGAACCTTTGGCCCAGACCGGAGAGCCCACCTTAGAGCTCTGGGTCAGAACATCCTCCTAGGTGCCGGCAAGGTCTGCCCCCTTTGGTTACCTTTTTGAGGAGACAATGGTGAGTACTCTTGGACAATCTATATCCATTCCTTCTTAATGACCGATGCCATCTTGCTTTGAGAAGCCTTCATGAGTCTGAAACTGTCCGGGGACTACCTTAGACAGCATACGTCCTCTTTTGTCAACCATCTTGAAGTGGAAACTAAAAGGGGTCTCTTCAGGATTTTAGTGAGCAGCAACGTTTCCTCTGTGCCAAGGCCTACTCAGCTGAACACTCCACTTAACTTATTTGGCATTTTGGTGTCTGCTTGGAGTGCCTCAGGAGATGCTATCTCCTTATGGCTGTGGCCCAAAGTGTGATCCGCACACATTGAACATGTCCTTGAGATCGAAAAAACGCCCTGGAGTCTTGATACTGTGGAGCAGTTGAACATATTGTGATGCATAATAAATTCAGCTCTGATTCCTCTAGGGGTTTGCATGATATTACCATGATCCTGAATGGGAAGAGAGAGGGTTTGGCGCATATCAGGTTGAGTGCAAGTGGAAGGACGGGTGGCACTGCTGTTGGTGGTGGCGGCTTCCATGCAAGGAACTTTGCTGCTGACAGTGAGGTAAGGAGGAAGGCGGCGGGATATTAGCAAAAGTGAGCCTTGAGAAGGCAGGCCAGGGGCTTACATCTCGAGTAGGGGAGGTTGTAGAAGGTAGGGGTGTTGAGCGGGTCTTCCCAGTCATGACAGGTGCACATTTGTGTGTGCAAATACTGATTCGGTCAATGAGGTGAGGTGTTACTGAATCAAAACAAAGTCATGAAAAGGCCCTGAGACTGTCAGTGAGCACGAATAGGTCCCAATTGTCGCTATGAAAGCCTTAGACTCTGGACTGTGAGTATTTCATCATGGTATGAGAGCTAGCTGACTCACTGTGGAAATATCCAAAACTGAACCTCAAATGTCTTAAAGAACCTTAGTCTCAAGCTTTAATACAGACTTGTTAGGAACATATCACGGTCTAGGCTGGACAGTTAAATATATTCACAATCACTTTTACTTGAAGGAATCACAGGCATGATACTCTTGCATTTGTTTTTTCAAAACATTATTCCTACTATTTTAAGAACTATTTATTTATTAAGGTTGCCCATGTGTTCTAGATTGTAATCTGACCCAGCCCCTCGCTTTCTGGAGGAGTACAGGCTGAGCATTCACCCTTGAAATCAAATGGGGAACCTGCTGTTACCGTAAACCACTTGTTTGAAATTATGTCAAGAGCTGCATATGCTGAGACATCAGTGAAGTTGAAGAAGACCATCCTTGGCTCTCCTCGGATGTCCTTGGGGCTCACAGACCAGCTCTGTGCCTCGCTAGCCTTGGTCCTCGCTCAGCTGCCTGGTGGTAAGGATGTATGTGATTTCTTACAATATATTCCTCCTACTGGAGATTTCACCGAATCTATTTCACCGAAAAACCACATCTTCTTATTTTTTTTTTCCTTTTTTTATGCGGGAGTAGACCCCTGCAGCCACCCTCACCCCTCATTACCCTAATTTATACCCTTAGCCCACACCCCACCTATTATGCTTTACACATATACCATTTCCCTACCTTTTTCGGTGAAATATATTTGGTGAAATCTCATTGGGGAAAGGGTATTTGAAGAAATCTACGGTAACGTGTTGGTAATGCCTTCCTGGAAAGCCATCCGACGACCACCCTGGCACCCCTTACATGCGTCCTAAATGCTGCAGGACTCATCAAATGAGTATGCAATTTTGACCACATCACCCCAATGCTACATTGGCTCCCGTTGTAGGGACATATCATCTTTGAATCCTGCTGCATCATCTACAAGGTCATCGCCCTCAAGTCCCCAAGCTACCCTGTTGACAAACTCTGCATGTCCAGAGGTCTGTGATCCACCAGAAGTAAGGACCTGTGCAGACTTGACGTCCACTGGTTCAGTAAGGAAAGAACCAGAAGACAGGCCTTCTCTTTCCATGCCACCAGAATCTCAACGCCCCTATCCATCAACACAAGATTCTCCCCTTCACTTCTTCATTTCAGGAAGGAGCTCAAGACCCTCCTGTTCAAGTAATGGCTCTTCCCTAACACATACACGCACCCAACCTAACCTGAAACTGGCTGATCAACTCCCCCCGGTTTTCTCCGATTGTTGATCTCTTGCTGCCAAATTGTCTGCTCCCCTTCCTTTTCCCCATTGTTAGCGTCCCCTGCCTTGTTCTTCTGTTTCCATCATTGTGCACCTCCACCTATAACTTGAAAAGCGCTCTGTTGCTTCCCAAGCTAGGTCAGTGCTAAAAAATGACATAGTGATAGTTACAACAGCAATAATATTAATAAATACCCTGCCTCTTCAGGGCACAGTGGCAGATGAGATGCTGGCTTGAGGCCCCTCCCGGGTTACTGAAGTTCTGAAAGAGTGCGGATTCCAGTGGCATACTATTCCTCAATTTGAACTGATATATAAATAACAGCGATGTCTGACATTTTATAGAAATCAAAGGGATAGAAGAATTTAAAAAAACATATCAAGTGATAATGTTGCCAGTGAATATGTCAGGGGACGATGTTTACTCAGATTATTCCCCTCACTACAATCAAGCACTTTCCCCAAATATTCCAGAACTGGAGTTGGGAATAGTTTAGAATAGTAAATAGCACCCACCCTAGAATATGTTGGGAAAGCTTTTTAGGATTCAAGGGGAAAAAATCACCTCACTTGCTACGTTTTGCAGGAGACATAACACCACACAGTTGATCCCCCAATTATAACATAGGAAGGGACATCACATTGTCTTTGACCCCCAATGATAGGCAAGTGTGTTTTTTTTCAAATACTCTTTATTTAAAACTAAAGTCTGCAGCCTGTTGATAAACTACTAGAGGTACAAACACTGGGCTAGTAAAACAAGCAAAAGCTGAAGATATTTGTACTTCCATAGATGTGGGGTGCTATTGGGTAAATCATAGGGATTGCGTATACGGGTGGGTATACAGCATACTGGAATAGCAAAATGGAGGCACATTCTGCATCATGGCAGGTCTTCCCAGAGGTGCATAATTGAAGTTACTCTGGACCATCCTATCTAATTGGATGGAATGGCCGGCGTTCTGCCTAATTGAGAGGCTATCATTTTTCATCCAACAATGGCATGTGGGTTTTTTGTCCACTCGCAGCACTGGAACCCTCTGCACATCCATATTTCCCAGGATGACCTGCTTTTGACCCAATTAGGCAGTTACAACTCTTCAGCCTCCTAGGATGCTCTCCATCCCAGCCATTCCTGGACCATCTTAGCCACTAAACCACTTTGGAGATCATTTTGCTCCTAAATGTAGTTTGACTGCAGGGACCTGGTTTGTTTGCACTGAGGCATAACCAGGTCCCCGATGCCAAATTGTCATCATTGTCCAACATGCCAACATGTCAGTAGAGCATTTATTTGTAATTGTAAACGTTGCCTACCATGTGAGCAATGCAGGCAGCGTTTACAATCAATTCCTATGGAAACCATCTGCTTTTTAGAAAAAGCAGGTGTTTTCCATAGGAAATCATTGAGTTGCGAAAACGTAACTCCCATTTTGACCCCCAGCACCCCCTTCAAAAACAATGAAAACGTCCTCTGGCCTGAATGGAGGGGTTATGACCGGTGTAACTGTGTTACGTCTGTCTGTAGCCCCTCCATTTACGCTATGGGGACTTCCAAAAGGGGCTCCTCTGTGGCTGGAGAGTCAAGCAGAGCTCTACGAATTATCCTCTGGAGGACTAAGTGATATGCGCTGCAGAATGTACAATTGCCCACCCCTAATTACTGAAAGGGCAGCAGGCAGCCACATCTGGGCAGTAGTTGACACCCCAAGCAACTCCTAAAGAACTTCCATGAGAAAAGGCGCCCTGTAGATGCTTTGATCTGTCTTCAATTTCCAAACTATTTTGTTAAAGTTAGATTTCTAGCAGCGATGTACTTTTATGAGGCTTCGTGTCGCAGCACCCCCGCCCGCCCCCGCCCCCTACCCAACCCTCCATCATTGGCAGCATTCAGAACATTGATTCCAAACTCTGAAGATGTGCAATAGGCTGTAATGATTATGGCGAGCTTGTAAAATGTGAGCTTCTGCAAGGAAATGAATAAAACAGCACGCATAAAAGATAAGAAATGGCAATATTAAACCCGCAATTTCTGAATATTAAGCACAAATCTACTCGCTACTAAGCAGAGAGAGAAAATATGATTACAATATTCCAGCGGCTCCCTGGGCTGGGAAGACCATGGTTATCAATGCGAGGAATGCAAATGAACAGAAGATCCATAAGCCCCCTGGGAACTGTGTGGAGGAACGAGTAGAGGAGACCTTAGGAGCATAGAAGACGGAAGATGTCATAGCCAGAAGCAGAGGCCTAGACAGGTTGGGGCCTGAGTGGGCAAGGCCCACACAACGTCTGTGAATGCCCGCACAGCAGGGCTATGTGGGCCTTTGCAGATGTTAGCAGCCCTGCAGTGCGCCAAACTGCATTCGTTTCAGGCCCCACTTGTTAGACAATCCTGGATATGCCTCTGGCTAGACGAAGGGAAGAAAGAGGTCTGATAACATAGAACCTGGCAGCCCTGCAGGACTAGAGAAGGAACCAGGAGGGGTTGTGTTCGGTGAGGATCTTTCCAAGAGAAGGCATCAATGACTGAATTTGGCCCTCTGGCAATGAAGTGCAGTGAACTGATGCGCCATCTTGCATCGGCATCTGAGCGCTACAAAATCACATCTAGAGCCTGATTGCAGAAACTCTGCACCTGGTGCAAGTGCAGTGTTTCACGGTAGTAAGACTGGGCAACGATACTCTAGGGCAAAAACCTATTCTTTTAATGCTTTTTTCAACAGAGCAAAGTTTGCCTTAGTGCTCATATGAAATGCTATTAGCACTAGAACAAACTTTGATCTTCTATAAAAATGCATTGAAAAACATATTTTTTTCACTAAGCAATTTTTAACCGTAGTGTTTATACTGTGCAAAATTGCCCTTCACCATTGCAACGTTTCTTTAATCTGGTCCCTGGTTTTCCAGGCAGCAGGGCAGCAGTGTTGGGGCGTGGGGGGAGGAGGGGATAGAGACAGTTAAATGTCCATGTTCAGGGTGCTTATGAGACCTGTATTTTTTCCAGCCATTTGGTTTAGGCCAATACTATCCCCAGAGAGTGGCTGAGTGCTTTACGGTGAACATTCTGTGCATCAGAAGCTTCAGGGACTTTGGCCTTTCCCTATACTGTACTGTTACCCCAACCCTATCCCCAGCCCTTTTAACCCATTACCCCATATATATTTCAATTCGTTTTTTCGATGTACATTTTTCGTAAATAATAACATTGAAAAAACTGGTGTTAGCAAAACCACGTAATACAATGGGAAACACTTAAGGTAGTAATCAGAGTATCGCTAATGCTGGGGGTGTCAGAAAAGCGCTGATGGCTGAGCTGGAGTCACTGGAAAACGCTATTCAAATATATGAAGGGTGTGGGGCATTAGATGATTCTATGGAATCAGAACTGCTGAAGCTTTGACTACAGTGCCCGGCAAAATGGGAATGTCTTAGAAAGTTTGATTATGATGGGCATGTACCAAGGATGCATGGAGAAGCGGATAAATATGGGAGACTCCTAGCGTGGCTCTGTAAAAACGAGCACCAAAGGCACTCGATTACGATGATTAAGGTGGAATGTGGGGTGAACTGGCGGTCTCAGGCTGCAATTAAAGACACTTTCAGTAACTAATACCAGGAATTATACAGTAACAAGAAAAAGGTTGATATGGAGCAGGTTGAATATAAGATATCCCAGATAGACTTCCCATGGCTCGAAGCTTAACAGTCTGCTGCCTTAGACAAGGCACTGACTGTAACTGAACTACAGGGGGTAATCACATCCTTAAAAAGTGGGAAGGTGGTGACGGCTTGCCATCAGAGTTTTATAAAGAGAATGGAGACACTGTGGCCCCAATTATGCTAAAAGTCTATGAGTAGGCATACAAAACTGCCCTTGGTCAGTATGCGGCTGTCAGTGATTGTGCCAGTGCTGAATCCGGGTAAGGGTGAATGAGATCGTATGTGAATAATATAGACCGCTGTCCATGCTAAACCAGGATGTGAAGATCCTTACAGTGATACTTGCGGGACACCTTAAACGTGCCATTGGTTCCGTGATACATAAAAAATTCCCTGGCAAGAGCACCGCCATGAGCCTACGTAGACTGCAATATATTATGGAAAAGATGGAGACACACAATCACAGTTTTCGTCTCAGTTTATTGGGAATGGATGGATGCAGCGATGCAAGTTTTTGGAATTGGGGAATGTTAGGCAGAATCACATGCTGTACCCTTTGGGAACACTACATGAAATTAAGACTACAAGTGTCAGTACAAATTCACCTTTGGTACAAGACTGTACTACACAGTAAAGTGGTAGTGATGGCTCTGCAGCCTGACTTATCTCAAGACTTGAGTGAGCAGTAGAACAAGTTACATATAGGACCAACAAATACAGCGATTCAAGCAAACACTTACTCAAGGTTTCTTGGTAAAAGAATATACATTTATTTACACAGTTTGAAAACATTACACTAGCAAGAGCAGCTAGTCTTTGCCATTTTTAGAAAAATTTGGCTAGGCGAAAGGTTTGACGGATGTTTAGGGAAGGACAAGCCTTTGAAGTTGGGAAAGTTCCACGGACCACGTTTGCACAGTACCTTTAAAGTGAAGAGGAGATGTAGCTATGGCAGTTGTTCCTGGCAGTTTGAGCAGATCTCGCTGTTCCTGAGCTTCAGTCGTGGGAACAAGAAGGAGGACATCGGTAGGTTCCTGCACTGCCCATGGATGAGGCCACAAGTTTGGCAAAATGTAATTTTAAGGTGTGAGTGCCTTAAAGTCCATGAGCTGGTTTCCTTCCCTCTGGCTATCCGGTTTTCAACAGCACTCTGTACAAAATTCGACCAAGATGGGAACGGTGTCCAGGTGGCTTACGAGTTGGTTGTTCCCACCAAACTCAAGGGAAGAAGTTAACCTTGAAGGGCTTCTCTGTCGATGGAGTTTTCAGGCAATTCGGACCTGCAGCAGGGCTTCACGGGTCGCCAGGAGTTGCAGCAGTCCTCTTCCTTCAGCTCGTCTTCGGATCTGTCGTTCCAGGGGGCGACTCTGCTTTCCAAGTCCCAGAGACCTGCTTTTAAACAGTTTTACCCCATTCATTCCAGCTTGGCTGTCACTCACACAGCAGGATGGCTATCCTTGCCCGACAGCCAGCTGGTCAATCACGCCAGAGTGCATTCAGGTCTCCTAGGAGACTAAGCACAGGGAGTTTTGACATCTCCCTCACATCGTGTCCATCCCAGACACTCAGGCGCCAGAGGAAGGCTTCAGCACTGAAGCCGCCAAAGGCCAACAAACAAAGGGACCAAACCTTGTTTGACGCGCAGACACAAACACAAGAAGGACCTTTCTTAAAAGAAATGGCGAAAAAAAGATGACCGGAGTCTGTTTTTACAGATAGGTCTTAGGCGTCATATTGAAAAACATGGCTGACCCGATTTTTAGCTACCGTTGTTAGCGGTCGGGAAAAATCATGGTAGTTTGATCTAAACCACTGCCACCAGCCATTTAAAGTAGGAAAGGGTAACATTTGACTGTTACATGAGTGTTTTGACTCAGGGGAAGCTAGGCAACCCCTCCAGCACTCTATAGTAAGATAGGGTGTGCTGGGTATGTACATTTGAAGAGACTAGTAAAGTCAATTTAAATGTATATGCTCTGGGAGACAGTAGTGAGTCTCAGATAAGGTATTTAAACCTTGGGAAGTCTGAAAGACATCCCTGTGCCACTGCACTGAGGGTGCTGTCTGACACAAAGAAAAAGATGATGCCCCTGGAGATGTTTTAAAACTCCATAACCAAAGAACACAAAAGTAAAACACACATCAAAATACATGGAAGAGTGGGAAAAAAGGCTCACACTCTTCCCAGATAAACAAATAAAATCCTAGAAATCCAGCAAAGTTGCTGGGGGTCTCAAAAGGTAAGGGAAATTAGCACATTTTGAGAATTCTCCCTAACACACGTCCCCTCCAGACTAAGGGACAGGAGGATTTAATCCACTCCTGGATGAATCGCTTTACTCCAGTCAGCCAAACATCGTGGAGAGACCATCAGCATTTTCGTGGTGACACCCAGACCTGATTCAATGGTAAAATAAAACCCTTGCAGGCTAATTGACCATCTCTGTAGTTTAGGGTTTTCCCCTTTCATTTGTGTCAACCATCTCAAGGGTTGGTGGTCAGTCTGAATCACAAAAGAAGATCCATACAAGTATGGTCTAAACTTCTTCAGTGACCACACAATAGCAAAACATTCTCTTTCAATGGTTGCCCACCTTGATTCTGGTTCCTTCAGCTTCCTGCTGATGAAGCAAATGGGGTGCTCACTGCCTTTCTCAACCAGCTGACTCAGAACTGCACCTATACTTGTATTTGAATATGTTGGAGAGTCTAAGGGACAAACAATGTTGATTCCTAGCCTCTCAAAACAGACTCCCACCACTGGGAGAGGCATCAAGGGTGCCACATTCTTTGCTCCACTCTTGCCAGAGGTTTGGTAAGTGTGACAGCTCCTACAGAACTTATCTAAATCAGACCCCAATTTAGGCCAGTAGAAATATAAAGAGAGCCTTTCCTTGGTCTTCTTAAAACTTAAGTGACCAGCCAGAGGTATCTCATGGGCTAACTATAAGAACTGGAGTCTGCTTTCAAGAGGCACTACAAGTCTTCTGTAGTCACCTGGGATAAACTCAGTCAGTTCACTGTAAAAAAAAAAGGCTATCTTCCCAGTACAACCTATGCTTCCCTGGCTCTTGCCCATCCAGCTGGGAAACTGCCTATTAGCGAAGACCTTCAAGAGTAGGACACTCTCTTTGACCTCTGCTGAAGTCTGCCCTACAGGGTCCTCCTTCTGCCAGTAAAGACTGCAGCTGAGGATGGTCTGCAGGATCCAGATCTCCAACAGGAGCAAGGTCCTCTTCCAGCTCTGATTCCTCAGCAGCTAGTTCAACCACACAAGACTGCTCCACACAATTCGCCTCAGCTGGTGGAGGGATCACAGGTGTGATTATGGACAGTCCGCTCGGAGATGTCCTTGTTGGTAGCACAGGAGTGCTGGCTGGTTTCTTCCTGGAGGTTTTAGGTTTCCCCTTTTCCTCCTTCTTCTTTGAGATTGCAGTCAGTAAATGCTGTTGACTGGGAGTTATATTTTCTTCTATAATCCTGTCTTGTGAGCCCTTTAAGGTACTCTCTCTGGCCTTCCTAGTCTGCTCCTGTTTCCTTTTGCTGGGATGCATGGGAGTGATTGATACAACTCCAAGAGTTTTTAAGTTATTCCCCAACAGGACACTCCCATGTACTTCACTCTGCACACTTACAGGTATCTTGACAGTCATGTCATTGCACTGGATGAGAGCTGGTAACGGTGGAAGCATTTGGACAGGGCCTCCAGCAAACTTAGTTAGTGTAACGCTCACCTGATTCCCGCAGAGGCGCCGGTCTTGACTGGGTGAATGCCGTATCTTCAAAGGTGATGTGTAACACACGGTTGGCTCTTTGGGCTGGACCTCTGTGCACTGTATGTCTGACTCGAAGAGTACGAAGAGTAAGATGTCTGCAGATAGAAAATATGGGATTAATGAACTGGGGTTATTGGGTGCCTCTCTCCTCTTCCCTTTCTCTTCTCCTGTAGAACCCCAAAGGTTAACGCCCTCACCTTAGGTAAGAGAACACCGAGCTCTCCATCTGCCTCGGGGCAGGGTGCCGTAACCAGTTTCTTCACTGGATAAGGGTGCAGGCCTCTTGACCTCAGAGGACTGCTGTCCGTCGTTAACTGCACGAACGGTAAGTTCTGGGCACTTCAAATGTCTTAAAAGTCTTTTGTAATGATATCTCTTGTTTTGCAGGGTTCCGGCGATGGCGGATGGCGGGCTGATGAGAGTTGAGGATCGAACCCGCATGAGGAATAGAAGCGCCTGGAAGCACGTAAGTAAGCGCTTGTAGCCTGCCTCACGATGCGCACTAACTGTCCCTTTTATCTTGCAGATACAAGTTCGGAGCTTTAGAGAAGCTGAAGGGTGCTGGAATACCCACTGGATTCGGCGTGGGAAGGGGTAATGGCACGTGAGTAATAAAGTTGCCCAATGTCTTTAAACGCACCTTCTTTTGTCTTTCAGATGCGGGATGCAGCGCCGAAGGCCTCCGGAGCGTGCGAAGAGCTGGTAAGCTTTTGTCTTTCAGATGCCGAATGCAGTGCGAAGACCTCCGGAGCATGCAAAGAGTAGGTAAGCCTTTGTCTTTCAGATGCCGGAATGCAGCGCGAGGCGTTGGTGACAGCCGATGGACCAGGTAAGAGATGCGCTGCCACTGAAGACCGTAGTGCTAACCTGTTCTTTCTTTGTCTTTACAGGTGCTGCTGAAGACTGGATTCCAGGATGGTAAGCCTTTGTTCCCTTAGGCCCAGGATCAGAAGCAGAAGACACGATGAGCGTTCTGCTGCAGAGAATGCAGAATAACGCAAAGCAAGATTCATCCATCGGGTGTGGTTTAAATAGCCTCCTGTAGTGCTTAGGTGTCTCCTTACACAGCCACGCCTAGGTAAGAAAAGAGTTCCTGCTTTCCAGAAGAGTTCCAGTGTTCTGAACCTAGGGAGTGGCTCCTGCCCCACCCAACAGGAAAAGTAGTCCCAAACAGAAGAGGATCAGAGGTTCAACTGGCAGGTAAGTAAGCAGCATGGTCTGCTGCAGGTAAGTCCACCCAAGCATTATGAGTCCGGCGCTTCCAGCGCTGGGACTGGGCATCTTTATTAGCCTGGTGCCACTGGCGCCAGGACAGGGTCCAAAAGGTCCCAATTGGGACTGGCTGGCACTCGGAACCGGGGTTATGGGTCTGCTTCCAAGGGAGTCGGGCAAGTCCTGATCTTTTGGAAGCAGAGATCATGACAGCACCCCCCCTCAAGGCCCCTCCCAAACCGGGCTTCTCCGGGGGTTTGGGCTTGTTAGGAAATGTTCGATGAAATCTTTTGATTAGACGAGGCGCGTGGACATATTCTGCAGGTTCCCAGGATCTTTCTTGGGGACCGTAGCCTTTCCAGTCAATCAGGTAAAATAGTTTAGATTTGGAGATCTTGGAATCCAGGATGCTTTTGACTTCAAACTCGAGTTCTCCATCAACTAGAATAGGTTTTGGAGATGTAGTTAGTCGGGTTTGAGGTTGCACGGGTTTTAATAGAGAGACGTGGAAGACCGGATGTATCTTCATGTGAGGGGGCAAGTCCAACTTGACCGCTACTGGATTTACTATGGTAGTGATGAAATAGGGACCAAGGTATCTTGGGTTGAATGTGCGTGGTCCTTTGAGAGGTAGATATTTGGTGGATAACCAGACTTGATCTCCTACTTGATATTGGGGGGCTTCCTTCCGATGTTGGTCTGCTCCTTTCTTGTATTGTTCTTTAACCCTTTGAAGGTGAGAAACGGCTTCCTTAAAGGCTTGGGTGATTGTAGAATGCAGGTGGTCTACTGCTGGTGTTCCAAGATCTTGGAGTGGATCCAACTCCGAGGTTCAAGGGTGACTACCGTATAAAAGAAAAAACGGGGTCTTCCTAGTTCCCGAGTGGACAGAGTTATTGTAGGCATATTCGGCTATCCAAAGGATATCTTTCCAAGTTTTTTCAGTTTGTTGTAGCATGCAGCGCAAATACTGTTCCAGAGTTTGATTGGTCCTCTCGGTTTGTCCGTCGGTTTGAGGGTGGTGGCTGGTCGAAAGTCTCACATCAATTTGAGCCGACCGACAGCAACTTCGCCAAAAATGAGAAATAAATTGACTACCTCGATCCGAAATTAGAACTGAAGGAAAACCGTGCAGTCGGACGATGTTTTCGAGAAATTCTCGGGCCAGAGTTGCTGCTGTTGGTAAGCCTTTGAGTGGAATGAAATGCGCCATCTTGGAGAATAGGTCCACGATTACTAGGATCGTATTGTATCCGGAGCATGGAGGTAGATCGGTAATGAAGTCCATAGAAAGCGTATGCCAAGGGCGAGGCGGGATGTCAATAGGGCGTAAGAGGCCGGCTGGTTTTTCCTTTGACTCTTGTTTTGGGCGCATACTCCACAGGACATTATAAAGTCTCTGATATCTTTTTTCCAAGACGGCCACCAGAAGTAGCGCTTGATCTTTTCCGAGGTCTTGGTCATACCGGGATGTCCTTCCATTAAAGAATCGTGATAACAAGAGATTACCTTTTTCTGTAAATCTGTGCTGGGCAGGTATAACCGTTCTTGGAAATATAATAGATTGTCCTTCACCGTAAAGTCCTTTCCCTGCAGATGCCAAATCTGTATGTCTGCTGGAGTTACCAGTAGCCTGGCTTTATCCTTAACTTCCTCTATGGATTGTGTGGCGATTACACCTAGAATTCTTTGTTCGGGAATGATAGGTACAGGTTTAGGATTGATCAAATGTTCTTCCACTCCCATCCGAGAAAGGGCATCAGCTTTACCGTTTTTTGTACCAGGTCGATAGGTAATTATGAAGTCAAACTCGGCAAAGAATAGTGCCCAATGGAGTTGCCTAGAGGATTGAGCTTTTGCGGTTTTCAAATATTGCAGGTTTCGGTGATCTGTAATTACAGTAACTGTGTGTCGGGCCCCCAGAAGATAATGCCGCCAAGCCTTAAAGGCGGACTTGATAGCTAGAAGTTCCTTATCAGTAATAGTGTAATTGATTTCAGGAGGCGAGAATTTGCGGGACCGAAATGCCACGGGATGCAACTGATTGGTTACTGGGTCCTTTTGTGATAGAACTGCCCCCATGGCAAGGCTCGAAGCATCAGTTTCAACGATGTAGGGGAGTTCTGGGCGAGGATGTTTTAAGATCGGTGCAGAGATAAATCTAGTCTTCAAATTCTGGAAAGCTTGTTCCGCCTCGGTAGACCATTCAAAACGTTTGTTTTTCTTTAACAAGGCGGTGATGGGCTGGACTATTCGAGAGAATTCGGGGATAAACCTGCGGTAAAAGTTAGCGAAGCCTAACATGCTTTGAACACCTTTTACGGAGGATGGCGATGGCCATTTGAGAATTGCATCGACCTTCTTTGAATCCATACGCACTCCGCTAGGTGATAATATGAATCCCAAGAATTCAACTTCAGTCACGTTGAAAACACATTTTTCCAACTTAGCGAAAAGTTTGTGTTGACGCAATCTCTCGAGGACCATTTTCACGTGTTTCCGATGTTCAGTTTCCGATGAAGAATAAACGAGTATGTCGTCAATGTAAACAACAACACACACATCTATGAGCTCTCTGAGGACATCGTTCATAAAATATTAAAAGGTGGCCGGGGCATTGCAAAGTCCGAAGGGCATGACCTGATATTCAAATAGCCCATACTTGGTGCGGAAGGCCGTCTTCCATTCATCGCCCTCTTTTACTCGTACCAAGTGGTAGGCTCCTCTAAGATCCAGCTTTGTATATATGCATGCTTTTCTGACTTGGTCCAGGAGTTCAGGGATCAAAGGTAACGGATATCTATTCTTAACGGTGATCTGGTTCAGGGCGCGATAATCTATACAAGTTCTAAGGTCCCCTTCTTTTTTTGGAACGAAGAACAAAGCTGAGGAAGCAGGGGACTTGGAAGGACGAATAAACCCATTCACTAGGTATTGATCCAGGTATTGTCGGAGGTGAAGATTCTCAGGCTCGGTGAGGGCATAAATTCTACTACAAGGAGGAGTAGATCCAGGTTTCAGGTCTATCTGGCAGTCATAAGACCTATGAGGAGGTAGAGAGTTAGCCTGATCCTTCCGGAAAACATCTTGGAATTCTAGGTATTCAGGAGGTAACTGGGGAGCCTCCGAGGAAATTGCTGCCAGTGCAACACCAGGTCGAGGGTGACAAGTAGAGACACATTCTGGAAACTGAACCGTTCTTGCTCGCCAATCGATCTGAGGATTGTGCTTCTCTAACCAAGGAATTCCTAGAATAATCTGGAACTGAGGGGCCTTGATCACATCGAACACGATCTTCTCATGGTGTCCATCTTGACTTACTAGCGTCACTTCTTGGGTGGTATGCGTTACTGGTCCGGAGGCTATCTCCGTACCATCCACCGTAGTAATGACGTCCTTTACAGCCTTTGGACAAAGAGTCAGATTCATCCTCAAAACCATTTCATGATCCACATAATTGCCGATGGCACCGCTGTCGATGTAAGCTTCAATCGCATGTAATCGATCCGGATGTTCAGGGCTAATGAGGACCATAGGTATCACGGAATGCGAGGTCACAGAACTGGTTTTAACGCTCGGCAAGAGGACCTCTATTCTTGTCAGGCGAGGTTGTTTCCCTGCTCAGAGTTTGTGACCCTGGTAACTGCAGCTCCTACTGCCTTCTTGGCTGGTTTCACCGGACAGTCTCGAAGAAAGTGCCCCGAGTTTCCGCAATAGAGGCATAATTGCAGCTGTTTTCTCCTTTCCCGCTCCTTTTGTGTTAGTGGTCCTTTCAGGCCCCCTATTTGCATGGGTTCCCCGGAGTCTACTCCTTTGGTAGGAGTTGGTGGTTTGGAAAATACTCGAGCATCAAACTTGGAACGATCGGCCTTCCTGTTCTGCAGTCTGTGGTCAATTTGAACGGCTAAGTCAATATAGTCCGAACAGTCTTGCGGGGGATTCACTACTTGGGCTAACACATCTTTGAGCTCTCCACGTAGACCTCTATAAAACAGCGTAATCCTTTTGTCCTCAGGCCATCGAGTTTCCACTATCAGTCTGTTGAAAGACGCAATATAAGCCAAAAGGTCTTGATTACCCTGTCGCAATGAAAGGAGCTCATTGTCCAAGGCCTGCCCCTGTGAATGTCTTGCAAACAGTTTTTCCATACTGAGCTGAAAAGCTTGAAAATCATGGAGAACCGGATCATCTTGATTAACTAGAGGGATCGACCAGTCTGCCGCATTGCCACTAAGGTACGAAAGCACGAAAGCTACCTTAGCTTGATCAGTTGGAAAGGCTGCTGGCCGGCATAAGAAGTGCAACCGGCACTGATTAATAAATACTGCAAACCTCTTTGGGTCACCAGAAAATCGTTCGGGCGGAGCCATAGGTACATTCCCAGGTAGGTTGATCTGCACTGGGTTCGTAGAGGATGTTGAAGGAAGATTTGCCCCTGATGCGGGTAACGGAGTTTGTCCGGCTTGTGACTGTAGCAATTGTCTAGCGAGATCGTCTGTTCGCTCCTTGGAAATAATCAATTCCCTTCTTAGAGCATTCATTTCCAGATGGGCTGCATGCACTTTTGCTCTTAGTTCCCCAAGCAACTGGGCTAGCTGGTCGGTATCCGAGGTTTCCATAGCGCCTGGGTGGGAGTTTTGCGGTAGGCTTTGCGTTCTGTAACGCTCACCCGATTCCCGCAGAGGCGCCGATCTTGACTGGGTGAATGCCGTATCTTCAAAGGTGATGTGTAACACACGGTTGGCTCTTTGGGCTGGACCTCTGTGCACTGTATGTCTGACTCGAAGAGTACGAAGAGTAAGATGTCTGCAGATAGAAAATATGGGATTAATGAACTGGGGTTATTGGGTGCCTCTCTCCTCTTCCCTTTCTCTTCTCCTGTAGAACCCCAAAGGTTAACGCCCTCACCTTAGGTAAGTGAACGCCGAGCTCTCCATCTGCCTCGGGGCAGGGTGCCGTAACCAGTTTCTTCACTGGATAAGGGTGCAGGCCTCTTGACCTCAGAGGACTGCTGTCCGTCGTTAACTGCACGAACGGTAAGTTCTGGGCACTTCAAATGTCTTAAAAGTCTTTTGTAATGATATCTCTTGTTTTGCAGGGTTCCGGCGATGGCGGATGGCGGGCTGATGAGAGTTGAGGATCGAACCCGCGTGAGGAATAGAAGCGCCTGGAAGCACGTAAGTAAGCGCTTGTAGCCTGCCTCACGATGCGCACTAACTGTCCCTTTTATCTTGCAGGTACAAGTTCGGAGCTTTAGAGAAGCTGAAGGGTGCTGGAATACCCACTGGATTCGGCGTGGGAAGGAGTAATGGCATGTGAGTAATAAAGTTGCCCAATGTCTTTAAACGCACCTTCTTTTGTTTTTCAGATGCGGGATGCAGCGCCGAAGGACTCCGGAGAGTGCGAAGAGCTGGTAAGCTTTTGTCTTTCAGATGCCGGAATGCAGTGCGAAGACCTCCGGAGCATGCGAAGAGTAGGTAAGCCTTTGTCTTTCAGATGCCGGAATGCAGCGCGAGGCGTTGGTGACAGCCGATGGACCAGGTAAGAGATGCGCTGCCACTGAAGACCGTAGTGCTAACCTGTTCTTTATTTGTCTTTACAGGTGCTGCTGAAGACTGGATTCCAGGATGGTAAGCCTTTGTTCCCTTAGGCCCAGGATCAGAAGCAGAAGACACGATGAGCGTTCTGCTGCAGAGAATGCAGAATAACGCAAAGCAAGATTCATCCATCGGGTGTGGTTTAAATAGCCTCCTGTAGTGCTTAGGTGTCTCCTTACACAGCCACGCCTAGGTAAGAAAAGAGTTCCTGCTTTCCAGAAGAGTTCCAGTGTTCTGAACCTAGGGAGTGGCTCCTGCCCCACCCAACAGGAAAAGTAGTCCCAAACAGAAGAGGATCAGAGGTTCAACTGGCAGGTAAGTAAGCAGCATGGTCTGGTCAGGTAAGTCCACCCAAGCATTATGAGCCCGGCGCTTCCAGCGCTGGGACTGGGCATCTTTATGAGCCTGGTGCCACTGGCGCCAGGACAGGGTCCAAAAGGTCCCAATTGGGACTGGCTGGCACTCGGAACCGGGGTTATGGGTCTGCTTCCAAGCGAGTCGGGCAAGTCCTGATCTTTTGGAAGCAGAGATCATGACAGTTAGGTACTTAGGTGCCTTAGCAACATCCTCTACCTTAAAAAATCATTCATCAACTACAGTTATGCTGGCCCAGTGTCTATGAAGGCAGGGGTTTCCTGACCATTCACAAGAAAACTGTATTTCTAATACTCTTTAGTATTGTCTGGAATTAAATTGTAGACATCTAAGTTCTGTTGTTCCCACACACCCATGGACACTAAAGAAACACTGGCTGAGACTTTCATGGGTTCCTCAGCCAGTAAGTGAACATTTCCACTTGCCATTGGTACTTCATCCTCTGGGGAGAAGGCTAAGGAGAGAGTGTGGATCCCTGAAGGTTTACCCTTATATCTGGGATCCCCTTTTACATGGTCAGTTGACCCACAAGCATAACATTTACCAAATGTCGTTATGAATGGGGGTTTGTTCTGACCTCCTTCTGGTTTGGCACCATGAGGAACACTAGCCTGATTCGGTTTCCCTGGTGGCTTACCCTTGTTATGTTTGGGGCCCTCTTTTGGAGTTGAGGTATTGGAATTCACTTTGGTATCTTTCTTGTGCTGCTTCCCCTCATCCTTCTTCTGAGTTACCCCATAATCCTTGTGAGTAGCCCTGATGGCAACCCACAAGTCAGCAGCCCTTGCTAACTTCTTTGGATCGATTTCCTTAGATTCAGCCAAGTGTAGTCTCTTCTCAGGAGAGCAGGCATCATAAATAGATTCCAACATAAATATATTTCTGATACCTTTATAAGTGTTCACTCTGTAACCCTTAACCCATCCATCTAGGTTTTTCAAACATTCAGTCACCCAAGTAGCCTAAGGGGTACCATCATGCTTTTTGAGGGTTCTAAACCTCTGAAGATACTGAGAAGGGGTCTTCCCAAATTTAGCTATCAAAGCTAGCTTCACAGTTTCATACTCCTTTCTGTCTATATCCCCAACTCCATTACCACATCAGTTGCAACAGGGGGTAGCCTAGAAAATATCCAAGGAATCAGATGATTCCCTATAATGTCTTGAATCCCATGGTTATATTCAAAAGCAGCCAACCAATCCAAAATATCAAGCTTAACCTCATACATACTTACTGCATCTTTGGGCATGCGAGGCCTCTTAAGACTGGAAGACCTAGAAGACTCTATGAGAGAACCCGTTTTAAGAGACAATTTTTTCATTTCAAATGCATGGTTCAACTCCATTTCTCTGAGTTTAAGTTCTTGATGTTTGCTTTCAGTTTGAGCTTGGATTCTTTTTAATTCTAACTGAAGTCTCATTCTTTCGATGGAGACAAAGTATTGGACCTGATGGGGACCCTCTGGTCAAAGGTTGAGGCCTATGAGCAGGTAGATGTACAACAGGGCCTACATTATGAGACTCTTCTGCCTCATCTAACTCATCTATAACATTAGAGCTGGGCTCTGACATATTATCATCCTCATCAACATTTGACACATTTGCTGCAGGGGTGGGGGTTTCCGACCCATTCCTCAGACTTTGGTATTGTAACAACTTTTCTATCAATTCAACCTTTTTGCCTTTTACAGTGAGATTCCTAGCTTTACACATATCTCTCAATTGATCAACTGTAAAAGTGACTTGGGTCTCCTGTCTGCAGCTTTCCATATCAGTCATGATGAAACAATTGCTTCTCTAGTGTTGCTTAGCCTTGTGAGGATTATTTGAACAAAGGTAAAAGTAGCACTCTAAATGTAACAAGTATACTTTATCCTCACCACTGTACACCAGTGTTAAGCAGAATCACATGCAGTACCCTTTGGGAACACTACATGCAATTAAGACTACAAGTGTCAGTACAAATTCACCTTTGTGGTACCGATGGCTGAGCAGCCAGACGTATCTCAAGAGTTGAGTGAGCAGTAGAACAAGTTACACATAGGACCAACAAATACAGTGATTCAAACAAACACTTACTCAAGTTTTCTTTGTAAAAGAATATACATTTATTTACACAGCCAGTTTGAAAACATTACACTAGCAAGAGCAGCTAAATATATCACACTAATATACTACAAATACACAACCAATCAGTTCCGGAACAAGTTCAGCTCCCCTGAAGTGGGAGCACAATGGCACTTCAGATACTTTAGAAAGGGGTAAAAAGACAAGGTTATAAAAATAGACAGCCCAAATACTTTCATAGGCAGGACAAAGGGTTTCAGTAAACTACAACTAGCAATTCAGTTCATAGGCCTGGGCCAAAGTCAATGGTTCAGAGTCTTTGTATAGGATATCACAGTTCTGGTAGTAAACGGTAAGTCTTTGCCACAGTTTTTAAAAGAATTTGGCTAGGTGAAATGTTTGACGAATGTTTAGGGAAAGACAAGCCTTCGAAGTTGGGAAAGTTCCATGAACTTTCCCAATGGCCGAAAAGATTTACGGGCCGCGTTTGCACAGTACCTTTAAAGTGAAGAAGAGCTGTAGCTAAGGCAGTTGTTCCTGGCAGTTCGAGTAGATATCGCTGTTTCTGAGCTTCAGTCATGGGACAAGAAGGAGGACTTCGGAAGGTTCCTGCACTGCCCAGGGACGAGGCCACAAGTTTGGCAAAACGTTGTTTGCAGGAGTGAGTGCCTTAAAGAAAATTCGCCAAGATGGGGACGGTGTCCAGGTGGCTTACGAGTTGGTTGTTCCCACCAAACTCAAGAGAAGAAGTTAACCTTGAAGGGCTTCTCTGTGGATGGAGTTTCAGACAATCCGGACCTGCAGCAGGGCTTCACCGGTCGTCCAGGAGTTGCAGCAGTCCTCTTCCTTCAGCTCATCTTTGGTTCTTTCGTTCCAATGGTCGACTCTACTTTCCAAGTCCCAGAGACCTGCTTTTAAACAATTTTCCCCCATTCATTCCAGCCTGGCTGTCACTCAAACAGCAGGGTAACTGTCCTTGCCGGACAGCCAGCTGGCCAATCACGCCAGAGTGCATTCAAGTCTCCTAGTAGACTAAGCACAGGTTGTTTCGGGCACCTCCCTCATATGGTAGTTTGATCTAAACCACTGCCGCCAGCCATTTAAAGTAGGAAAGGATAACATTTGACTGTTACATGAGTGTTTTGACTGAGGGGAAGCTAGGCAACCCCTCAGAACTCTATAGTTAGATAGGGTGGGCTGGGTCTGTAAATTTAAAGAGACTAGTAAAGTCAATTTAACTTTACATGCTCTGGGAGACGTTAGTCAGTCCCAGAGAAGGTATTTAAACCTTGGGAAGCCTGAAAGACATCCCTGTGTCACTGCACTGAAGGTGCTGTATGACACACAGAAAAAGATGATGCCTATGGAGTTGTTTTAAAACTCTATAACCAAAGAACACAAAAGTAAAACACACATCAAAATACATGGAAGAGTGGGGGAAAAGGCTCACACTCTTCCCAGGTAAAAAAAATAAAATCTTAGAAATCCAGAAGAGTTACTGGGGGTCTCAAAAGGTAAGGGAAATTAGCACATTTTGAGAATTCTCCCTAACAGGGAAAGCTTCATTAGATGGGTTAAGATAATATATTCAGAACCAGTCATCAGCGTCTGTACAGGTAAATAGATGTCTACCGTGCGGGATATACAGAGGGGCCCTGAACAAGGCTGCCCATTGTCGCCAATGCTGTATGAACTGGCGCTGCAACGGCTGGCAGAATATTTGTGTGAGGAATTTAGTACACCTGGAATCTTGGTTGTGGGACCAACAGTTGCTCTCTCTCTATGCAGATGATGTCCTTCTGTATTTCTGTGAACCTGAATATAATTTATCATTGGTTCTCGAGGTGCTTGACAGCTTTATTGGGCTGGCAGGCATCTCCTTCAGTAGAGACAAATCGTGTGTCTTCCCCTCAGCCAAGATGCACCACTATAGTCCAGAGGAACTGCCAAACTTGGGCCTCTGATGGGCAGTCCACTCGTTCAGATATTTGAGAATATTCCATGTAGCAGCAGATACCCATGAACAGAATACTGGGGAGGGCGTGGAACGGAATTGTAAAATTGAACAAACAGGCTTCTCCTCATTGCCCATGGTGTGGTAATGACCCTGCAGATATCATGCATATGTTTTGGGTATGTCCTAGCGTTCACGATTATTGGTCACAAATTAAGCAGGTGCTTAATGCTGGTGTATGTAGGTATCAACGGACCCCAGAAGAGTGCTTATTAGATGTATATTACCAGCCTCATAAAGTCAGATAGGTAGTGAAGTTGATGGATTTGGCATGTGTCCTTGCTATGAGGTGAGTTGCTATGGCATGGAAACAAATGATTGGCCCACAATATTAGCATGGTGGAAGGACTTGAAAGTTTGGTGTGTGGTAGAAACTGTGACGTGGTTTAGAGCCATGAGAAAAGGACTCCGGGAGTCTACTACAAATATAGAGGCATGGACGCCCTCCTCCAGGCGGTGTTCTGCCCTTCTGATGACAAGCCACCATGACTACATTTTTAAATTTATTTTATTTTATTGAGAATTTGACATATGCTGTCACGTTAAATGTACAAAAATTGTATAACGACAGATGGCCGGAAATGCGCTCATACAGCATTCTGAGCACAAGTGTGTGGGGAGCCCCCTCAGTTTCCTGATGCATTGCCTCACTGCACACTGTAAAAGCGAAGATGATGTATATGTATGGGACTGTCTCCCGTTTGGATCACATCACACTGCTATGACGATGTCGCCCGACTGTTATGGTTGGTTATTCTGGAACTGGTGATGGGATTTGTTTCTGGATTAATGATATATGATAATATATGTATAATGCAATAGACAGATTTGAAAATAAATATAATTGTTAGCGTGAAGGTCAGAGATGAGCTGTTTAGCGGGCATTGTTGAAAATCAAAATACCCTCCTTTAGAGTAACAGAATGCAGGGGCACCAAGGCTATAAGGAAGTACAGGAGTCACGGGGTGTCAATTTCTTATTGGCACACAGGCTCAATTCTTTTTCCAGCTAACAGCATGTAGACTCATTGCTGAGTCAAACAGATGTTAACATAAAACATATTTCTTTTTGTTGCCATTTCAAGAAGAATCCCACCTCGTTTCTAAAGAGCAGAGCTGTTTGCTACAATATTAATGGTAAGAGTGGGCAGTGTCCTCTAAAACATGGCAGCCACAATGCAATGGCACAACATAAAAAGCGATGGTTGTATGCATCTGGGAGCCTACCGGCACGTGTAAACTTTGGTTGCATCCAAACTCTCTACACCTTCCTACCCATGACAAATTAGACGTGAAATAAAAGGCAACGTTTATTAATAATAACAACAAACAATGTGATGCAGCACAAAGGTGAAACAATGTAGCAATCAGTATGCAAACAAAACATTCTCATAAAACATCCTGAAACAACTCACTCCCCAGCACAGACAGTTCCAATAGATCCAACAAAATGGCTGCCACTATAACAGAAATGTTACCATGATGCCGTTGTTCTGTGTCACAAGCAGCTCATAGGAACGTGGATCACTCTGATATAAATATTCATGAGCACTGACAGAGAGCTAACGTGTTCCCTGCCAGACCTAAGCCAGGATAGGGTGTGAAGGGGGAGATGGGTGTAATTGGAACCAATCTAAAGGGCACACTAAAAAGTCCTTTATTTAAACTAGTGCAGGTTTTCATTGACATAGTAGGACCACTTCATAAATTAAGGCAATAGATCCCACCAGAGGTGACAACAGGGGAAGCTATGCGAATTGACATTGTCTTTATGTATCCTAAGGCAGCAGCTCCCTCTAGCGGTGACAACAGGCAAAGCTATGCAAATGTCTCGCTACTGCGCATGACTGCATTGGACAAATATACAGGGACATACAAACATCTGGCCTTGTATTATATTAAAGATGGTGCCATTAAACATATTAGCAATTTATTTTACAGGGAGATCAGGTGCTGATTTGCCAGAATCACAACATATTGAGGGAAACTGATAAAGTCGAGATTATCACCCAGTTATGAAGGTTCCAAGGTAAACATTGCATCCACTAGTCCAGCTTCACACCCTTTAGTTCTCATCTCCTGGCCACATTTTAAGCACATCCAGCAGTTGGTTACTAAGGAGAACAATTGCATATTGCCATTTAATTGCTAACAACTGAGCAGCAAATTAAATTGTAAGGAAGCAATTTCAACCTGTGCTAGTCCAGTCAGTGGAAGCGCAACAGGGTGCATATGTTTAGTTTTTTGATACTTGCAGATTTGCTTTTTTCAGATAGAAATGTAGGTATCAGAATGCACCAGGATAGGATGAACATGGTGTTGTTAACACCAACTGCCCTCTACTCTTCCATGACACCATGCTGGTGGCACCCTGGACGGCTCCCTAGAATAAACCTATTGGCGCTCATGTTCGAGTGCCCTCTGCTTTATCTGGTGGAGACCTGCTACACTTATATTTTACACAGGTTCCCACCACCACATTCTCAACATTTGCACATTAGACTACACATTAAAGGACAAAAGGGGAGTGGAAAATGGTGCCGTACTCACACGTAAGCCACCCTTTGCACTCCGCCATGCCAATTAAGTAAACGCTGCCTGGCTTCAATAGAATGCTATGGAATCTGCCTGCTTTTTGCTGGTGTAAAAAGTAGGCGGTTTGGATAGGGATCCACAGCATTTATGCCAGCATGAAAATGTCATGTTGGAGTAGATGCTGAAATATTTGTATGGCAGAGAGGAAGGGGGAGGCAGAATCATAATTTACGAACTGCCTCTTCATCCTGCCATACAAATCAATGTAAATAAGGTCCAACGTTAATTTAATATGTAAAAGTCTTACACATGACATTTACGTATTCAATTTACATTATGCCTCATTAAAAATGAGCTCCATTCCAGCTCCAGGTCTGATTTGGGCTAAAACTGCAGTTCTGCTTGGCGAGAACGTTCAAGATGAGGTGCAATGTGGGGCGAGTTTCAAAGTAAATGAGGCATTTCATGGTCCTGTACTGCTCTTTTCATTGTCACTCTCAGTGCTGAAAATGGAAATAGTGTACTGAGGGAACTCTCTCATGCTTGGAGGGGTGGGGCTTTAGGGAGCGGGGGGGGGGAAAGAGCCAAGGGACGTGGCCCCATGCTGTGTCACGCAATACAGTGGCCCTCATTACGACCCTGGCGGAGTGGGTTTCCGCCAGCGTTATTCGCGGCGGACCCATCCGCCCTACTACGAGTTCCCGTAGCGCCATGGAGCCTTTCTCCGCCTGGTTTTACCGGGCGGAGAAATCCATGGCGCTAAGGGACCTCGTTGTTAATTACGCCACCGTACTTTACGGTGGCGTAATTAACGCCTTCCCCACTCCCATTATACCCTATGGGGCAAGAATGGGAATGGGGAAGGGCAAAATGGGGATTGGGGATTTACCGCTCCGCCAAGGTCGGCATGGGGTGGTAAATCCGCCAACCCCCATGGCGCTATCGGCGGCTTTCCGCCGTGCTCCGCGGTGCATTTAGCACCGCGAATTCCGCCAGGGTCGTAATGAGGGCCAGTATCTTTTCATAGAAGCCAATACTGTCGATTTGCATAAAAGCAAAGAGCATTATGGGAACATAATGTCCACAATTTGAATTTTGAAACATGTCTTATAGTGAGTCAGTAAGAAACACTTTTGAGCGAATAAGGAAAGTTGGGCCCTGCAGTTTTGATTGGTCACGCTACTCACACTAAGAAAAAAAAATCTTTACACTGCGAGAAATATATACCAGTTTGGACAGCTACAGCAAGTAGTGAGGCTTTGGCTATATTCTTTTTCCCGTGCTGAATGTGTCTGCTTGTTGAAACGTGGGTGTTTGTGCCTAGTTAGTTATCACACGCACAAGCAACCCACGCTTCAGCAAGCAGACTGCTTTCAGAAGAGGGCAGCACCATAGAGTCTTCAGAAAGCTGCCTCCTCATTGAAGCGTGTGTTGCGCATTTGTGTGATATCGTGGCTTCAGAGCAGATCCCATGAGTGTCATGGGCAAGCCCCTGGGTCTGGGTAAAAGGCAGTGCTCCGGGAGGATTTGTCTTGCCGGAGTGCCGCTCTCTCTTGTTCCGGCCCATTTCCTGTGCTGGTCACTCTCCCATTGGCTGTGAGGGCTACCATGCAGTCGGCAGGTTGGCCAGCGGGGAAATCATTGCACTTCCTTACAGGCTAGAGCCTTGGAAAGACCTGGTGTGGTGGGCAGATTCACTCACTCTTCCATCTTTTCAGAGTCATTGGCCCTGAGGGAAGTTGCACCAATTCTCTGGCCCCCAGGCCTAATATATCCCCCCAAAAGAGTGTTCCCGGGCTCTCACTCTTCAAGGACTGCCTCCAGATTTAGCCTTGTGATTTATCCAAAACATGTGGTCAATAATCTCGCTTCTCTCTGACTTGCCCAAAGTCTGGGTTAAATAAATGTCTTTCCTCGACTCCCTGCTCTGTCGTGTGGTTCGTCTTACTCGGGTAGGCTCTGTGTCTGGCTGAGCAAATAGCTTTTGTACACACTTCATTACAGACGTGTAATTAATCTCAGCCCCTCTCTATGCCAATCCAAAGCCTGACCTAGCCACCTTCACTCTGTCTCTCTTTCATATGGTTCATACGGTGGGCTCTTTCGTCAGTGGATTTGTATAGGAAGAAAATGAAAAGCAATGTATAGTTTCATGGCTCTAAGTTCAGAGATGAAAGGGAATAAATAAGCCGTACAGACTTAGTTGGAGGTTATGAGCAGTAAGAAGTTGAAATATCACTGGACTAGAACATCCTTGATGGGAGAAGCATGCTGAGACTACACTGTAGAGGTCTGGGCTGTATCAGAAGTTGTAGCAGTGGAAGCAAGGTGGCACATTTTCATTGGCCCTTGCAGGGCCCCTGGTATTGCTGCTACCAGTGAGTAATATATGGGCCCCATTCACATCAAGTACATTTTGACAGGTGAAAACACCCCCTTGGTGTCCATACTCCCACCCCTTTGAGATTTTTTTTTATATCAATTTAATATTATTGATAACAAATCAGATTTATAAAAATGGCTATGAAGTGTTTTTGTGGGTTTTGATATGTTTTGATATAAAGTGAATCTAAACTTGATATAAAAATGATTTAAATATAAAGTTTATATTAAAATGATTTTAATATGAGAGTGTGCGCTGTTGCTTGGTCGCAGGCAGAGTGAGTTGTGAGGAGTTAGCTAGCGAGTGTTAGGTGGTGGTGACACGTTGATGAAGCAGGAGTGGGTTAGGGCCTTTATGGTGTGATGTCATCATTTTATATCAATTTTAAACAAGGTTGTTGTATATTTGATTAGCCTTTGAATAATTTTACATAAACATTTTATATAAAGCATATGGCAGGGATTTTGATGAGAACCTAAATAATGTTTATATAAACTTTATATTAGTTTTATATAAAGTGGGCGTATATTTGTTAGGACCTTGAAGAACATTTATATAAACTTTATACATATTTTATATTATTTTTATATAAAGCCAGCATATATTTTAAGTATGTTTGTTTGAAGGGCCGGCTCAAGGCTAGGGTGACACAGGGTTGGGCTTTAGAAACCCGGATATATCGCTTTTTGCGACTGGGTGGAAAACACAGCACTTTTTGAGCTAACCATGGGCTATTCAGAAAATGGCGACTATGATCAGCTATAGCTACGACGAGGGGAGAACAACTCCAGGAACCCCAACATACTTTATGGTGTATGAGGGGGAGGAAGATGCTCAGGATTTAATGGCCAGTTATGAACCCAAATAGTTTTGGGACAATGATTACATAGTTATGGAGTATCCATTTGCGGCCGATGCAAGCTCTGAAGACAAGGACTGTGATGCTATGATTCTGCAGGCGGATACAGCGATGATGCCAGAGATGGAAGCCGCCCCCCGGAACCATGATGAAAAACAAGGTCGCGTGTGGGGGTATGGGTTTATCGAAGCAGCGGCAGCAGAGACTAGTAACACTTTTGTATTGGTTGTTCAAACTAGCTTGAAAAAACAGGTTATTGTGAAAATAGCCTGTGTAAGAACTGTCTTCAGCTGATGGAGACCGATAGCCTTAAAGACAGTGCTCTTATTCAGTGCACTTGCTGTTCAAAACAAAACAAAAGCCTGGGGGATAACAGTCTGTGTAAGGACTGTCTTACGCTGATGGAGACTGACATGGACACAACGGCCCCTCTTCGTGCTGATATTCAAGCTATTCAGGGGTTCATGGCCATAGTGATTGCAGCATGTTTAAAACAACACTTTTACAGATGGTGCTACAGACATAAAATTAATGATTCCCATCAGGGTGCTCACGAATGTCTGGAACTATTTTACGCAGAAAACCCACTATGTAAAATATGTTTTGTGTTCAGCCCTAAACGCATTGTAGATTTCTGCGCTTGACGCAGCCACTGACACAGACAAGGATCGGTGCTGGGATTCAGTGATGCATATCTGAAACAGTGTGGGCAATAGAATATGGGAATAACCCTCTCTTGAAAATGAAGCAGTTTAGCGGTATGTGTTCGATGGGGATTAGAAACATCATCGAGAAAACGGTTCCCAACTGGGCGATGATGAAGTATATATAAATGAGTGCCTAATGGAGTGTAACACGGTCACTTAACAAAGCGGCTGCATGCAATGTGTTTGTGCGGTATTCACTTGTATTATGGATTCTTTAACAGGGACGATTATTTTAGTATTTTAATATGAGTATCTTTTGAATAAGAATTGCTGTTTTAAATACGAATACAAATCTGCTGTTTATAAAAACAGACTGTTTCTTTATGTTGAGCTGTTATGGGTTAACATGTCTGCCCTGAATCTGTCGAAAATATATTATGATGAAGGAGGTGTCAGCAGCTATGGAGTGGTTGACAGCCTGTGTCGTAAACTGCAAACTGATGGTGAGAAGGTGTCACAGGGAGAGGTTAAGATGTAGTTTTCAGGGGAGAAGGCCTGCACTCTACAGCAGGGGTGCACAACTGATTTTGACCAAGGGCCGAAAGTACTTTACATGAGGGCTATAGTGGGCCGAAAAGTAAAAGTGGGCGGGCGGTAGGCGGGACATGTCAGCTGGCTTTTTCAACCCCCAATTTGTATTAAACACATGGAAAAAGAACATGTTTTTGAGGGGTAATGATTTTTATTGCATTTCAAACTTACATTTTGTACTACACATTTTCCATTGTTATCATTTATTTCGATTTAGTTATTGTATATCGTCTGTTTAATTAAATTATATATATTTTATTGACCCTTGATTGGACATTCCGTTATTTTGGACTGCTATAGTTTGCTGTTTGGGTTGCCCAAGATGACTATGGCATTCGTTGAGTCAGGTTTCCTCAAAAAAGCAAAGGATGTACATCTCCTAACTGTGCCTGTTTTAGCTTTATTATTGAGTTCACTCTTGGAGCGCAACACTATGCACCATGGCTCCCACCCCCAACCAAACACTATACCCCATGGCCCCCTCACCCGCAACCAAACACTATGCCACATGGCCCCCTCACCCCCAACCAAACACTATGCCCCATGGCTCCCACCCCAACCAAACACTATGCCCCCTGTCCCTCACCCCCCAAGCAAACACTATGCCCATGGCCCCCTCACCCCCAAGCAAACACTATGCCCCATGGCTCCCACCCCCAACCAAACACTATGCCCCATGGCCCCCATGCCTCAAGCAAACACTATGCCCCCTGTCCCCCACCCCCAACCAAACACTATGCCCCATGGCCCCCTCACCCCCAACCAAAAACTATGCCCCATGGCTCCCACCCCCAACCAAACACTATGCCCCTTGTCCCTCACCCCCCAAGCAAACACTATGCCCTCTGTCCCTCACCCCCAAACAAACACTATGCCCCATGGCCCCCTAACCCCCAAGCAAACACTATGCCCCATGGCTCCCACCCCCAACCAAACACTATGCCCCATGGCCCCCATGCCTCAAGAAAACACTATGCCCCCTGTCCCCCACCCCCAACCAAACACTATGCCCCATGGCCCCCTCACCCCCAACCAAAAACTATGCCCCATGACTCCCACCTCCAACCAAACACTATGCCCCCTGTCCCTCACCCCCAACCAAACACTATGCCCATGGCCCCCTCACCCCAACCAAACACTATGCCCCATGGCTCCCACCCCCAAGCAAACACTATGCCCCCTGTCCCTCACCCCCAACCAAACACTATGCCCCATGACCCCCTCACTCCCAACCAAACACTATGCCCCATGGCCCCCTCACCCCCAACCAAACACTATGCCCCCTGTCCCTCACCTCCCAAGCAAACACTATGCCCCCTGCCCCTCACCCCCAACCAAACACTATGCCCCATGGCCCCCTCACCCCCAACCAAACACTATGCCCCATGGCTCCCTTCCCCAACCAAACACTATGCCCCCTGTCCCTCACCCCCAACCAAACACTATGCCCCATGGCCCCCTCACCCCCGACCAAACACTATGCCCCATGGCCCCCTCACCCCCAACCAAACACTATGCCCCAAACACACTCAAGCATGCACCCATACAGACCCGAACCCTCTGTGATGCTGGAAATGCATCGGAGGGACAGGGCCTCCGTATCCTTGTCCTTTACTGCTTTTTATCATGTGTTCTGTCGTGTTTTCCGCGCAGGAGTTCAAGTGGGACTCCTGGCGGTGCAGCTCTCTCTCTTTTGGTTTGGTGAACGGGCCCGTGGGATACCCTTATGGCACCCATGGGTGGGGGTACAACCCTGTGCCCCTAGTGTATGTTTTTGGGCACCTGTGGGTGACCCACAGAGCAGGGTAGGGGCTGGTGGCAGCTCCATGCTGAAATAGACAGGTGCGCGGAGTATCCTCCATTTTGGGATACCCCGGCCCTGCCATTGGGATCAGTTGATTCCTGATGGAAAACAAGATGGCCCCTGTGGCCTCTTGCTTTCTATTACCCATTACCTTGTTTTCCCAAAGTCCTGGGAAGCCCTGACTCTGTCCCTTCCCCCTGACTGGCTGTTGGGTGGAAATGCCATATATGGTGTTGTTGTGAAGGCCCAGCCAGACTAGCGGGAGCCTTCCCGGTGATGTATGTTGTGGGTACCTCCTGTGGATGGGACCTGGGTGAATAGAGTGTGTGACGAATATGCATTCTGTGTTGTGGGTGTCTATTATCTGGTGGTTGACACAATGACTGAGCCAACCCTGCCCGAAACCGGTATGAATGCAGCTTGGAGTGTTGAATGGCTCGGTACTTGTCCCAATACACATAACTTGTTGTGAGTGTCTGGAGAGAAGTGCATGGCCTGAATACCTTGTGTGCCTGATTCGCTGCCTGACTGCATGAATGCCCTTAGTCGTGATTGGATGCTTGAGTATGACCCAGCGGAATGAATGGGAGATCTACAGTATATCTGGGGACCTCTCACTGCTAGGAATCGTGTTCAGAAGCTGAAGTCCACTACGACGAGTAACTGGATTAACTGACGCTTGACCTTGAAGCCCCGTTGGATGAGAAGGAGTGCTGTTGCTCTCCTTCGCAAGCTAAAGGCTGCTGTGCTTCCAAGGACTGACCCAGAGAGGACCTGTTAAGGTGCCCTCTTCCCAAGCTACGAGGGACCATCATGCACAGCTGATCTTTGCCAAAGCTCCCTAGTAGACAGACCTTCGACAGGCTGCCGACCCGATACGGGGACTGCTGCGGAACTCCAAGGGGAAGCATTCGGACTGTTGTCTGCCACTGTCGACGACCGCCGTCGCCCACCGGAGTAGCCGTGCTCCCGTTTGCCTAAGAACTTCCATTGATCATCGGATGCTCTCGTCTGCATCGTCACCCACTTGTCTCCCGCTGGAGAAGGCCCGACCGTCGACGTGCCTAGGAGCATCAACCAGTGGGTTTCCCGCCACCTAAAGACCACAGAGACGGCGACGACTCGACGCCCTTACTGGGCCACAGTTCTTCATCATCTCTTTGCGGTCCAGAACTATCGTCACCGAGGTGCCCCGCACGCCTCTTCCTTGCAGGACGCCAACGTTCTGTCATCCTGCCGTAGTTCACCCTGTTCACCGTCGGACGTTCGACGACCCGTGACTCCTGCCTTAAAGGGAGGGCACTCAAGAAGGGCCGTCGATTCCCCGACACCGAACACCAAGTTCCCCGACACCTCTCGATGATCCGTGGCTCCCGCCTGGAAGGGAGGCACTGAAGAAGGATCGGTCGACGCATCGTCGGAGAACTCTACTCCACCAGGTACATTGGGGGCGTAAAACCTTAATAGGAAGAAGTGAGACTATTGAGCATATGGACTGGGCTTGTGCGATATATCTTATTTTTACAGGTTGCCCAGATGGGGGGATCTCCACACAGAACTGTGTCTAGGTAACGGGGCCAGCATTCTGCCTATTGTTTCAACCATTTTACGTTCCTGCCTATCTCTATTGCTGGTTTCCTCGTTATTAATCTGTGTGAAATTTAACCGTACAGTTGATGCACTTTAATGAGATTCAATAACATTAGTGGTACCACTTTAGAATTGTATATATTTATCATTATTGACTTCCGAGTACAAAGTGTGTTATTGTGATCGTGTACATACCTTTGAATATTGATTATATAAAGACTGTGTTTTCAGTAATACAGTGTGTGGACATTCCTTTGTGGGGGTTCGGGGACTAGACTGTACTTAAGAACCAGCCCGCATCACCTCCTGAGAAGCTAGGCCTTGATTGCTCGTCCATTGCTACCGTAATAGAGAATCTTGGCTGGGGTCTTCTGTACCTCTCCTCTACCATATAGAGAGCGGAAGTACAGACACCCCCTACCAGTCTTTACACTGGTGGCAGCGGTGGGATGCTTATGGATTTAAGAATCAGTGTATAACCGTGCCACTTACAAAATATCTGCACTTTATTAGATTAAGGTTTGGGTGTGTACAAAATAACTGCATTACAAGCAATGGAGTCTATTGCGAATGGTAAATTGACTCGGATGAGCTTAGAGGCTCTCCAGAGTGCTTGTGAAGCCAGGGAGTTAGACTTTGTGGATAAGTCTAGGGCCGAGCTGATCGCTGCCCTGGTGGACTACCAGACCGATGGTGAAACTCTTGATGAAGGGGGGAAAGCAACCAATGAGGACTCTGCCCCTGGGGTTTCTACTGAATCTGTTTCTGGGAATGCCGCCATTCCTGCTGCCTCTGTTCTGAACCCCAGCAATTCCTTGGAACTTGAGTTATTAAGGATGAAATTGGCCTTTGAATATCGCAATTTGGAAATAGATGCTGAGCTCAAGAAGGAGGAGTTGGCTCAACAAGTGGAGCTCAAGAATAGGGATCTTGAACTCAAGAATAGGGATCTTGAACTCAAAGACAAGGACAATGAATGTCAGAGAATCCAGCTAGAGAAAGCTTGAGTGGAGACTTCAGTGAAACCCAGTGAGAGTGTCAGGTTCCGGCAACTAAATTTATGAAGGATTTGGTTGGTGTGTTTTCGGAGGGTTCTGATATCCTCCAATGGATTGAAGCATTTGAAATGGCTTGTGCAATTCATGGTGTTGACAAAAGAGATTGGGCTAAGTGTTTGCCAAGCAGAGTGCCTCAAACTGGATATGACTGTATTCTGAAGCTGAGTGTGGAAGAAAGGGGTCAGTATGAGTGTATGAAATCTGCTTTGATTGCCAAGTTTGGCAAGACGCCTACCCAATACCTTTAAAGGTTCAGGGATTTTAAGAAAAGAGAGAATGTGTCTTGGGTTGACTGGGTGAGTGCTGTACACATGAATATGATGGGGTGGATTGATGGTTACAAGGTGAAAACTTTTGTTGAATTGTCCCACCTGTTGTTTTTTGAGCATTTTTCTGAAGCCTGTTCACCAGAGCTGCGTCAGTATGTTGCTGACCAGAACATTTTGGATCCCTTTAAGCTGGCTAGGTTGGCTGACAAGTGGGTCTCTCACCGGGTGTCCCCTAAGGACTCCAGTGGGAAGGCCAAGGACAAAGAAAAGGGAGCCTCTCAGAAAGCTGATGAGTCCCAAAAGCAGTCACAGTCGAATTAACCTAAACCCTCCTCTCCTAAGACCCAGAAATCTAGTGGGGATAAGTCATCTGTGGGTGGGAATAAGAGTAGTGGTCCACCTGCTGCAAAGCAGGCTCCCGGTGGTTCCAGTACCGTACTCCGCACTCCCGGCACTTGTTGGGACTGTGGGGCTCTGGATCACAAAGGGGTGACTCCAAGTGTAAAGGTAATGGACTCAGAATACAGGCTGACCTACCTTTACCCCCTGTCTGAGGTGGAGGCCACTGTCCTCCCCTCCTCTACAGGGATCACATTTGGTGCTCCCATAGAGATTTCCTTAGTGTCCCTTGGGGCCTGGGACCAGTATGCGGAAGTACTGGTGACTATCCCACAGAACACCCGTAGATTTTTGAGAAGTGTCCTCCTGAATGGCCAGCCTTCTACTGGTTTGAGAGACACTGGGGCAAGAATGACAGTGGTGGACAGGACCCTGCTCAAGCCAGAGGACTATGTAGGTGCTCCTCTGAGAACCACCAGGTTAGCTAGTGGGCCTCCCAAATTATCGCCTGTAGCCCGAGTCACACTCGTAATTGGAGACAAGACAGCAAAGCTTCCTGTCCTGGTTCAGGACAATGTCCTTGCTAACATTCTGTTAGGTAATGATCTAGTAGAGTTGGGGTTGATCACGAATGGTCTTCCCATGACTGCTGCTGCGGTCACTAGGTCACAGGTGACACCGGGTCTGGCTGTGAGTCAGGTACCTGAGCCGAAGGCGCGGCCTAAGGCAAGACGAAGGAAGAGCAAGAAGGCCACCTCTGTGGAGGGAGCTCCTTCTCTTCCTGCTGTTCCTACAGCACCCATTGGGATCCATGCTCCGGACGGGCTGGGTCCAGTGGTAAACCCCATCTCAACTCCTTTGGGAGAAGAGCCAGAAGACTCTCCTGTGGGAGAGGTTCTCAACCCGGAGGATCATCCCGATCTTCAATGCTTGTTAGCAGAAGGGGGACCCTCCCAGGCAGACTTCTGTAAAGGACAGAGAGAGTGTCCCTCTCTCGAGGGTCTGAGGAAACAGGCCCTGTCCCAGGCACAGGGAGAAGTGCCTAGGACTTTCCGGATTTATTGGGAGGGTGAGCTCCTTGTTAGTGAGCCCACTAAGCCTGAACCTGATGCCCTCAAGAGGTTGGTGGTACCCCAGGTTTACAGGCCCTTCCTACTGCAGTTGGCACATGAGGTGCCCTTGGCTGGTCATCTTGGTACCAAGAAGACTAAGCAGAGGCTCTCTGCCCATTTCTACTGGCCTCGGATGGAAGTAGAAGTGGAGTTCCACTGCAGGACCTGCCCAACTTGTCAGTTGTCTGGCAAGACTGGAGGCAGTGTCATTGCCCCACTGCAGCCATTGCCAGTGGTTGGCGCACCATTTGAGAGGGTGGGCATCGACATTGTCGGTCCGCTTGACCCTCCCGCATCAGGTGGACATTGGTTCATCTTGGTTTTGGTAGATCATGCCACCAGGTACCTTGAGCCTATACCCCTTCGGACTGTTACTGCCAAGGTGGTTGCCCGGGCGCTCCTGGGCATTTTCACCCGTGTTGGATTCCCCAAGGCGGTTGTCTCTGACAGAGGATCCAACTTCATGTCTAGTTACATGAAAACCATGTGGAAAGAATATGCGGGGTAACCTACAAGTTCTCCGCCTCTTACCACCGCCAGACCAATGGTCTGGTTGAGAGATTTAATAAAACACTCAAGGGCATGCTAGGTGCTTTGGAAGAGCCCCTAAGGAGGAAATGGGATCTCCTCCTGCCATGCCTGCTGTTTGCTTACAGAGAGGTACCTCAAGAGGGTGTTGGTTTCAGCCCCTTTGAGTTACTCTTCGGACATCCCGTGAGAGGGCCCCTTGCCTTGATCAGAGGAGGTTTGGAAGCCACCCCTCTCGGTCCCGCCAAACAAGTGGGGGACTATGTGTTAGGCCTCATACAGAGGATGACACAGATGATGGGTCAAGCAACAGCGAATCTCAAGGCCAGCCAGGAATTGAACAAATACTGGCATGACCTTAAAGCATCGCAAGTGGATTGGACTCCGGGACAGGAGGTCCTCGTGATGGAGCCTACCAAGCCTCGGGCATTGGCAGATAAATGGACTGGACCCTTCAGGATAATCTCCAAGATGGGCGAGGTCAACTATCTGGTTGACATGGGAGTCCCAGGGGTAGCCCCTCAGGTATTCCATGTCAATAGGCTCAAGCCTTTCCACAGGCGAGCAGAAGTCTCTTGCTAGCTTCCGAGCAAGAAGAGGATGAGAGTGAGCCCCTTCCTGATTTGCTGCATAGCAACCCTCAGGATGGCTCAGTGGATGGAGTGCAGCTCTCTCCAGATTTGACAACCGAGCAGCAGAGGGCGTGCAGGACTTTGCTCCAGCAGTATGCCTCTCTGTTTTCGCTGACGCCAGGCCTTACACCGTGGTGTAAGCACGAGATTGACATTGGTGACAGCGTGCCTGTCAAGAGCAGGAGCTACCGAATGTCAGATACGGTTAAGAACCAAATCCAGGCTGAGGTCTCCAAGATGTTGGATCTGGTTGTTATTGAACCCTCAACCAGACCCTGGTCCAGTCCCATGGTCCTTGTCCCTAAGGCAAGTTCCCAGGCCGGTACCAAGGATTGGAGGTCCTGTGTGGACTACCAAGGAGTCAATGCCGTCACCAAAACTGACACGCACCCATTGCCCAGGGCTGATGAGCTCGTGGACACCGTAGGTGCTGCCAAATTTGTGAGCACCTTTGACCTCACCTCAGGCTATTGGCAAATAGCTCTGACGGACCATGCCAAGGAAAAGACGACGTTCTCAACACCAGAGGGACTCTACCAGTTTAGGGTCATGCCTTTTGGGTTGAAGAATGCCCCTGCCACCTTCCAGAGATTGGTCAATCATGCTCTCAGTGGGCTGGAAGCTTTTTGTGTGGCTTATTTAGACGACATTGGCATCTACAGTTCCACTTGGGAAGAGCACTTGGCACATCTAGGTAGAGTGGTGCAGGCCTTAGAAAGGGCTAACCTCACTATCAAGGCCACCAAGTGCCAGATAGCTCAAGGGAAAGTCACATATCTTGGTCATGAGGTAGGAGGGGGTCAAATCCAACCTCTCCCCAGTAAGGTACAGGATGTACAGGACTGGGAGACTCCCACTACTCAAACCCAGGTGAGAGCCTTTTTGGGCCTCACTGGGTATTATCGCAATTACATGGCAGACTATGGAACCATAGCTGCACCACTGACAGCTCTGACTTCACTCAAGCAGCCTTGGAAGGTCAATTGGACTGAAGACTGTCAGAGGGCCTTTGATGGCTTGAAAGAACGTCTGTGTCGGGCACCCGTGTTGTGTGCGCCTGACTACAGCTGACCCTTTATTGTCCAGGCGGATGCCTGCGACACCGGAATTGGAGCTGTCTTGTCCCAGTTAGATGACAAAGGGAGAGAACATCCTACCATATTCATCAGTAGACAACTCAAGGGTAGAGAACCTAGGTGGGCTACTGTCGAAAAGGAATGTTTTAGTATAGTTTGGAGCCTTAGGCGTTTTAGGCCCTACCTTACGAGGTCTACCTTCAAGGTCCAAATAGATCATAAGCCCCTGAAGTGGCTTATGCAGATGAAGGGTGAGAACCTGAAACTGCTCAGGTGGTCCATTAGCCTGCAAGGGCTAGACTTCACCATAGAGAACAGACCAGGGAAGAGTCACGATAATGCAGATGGCCTTTCCAGAAGGTATGTTGACCGTCTGGATGAGGGTGTCTATCCCGTGGGAGATTAGGCACCCTCCACCTCAGTCTGGGGGGGGGGCGACTGTGATGTTGGAAATGCATCGGAGGGGCAGGGCCTCCATATCCTTGTCCTTTACTGCTTTTTATCGTGTGTTCTGTCGTGTTTTCTGCGCAGGAGTGTAAGTGGGACTCCTGGCGGTGCAGCTCTCTCTCTTTTGGTTTGGTGAACGGACCCGTGGGATACCCTTATGGCACCCATGGGTGGTGGTACAACCCTGTGCCCCTAGTGTATGTTTTTGGGCACCTGTGCGTGGCCCAAAGAGCAGCGTATGGCTGGTGGCAGCTCCATGCTGAAATCGACAGGTGCGCGGAGTATCCTCCAGTTTGGGATACCCCGGCCCTGCCATTGGGATAAGTTGATTCCTGATAGAAAACAAGATGGCCCCTGTGGCCTCTTGCTTTCTATTACCCATTACCTTGTTTTCCCAAAGTCCTGGGAAGCCCTGACTCTGTCCCTTCCCCCTGACTGGCTGTTGGGTGGAAATGCCATATATGGTGTTGTTGTGAAGGCCCGGCCAGACTAGCTGGATCCTTCCCGGTGATGTATGTTGTGGGTACCTCCTGTGGGTGGGACCTGGGTGAATAGAGTGTGGGACGAATATGCATTCTATGTTGTGGGTGTCTAGTATCTGGTGGTTGACACAATGACTGAGACAACCCTGCCCGAAACTGGTATGAATGCAGCTTGGAGTGTTGAATGGCTCGGTACTTGTCCTAATACACATAACTTGTTGTGAGTGTCTGGAGAGATGTGCATGGCCTGAATACCTTGTGTGCCTGATTGGCTGCCTGACTGCATGAATGCCCTTAGTCGTGATTGGATGCTTGAGTGTGACCCAGCGGAATGAATGGGAGATCAACAGTATGTCTGGGGACCTCTCACTGCTAGGAATCATGTTCAGAAGCTGAAGTCCACTACGACGAGTAACTGGATTAACTGACGCTTGACCTTGAAGCCCCGCTGGACGAGAAGGAGTGCTGTTGCTCTCCTTCGCAATCTGAAGGTTGCTGTGTTTCCAAGGACTGACCCAGAGAGGACCTGGTAAGGCGCCCTCTTCCCGAGCTACGAGGGACCATCGTGCACAGCTGATCTTTGCCAAAGCTCCCTGGTAGACAGACCTTCGACAGGCTGCCGACCCGATACGGGGACTGCTGCGGAACTCCAAGGAGAAGCATTCGGACTGTTGTCCGCCACTGGCGATGACCACCGTCGCTGACCGGAGCCGCCGTGCTCCCGTTTGCCTAAGAACTTCCATTGATCATCGGGCGCTCTTGTCTGCATTGTCACTCGCTTGTCTCCCACTGGAGAAGGCCCGATCGTCGACGCGCCGAGGAGCATCCACCGGTGGGTTTCCCTCCACCTAAACACCACAGAGACGCCGACGACTTGACGCCTTTGCTGGGCCACAGTTCTTCATAATCTCTTTGCGGTCCAGAACTATCGTCACTGAGGTGCCCCGCACACCTCTTCCTTGCAGAACGCCAACGCTCTATCGTCGACGAGCACCGCTAGGAACGAAGCTGCCACTTCCCTGCCGTAGTTCATCCTGTTCACCGTCAGACGTTCGACGACCCGTGACTCCTGCCTTAAAGGGAGGGCACTCAAGAAGGGCCGTCGATTCCCTGACACCGAACGCCAAGTTTCCCGACACCTCTCGACGATCCGTGGCTCCCGCCTGAAAGGGAGGCACTCAAGAAGGATCGGTCGACGCATCGTCGGAGAACTCTACTCCACCAGGTACATTGGTTCGGTAAAACCTTAATAGGAAGAAGTGAGACTATTGAACATACGGACTGGGCGTGTGCGATATATCTTATTTTACAGGTTGCCCAGGTGGGGGGGATCTCCACACAGAACTGTGTCTAGGTAAAGGGGCCAGCATTCTGCCTATTGTTTCAACCATTTTACGTTCCTGCCTATCTCTATTGCTGGTTTCCTCGTTATTAATCTGTGTGACATTTTAACCGTACAGTTGATGCACTTCAATGAGATTCGATAACATTAGTGGTACCACTTTAGAATTGTATATATTTATCATTATTGACTTCCGAGTACAAAGTGCGTTATTGTGATCGTGTACATACCTTTGAATATTGATTATATAAAGACTGTATTTTCAGTAATACAGTGTATGGACATTCCTTTGTGGGGGTTCGGGGACTACACTGTACTTAAGAAGCAGCCCGCATCACCTCCTGAGAAGCTAGGCATTGATTGCTCATCCATTGCTACCATAATAGAGAATCTTGGCTGGGATCTTATGTGCCTCTCCTCTACCATATAGAGAGCATAAGTACAGACATCCTCCACCAGTCTTTACACCCCCCAAATCAGCACACTCTCAAACATGCACCCATAAAGACCCAAACCCCCCACCCCCCAAATCAGCACACTCTCAAACATGCACCCATACAGACTCGAACCCCCCACCCCCCAACTCAGCACACACACTCTCAAACATGCACCCATACAGACACGAACCCCCCGCACCCCAAATCAGCACACTCTCAAACATGCACCCATACAGACCCGAACCCCCCACCCCCCAACTCAGCACACACACTCTCAAACATGCACCCATACAGACCCGAACCCCTCACCCCCCAACTCAGCACACACACTCTCAAACATGCACCCATACAAACCCGAACCCCCCACTCCCCTAACTCAGCACACACTCTCAAGCATACACCATGCACCCATACAGACCCGAACCCCCCATATCAGCACACTCTCAAACATGCACCCATACAGACCCGAACCCCCACCCCCCAACTCAGCACACACACTCTCAAACATGCACCCATACAGACACGGACCCCCCACCCCCCAAATCAGCACACTCTCAAACTTGCACCCATACAGACCCGAACCACCCACCCCCAACTCAGCACACACACTCTCAAACATGCACCCATACAGACCCGAACCCCCCACCCCCCAACTCAGCACACACACTCTCAAACATGCACCTATACAAACCCGAAACCCCCACCCCCCAACTCAGCACACACTCTCAAGCATACACCATGCACCCATACAGACCCGAACCCCCCAAATCAGCACACTCTCAAACATGCACCCATACAGACACGAACCCCCCACCCCCAACTCAGCACACACAACTCTCAAACATGCACCCATACAGACCCGAAACCCCCACCCCCCAAATCAGCACACTCTCAAACATGCACCCATACAGACCCAAACCCCCCACCCCCCAACTCAGCACACACACTCTCAAACATGCACCCATACAGACACGAACCCCCCACCCCCCAACTCAGCACACATTCTCAAGTATACACCATGAACCCATACAGACCCGAACACCCCACCCCCCAACTCAGCACACACACTCTCAAGCATGCACCCAGACAGACCCAAACCCCACAACTCAGGACACAAACTCTAAAGCATGCACCCATACATGCATCTCAACATACACAACACGAACATTCAAAAAGAAACATTCATGCACATCCGACAACCCCCCATCTCAACATACACCACACAAACACTCAAAAACAAACATTCATACACATCCGACATGCCCCCCACCTCCCCCATCTCAACATACACAACACAAACACTCAAAAACAAACATTCATACACAACCGCCACACCCCCCACCCCCATCTCAACATACACAACACAAACACTCAAAAGCAAACATTCATACACATCCGACACACCCCCCCACCCCCTCCATCTCAACATACACAACACAAGCATACAGCAGAACAGACCCGACCCGACACACAAACACAAACACACAGACCACTTAATGGAGACGTGCTGGAAGGCAGGTAAGCCGGAACGCTGGTGAGGTAAGTGGAATCGTACTACGGCTGGCGTGGCAAGCAAGGCACTCCATTGGTGCAGCACACACGCACTACGTGGCTCGTAGGAGTGACGTGGTGTGTGTGTGCTGAGCCAATGACGGCCAGTGTTTTGTCCGGCCCGGAAGACAACAAAGACTTTCCTAATGGAGGGCGGCCGATGCTGCTTGCGGGCCGCCCTCCATTGGGAAAGTCTTTGTGCCTCACAGGCTGGAAAAAACAGCATGGCGGGCCGCAACTGGCCCGCGGGCCGTATGTTGTGCACCCATGCTCTACAGGAACCAGCCCAAAAACATTTTAAACAGCAAATGACAGGGGTATGTGATGTCAATCAGCAATGGCAGGCAGATATAATGAGTTTGAGTCAGTTTCATGAAGATAACAATGGTTTTTGCTATATTCTAAAGCAAACGTTTCAAGATTTGCAAGGTGCTGGCCAATCCTGCTGCAGTCTCTACCTCTTCTGTTCCCTCCCAGGGCCTCTGCACAGCCTTGGCCTCTCAATTCCTACTAAACCTCAGGACATCCTGTGTACCCTCTCTTCCTCTACCTCGTCTTCCTTCTCCTTTAGAACTCCTGGCCTGTCTGAGGTTGTCTCTCCTCCTCCTTTCTCCTCCTTTCCACTATTCACCCCCTATGATGTTTCTAGACAAGTCCAATCTATAAAAGTCTCATCAAAGGAAGTTCTCTAATGCTCATCCAGAGAACTATCAAGGACCACATTGACACCCTTGCTCCATCTTTGGCAGATTTCTGCAATCACTCCTTTGCCAATGGAACTTTCCCTTCCCCTTAACCACTCTCTTGTGCACCCCTTCTAAAGAAGCCCTCACGTGATCCTTCCTCTCCGGCTAACTATCGCCCAATCTCCATCACTCCTTTCCTGAGAAAACCCTTGGAAAAGCTGGCCATCTCCCAGCTTAATCTACATACTGAATCTGTTGGTTGCCTCCATGACTACCTGTCTGGCTTCAGAGTTGCCAGAAGCACGTAAACTGCACTCCTGAAAACTCTGTGAAGTCTTGCTCTCCAATCTTGACTATAATCTTCATTCTGTCCTCATTCTCCTTGATCTATCATCTGCTTGTGACACAGCTAACCATGCCATACTGCTCAATTGTCTCTGTGACAACTTTGGTATTATCGATCAGGCCCTGGCGTGGTTGACCTCCTTTCTCACCGACCAATCCTCTCAGGTCCAACTGGGGTCTCTCCTCTTGTCAACCTATCTCTCTACTTGTGGTGTTCCCCAGGGGTCTAACCTCTCTCCCTGGCTCTTCAATCAGTACCTGGCACCTCTTGCCCAATGCATCGCTACTTTCTGCTCCAATTTTCAATGTTATGCCAGTGACACTTGGCTCTCTTTCAGACTCCCCTCAGCCACCTCTACGTCTTCTCTCATACAATACTGTCTGGCCGCAATTCAGGAATGGTGTGCCACCAATGATCTCAGTCTTAATGCCAGTAAGACTAAGATCCTCCTCGCTGGGACACCTGCTCCCTCCTTTCCTGTCTCTTTCTGGCGGCCCACTCTGGGCCCTCTTCCTGCTCCTTTCTGTGAGGCTAAGAAGGCTCATCCCTCTACTTCTCTCCTCACATCTCTGATGTCTCTAAGAAGTCAGCTGCACCTCCTCAGAGGTGTTCTGCCTTTTCTCACTTTTCCCCAGAAGCTCACTGTCTCCAGAGCTCCGCTCCTCGCTAGGCTGGACTATTGCAACAACCTCTTTCTAAATCTTCCTGCCTCTACTCTTTGACCTTTACAACTTATCCAGAACAGGACTGCGAGAATTGTCCTTTCTCTCAAGCACAGGGATTGTATCTCTCCAGCTCTGAAATCTCTTCACTGGCTCTCTGTGGCTGCAAGGATCAAGTTCAAGACCCTCTGCATCATCCACAAGGCCTTCTGGGGCCCGGGACCGCTCAACCTCCAACTTTCTCTTCCAAAACATCTTCCTTCTCGAGCTCCATGCTCATCCACATCGAACTCTCTGAGGGTCAGAAGCTTCTCCAAGCAGAGAGTTGGGGGCAGATCTATCTCCTCGGCTGGGGCCTCCCTCTGGAACAGATTCCCTGTCTCTCTCAAACTTCAGCAGAACCACCTCCGGTTCCAGAAGCAACTTAATACCTTCCTTTCTACTTCTGCTTTCTGCCTTCCTCTCCCCTGCTGATGCACCTGACTGCTCAGCGCACTGGTCGCCTGGTTCCCCGCTGAACTCGGGCCCAGGCTCCTGCATGTCCAGTTCCCTTGCACCGCATCCAGCTACCCGGCACCTAATGGTCTGTATCTGCAACCCCACAGTCCCTTCTCTCTGCCCTTATGAGCCAAGCGCATATTTAAAAAAAGCCAGAGCTCCTGCTAAACTACAGACGGACACTGGTAAAGAGTTGTTAAATAAGCCATTGCAGAATCTTCTTAAGCAACACAGTGTGTACCACTTTGTAACATAGTCTGAAGTTAAATCCTCAATTGTAGAATGTTTTATACAAACATTTAAAACAAGGCTCTGGCGATTTTCTGCAGCTAAAACACCCAAAGATATGTGGAGTTGCTACCTGCATTTATAAATGTATGTAACAATACGCATCATAGACCTATTAAAACCAGCCCAGCTGATGTAACGTCATAGAATTCCTTGGAGGTCTGGAAAAAATTGTATGGTGAAAGTCTTTTATAAAAGATGAAATTAATACCCCCTTAAAAAGGAAGTTCAGGTGTGGATTTCAAAACACAAGGCCGTCTTTATAAAGTGGTATGAGCAGAACTACAGCAATATGTTCTTTATCGTAGAAGGAGTGACTCAGAGGGAGGGTGTCTATATATACACACTAATTGATTATTCGGGCAAGGATGTTCAAGGTGTTTTCATAGGAAGGAGATCCAGAAAGTCAGTAAAGACCAACAGTGAGCATATAGAATTGAAAAAGTCATAAAAAGTAAAGGCGGGGGTGCCATAAAATTATATTTAGTTAAATGGCTGGGCTGGCCTGACAAATTCAACAGTTGGATGATTGCCGGATCCCTAGAGACCACCAGTGTGTAACAGTGGTCAAAATGGAGTCTGCATCTTATCCAGCAACGCTTCAGATGAGACATTTCCAGGGAACAAAATATCCAACTTTACTGTGAAGCTGGCCAAACCCATAAATGTGGAGGGGCAATGGATGGTGGCGCTCCCTGAAGTTCAATAGGTCTGATCATGGGAAACCTAAGCCCCGGGGGAAGCCACCTTTATTATAAAACAAACATACCCTCTGAGGCTCTGGCTGGGTGGATTTCCTGAGAGGCATTATTCAAATATACAGGACCTTGTGAGAAGCATCAACAAGGCACTATCAAACATACCCGAATATGAGGACATGTTGTTACAACTAGACCCACAGCAGCGTAATGTTTTTCTACAGAGTCCAGACCCCTCTGTTAGGTTTTCAACAGCAGGGATGCTGCACAACATATTGAGGACTGTGCAACACATTGGAAGTAAAGAACCGCAGGATAATATCTGCTCCGACATTAACAGGATTTTTATAGCTTATTGCTTTATAGTGATGTTGTAGAGTATCAACGGGTGGGAGATAGCCACGCCCCACTATTTAGAACCATGGAGATTAAAGGGGACAACAACGATATTGTGAACATTCAAAACCACAAACTCGATTATGTTCCTGTGTGTAAAAAAACGTTTTGAATTAGCTAAACCGCATGTGAAAACGGCAGCCAGCAATATTGAAAAAGATGTTGTGGGAAACGTGACAACGCTGGTTGCTGAGCGGCTCGCCCAAAAGAAAGAGCAGGGTCAGGACGGATAAGGCCTCATTTATAAACCACGTAGGAGCGTTAAGAGGAAGAGGTCAGCGTGCCTGCTGCACAGCACCCCGAAACAAACCAGGAAAAGCAGATCAAAAGCCTGACGCGCACAGTCAAGTAGAAAGAAGAAACGTGTTATCTCTAAATGACACAAGAGCAGTGATATTATTTAAAGAACAATGGCATTCTTACATAGAGCCTCAGCGGAATGTATAAAATCAGAGCTCGACCATGCCCCTGAGACAGACCAGCATCGATAACGATTATGATAACTTTATCTACTTGCATTACTGCATTTGCACAATAATAACATGGTTGCTTCTACTGTGCTCTTCACACGTATGATCATCATCCCATATATGAAAGTTTACTCGATTCTTACTTCATCATCACATTCTATATGGTTTATTCATCTTCTTTCTTGTCATCTCTTCTGAGGTGTGTCACTTTGCTTCATGTGACATCAACAGTCTCATTTTTTATCCGTCTTCACATGCTCTTCTGGGATCAGTTCTCTGTGGATACATAAAGAATGGCTTCCTTAATGGATACTTTGCTTCAAAGGCTGCTCGTGTTATAGGTATCATTACAGGTGTCTTGCTTGTCACTATTTCCAGTTCTCAACATATAGGCAATTTAGGGGTGGGACTTCCTCTAGAGGCTTTTGGCTCCTCCTCTACATTCCCCCTCTGGTTGATTCATCAACCACTCTCTCACCAATCTCCGCATCTAGACATCCTCTCTTGAAGAAGTGCTTCTTAGGAGTCCATATCTTCATCACACCTTTCATTCACATGCAACGAGTATGCTCTTGGCTATACCTTATTGGCCTTTGATCTAAGGCCCAATAACGCATCAGCAGATAATTTCAACCTCATGAGTAGCGGGAAAACCTACAAACTGAAATAAACTTTGAAAGAAACCTAACTGCCACACATTCCCTGCTAGTGTGGAGCATTTTTGATAGCGTTTCTTGAGAACAATGCACAAAGAAACATACTTTTTGATACTTAATGGATACTCTACAGATGAAAGGATTTTTGCGTAAACAGACACACTTGAAGAACATTTCATGGGGTGTATGTCAGTGATATATGTCCCAATCGCCTGCCAGAAATCGCCCACTTAGCCTGGTGGTGAACAACGATACTGTGGCCTGCGGTGGAACATATTGAATAGCTTTGTGTCTGGAGAGAGATGTGCTAACCGTGTTTGACAGTTTGGCGCACTTCCCGCAACACCAAATATACATTGATGTATTAATGGACTATGTACAAAGCATTGCAAAATATTTACGTTATATTACTGTACTGGTTCAAGACTTTAAGGCTGTGACCTGTGGTCAACACTGTATATCCTTTATCAGTCAAATGTCAGAATGGAAATCGCTGTCGGCCATTTTGCAAAACGTATTCGAGCAATGGAATGCAAAAGGATCAAATGGTGACCAAATTTGTTAACAAGATGTTATCTAATGTGTATAGACCTCTCAAAATGTTTACAGTGTGTAAAACATGTAAATGTGGATCATCTATACAATGATAAATTAAGCAATAAAATAGCTTTAAAAATCAACATGCACTGTGCGCTATTATACATACTAAACAATATAACATAATAAAGAACCATTCGGATTTATGAATTGAAAACATGTATTAATTAAAAAACATAGTTAATAAAAAAACAAAAACGTTATACCACAATATAGTACAGAGGAAACGTATACATTCAACAATGATGGGGGTCACATTATTCGGATAGCCATGCAGGCATACCACATCTCTGGCATGGCCTAGACATTTCAGAGTCATGTATGGCGGTGGTTGGTAAAGATTCCCTAGACCAGCTGGTATTCCATTCCTTTTGGGGCTCGGGGAGCAGGGACTGCTTATAGGTGTGATTAAAGGGCTGTGTTGTTGGTGAGGAGTTGCGGGAGACCCAAGTTTTTAACGGTGCCAGAAGGCGTAGTTGGGCGGCATTACCTACGACCACAGTCAGAATATTTAAATCAGCGACTGCTTGCATAAACTCGTTCCAGCTGATGGGGGCATTTATTGTAACACCACATACTAGATTGTGCATGTTTGAACCCCTGACAGCCCTACCTCTGTAAATAAACTCACCCCTATCGGTCTAACCGGCCAAATCCGTTGCAAGTTTCATCTTATGTAACAATAGTTCCGCGTTAGGTTTATAGAGTTGGCTAAGAGTGTTTTCCACATCATCCTCAAGTGCATCGGCCTCGGGTGGAGTCTTCGCACCGCTAGATTCTTTGGGTGGTTTGTATAAAGTATTTAGGCAGACTATTCAAATATAATGCCGCTTTATCATGCACCGCTAAATCAGATCTGTTTAAAACATCCTTAATTCCTGCATCGAGATGCATGGTCGCAACTTTTCGTATGTCCCAATTTGGCATGGGTTTGGGAGTCATCAGGCATTCTAACTGACGCTTGTCCACCAAATACATTTTGTGGGTGTGTTCCATTATTGTCCCCCGAGCAAGTTGGTGATTAGCGGTAGGGCTACGCCTATGAGCGGTCATATGAATCCACCAGCCTGTGAGACCACTTTTCTTTTAGCCCTTAGTGCTATTTGCTTATTGCTCAGTTTCTTGATGACCTTCATTTTCTTTTTCAACACACTTATTTGACAGTGTGTTATGGAGACATGTGCCTTTAAAATGTTCTGAGTAATCTCCACAATAGCGATCACCAAATTGTCTGAAGCATCAGCTAGAATGGCCTTGCATTGTTGCGGGGTGGCATATACAAGCATTTTCAACAGTGCGTTGTTTATTCGTATGCATATCGACATGGTGAAAGCTCGACCGACTACTGACGCTTTATTGTGCTTAAAATTGTTTTTTTAGGATAAAAACAACGGGTAGGTCCAGCGAAAATATATCGGTGCACAATCTATAATCCTCTAGAGTGGTTGTATTTAATTCATCCAGGAGATATCCATAGGGCTTACGGGTTGCGTCTTCAAAATCCTCCATGAAAAAATGCATTTTGATTGGATACATCTGACGGGCTATCACGGCTAACTGTTCTTTGTCATAAGGGTTTTTAAATAACACTATATAACTAGCATTTAGCATTATAGATCTGTTGCTCTTGCTTTGTTGAGCAAGTTTTGCACAATATAACAAATGCTCAGATTGCGGTGATGGGAATATTGAGTAAAGGCTTTTTGTAGTTCTGCATTCTGACCCACCTTGGTCATCAAATAGTCCACGATGATTATATTCACCATGCTCTGCAATAATAAATTAGAATCATTGAGTCTCTTGGGCGTACCTTCTACAAATCAAATGTGTTTAAACTGTTGTTGCAAGATGTTGTAAAGAGGTTTCCAGCAACTGTAAAACCACAATAATATTATCGGGGCCATGTGATATCGCGGTGTGGGCGTTTTCCAAACATTTTTTGACAAAATAACTCTTGTAGCAGCTAGAAGGGCCAGCCAGCACACAAGCAAAGGGGTGTTGTAGCCTGGTATCTCTATTGGTAAATACAAACGTATTAACAAAACATTTACAGATATCTATGTATTAGCTTCTCAGGCAGGTTTAATCACAGCGGGTGATTAGCCTTGCAACCTTCTAGGAGTTAATAAAACAAACATTGCTATATTTCCATGTCTATATTTGACATTTAAGCACTACATGAATACTTACACATGAATTGTCATTCTTTCCCTAGCAAGAAGCTGTAAATAAAAAACATGTTATACCTCTTGAAAACAGTATAAACCCAAGCATTATATATGACACACAACATAGCTTTAGAAGTTATAATAAATCATTCAGAGTCAGAATTCAGCATATTAAACCTTTGTAACAACCAAGCGTAAAGTCGTGAAAAATTTCAATGTCAAACTCTTTATGCCTCGCTACATCACGTGTGTGATCTGTGACAAATGGGCAAAAATTGCAATATTTTATAAAAGATGCACCTATATTTTAATTTCCTGGCACACAGTTAGGAAAACAACAGACACAGGAACACTTGGTCCATCACGGACAGCGGGACCGCATATTGGATACAGAACCATTAGAACCCCATTTATAAAGTGGCCAGCTGGACCATTGCCGTAGCTGCGGCAATGGTCCAGCTGTCCCGGATGGTCAGCTGGGATCTCCAACAAATTTGAAGAGATTGCAAAGAAAATATTTGGTATGAACGCTACTTCAAAACACATTTTTGCTTCAATATATAAATGCCCCGTCTATTCCCTTTGTGATTTTATAAAAGTTGCGCCTATATTTGAAATTCCTGGCATACAGTTAAGAAAACAATGGACACAGGGACACACAGACAATCACAGACAGCTGGACCGCATATTCGACACAGAACCATTAGAACCCCATTTATAAAGTGGTGTTGTAGCTGCAGCAATGGCCCAACTGTCTCTGATGGTCAGCTGTGATCGCCAACAAATTTGAAGAGTTTGCAAAGAATATATTTGGTATAAATGCTACTTCAAAATACATTTCTGGTTCACTATATAAAAGTGATGACTGTTCCCTTTGTCATTGTCTTTTTTTCTTGTAAACGTGTTCATGCAGGTACCAGCCCTAAGTGCATATGTAGCATTTTCATTTTGTCACTGGGGTTACTTTAAACAAGGCTCACTATGCCTATTCACTTTACCAAGGGTCCACAATTAGAAAACCACACCTCACAAAGCACAAATAGCTTGTGTGCACAACTGCTTTCCTAGAACCAAAAGTGCCGTGCACTTACTAAATACTTAAATATAGGTGTTTTCATTTTACGCATAGAATGCCCCCATTGCCTAGAGCTTCCGAGGGCAGTTATCTAAAAATGCTGATAAGCTTACATGTCTAATAGCCTCTCCAACCAAAACAAGTATTTATTTTAAAATAACAAATGTGTTATAAAATAAAACTGTGGCTGCTTTTAGCAATCTTCCCTTTGTATATATATATGCCATGTCTATTGGGTTTGTCAATGGCTAAAATGTGTTCATTTGCAATGCTGTTTAAATTAGCAGTTTCGTTTTTTAGTGGTCTTAAAAGAAAAGTGGGTGTTTTTGTTCACAAAGAGGCCTATTCAGACATGTGCTTTGTGCCAGTTCACAATGCCACATGTTGCTTGTGTGCATAGTCAGAGCTCAGCATTTCAATAAGTTGAATTGCCTAAAACCAAATGAATATTTACAGAGGTTTATAACTGGCATTATTGTGCACTCTGTGTCAGTTCGGCGTGTGGAGATAAGACCTAGCCCTAGTTTTCATTTGCACAAAGAATGTCTCCAATGCCGAAAACTTAATAAACAAACTCTCTAAAAACACTGATAAGGCCTTAACACTAGCAGCCCTAAAACAAATTTATAAAATGCAGATTGCAAATGACCCTGTCTTGCCTGAGACAGTTTGACATATAACTTAACCCACGCCTGCCAGTGTTAAAGGGCACTTTAACTTCCATATATAAAAATGTAGGCTGGCAGTTAATCCTGCCTGCCCCCAAAGAATAAACACATTTTGTTTTGAATTCTGTGTTTGCCCCACTAAACAAAAATACACAGTGCTAGATTCTAGAACACACACTTTTGAATAAAATGGCTTTCATGGCATGTTTAAAAAGCACACAGTGCTGGTGATTCAGCATTTCAACAAAACTGTGCTGTTTAGCCAAAACCTCACCTTTCCTGACAGCAGAAAATGCATGTATTTCTTTTTTATCATGCACTTAAATAGTAGGGCTAAAAACACTTGGAAAAATAATCATAAGCACATGTTAGAGCCTAGAAACACTCTCTAGCACTAGAAATACTCTCCTTTAGATTTAAAGAGTGTATACATATTTTAACTTTTAAACACAGACCACCTGGACAGAAAAACAGTTATTTATTTAAAAATGCTTTCATATCCCTGCACATGGGTACGTAAAATAAATAAATAAAACACATCTTACCTTATTGCTCTTTCAAAAAATGAGTCCTCTTCAGTCAGAGGACTTGTAGATGGAAGGGGTCTTCAGTTCCAACTGGGGTCCACAGATCAAGCAAATCTCCCGAAATCCACAGCGCTATTCTGTCAGACTTCCATAGTCTGGGTTTTAAAGACATTCATTTAGTGCCCTGCAGCACCCAGCCCTCTTACCGGGAACATCCGCCTTCCTGAATATTCCACGTGCAATCTGCTATGGGCCTCTGAAAACCCCCTAGTCACAGTGAATTTACAATGAAATGGCCTCATTCAAATGCAGTCTAAACACACCTAGCACATGGCAGCACAAGATTTCACACGCCTCTGGGCTTCATTGTAAGGTTCCATCATTCTGATGTCGGTTTTTCATATATTTTCTAATACATGTGCATATCCAGTAGCTGAGTCAGACCCCAGGACCTCCTCTGTTATCATCTGTAAATTATTTTGCTTGTGCCGCTGTCTTCATAGATAAAGCCCAGCTGCTGTGTGTGTGTGATCCTGCTTGTAAAAACAGCAGTGTTAACCCATTGTATTTTTTAAAAAGACCCTTTTGGCTGTCTAGGCTATAGAGAATTTGGCATTATGTATAATGTTAATGCACCCCCGAAATATGGCCTTTAATTGTTTTTGCACTCTGCTGTTTGTATTTTCAAATGGTTTCACATTTACCTATGGACCTGCAGCTGCGTTGCTGTGAACACTGTGTTTTGCAACCCAGGCAAAAGCCAATGTCCCAGCATTTTTGCCTGCCTATATTTTCAAAGGTTTAATGTTCGCTTCATAAACAAAACATGTGCAGACAATGGTGCTTCACACCACCCTTTACATTTAAAAAGACAAATTATTCTGAATGTTTCTTTATTTTTATTCACCCCCTGCTTTGCTTTGTCATACTATATTTCAATCACTTCATATTTTCCTATGTGCCTGCTTCTGTGTTTTGCAATGGGGGCCTGCAGCTGTGTTGCTGTGAACACCGTGTATTTTAAAATGGCAAAAGCCAATTCCCCAGCATTCTTTTTCTTTTTTGCCTGCCAAGGACTGTGTTTTTTGTAGCCATGAATTTAGATCTTCACATCTCATTTTAAAACCCTTATTCTCATTCTATCAAAAATAATGTTAGTAAACTATATATTCACAGGCAGTGTAACTTATCTTTTTTTTTAAACCCATAGCTCAGCTTTTTGTCATAATGGATTTTTATATGCTTCATGGCTCTTATAAACAAACATGCCCGGGTATGCCCCGGCAACTTCACAATACTGCCCGCTCCATAATTAGACATGCCCAGGTGTGTCCACACCATTATAAAATCATTTTTATTCAACTTGTACTGGTGTTAAAATAGCCACAAGCCCCCAGACCTATCCGTCATATTATAAAATGATAATGGTGTGCCTAGAAAAGCCCCAAACTCTTTTTTTAATAAAATCTATAAAATATCTGTTATAAAGTCATGACATCACCCCATTTGCATCACTTTATATCACAGCTCTAATACATCTATATAAAATGATGAACATTAAAGTGCATATCAAAATGCCCACCAGCTTTATACAAAGGTATTCAAAGTGTACATAAACATTATTTCGGTTCTTATCAAAATCCCTGCCAGTGTTATATAAACAAAATATAAAGTTTATATAAAATCATTCAAAGGCTTATCAAATATACAACAACCTTGTATTCAATCTATATAAAATGATGACGTCACACCATAAAGACCCCAACCCACTCCTGCGTCATCAACGCGTCACCACCAACTAATACTCGCTGGCTAACTCCTCACAACTCACTATGCCCTCGACCAAGCAACAGTGCACATGCGCTCTCCCATATTAAAATCATTTTAATTTAAACTTTATATTAAATCATTTTTATATAAAGTTTTGATTCACTTCATATCAAAACATATCAAAATACACAAAAACACTTTATACCTGTTTATATAAATCTGTTATAAATTTGATAGCAATTTCATATAATTTTGATATCATGTTTATATTAAATTGATATAAAAAATAATATCAAAGGGGCGGAAGTAAGGACACCAAGGGGGCATTCCCAGCTGTCAAAATGTACTTGATGGGCAAAGGGGGCCCCATATACTACTCCAGTGCCCACCATGCTGGCAATGGGGCTACATGAAAGTTTGTTCATCAAAGTCTGTGGATGTAAGATGGCTACTATTGTTTTTTTTAACCTTTTTTTTAGAATACATGCTGGATGGACCTTCTGTGCTAAGAAACATGCTGCCTGGATACCTGCATTGTTAGAGAAGCATTGGTGTTTGAGCAAGTACTTCCAGTTATGGGGAATATGTAGAATGTTAATGCCGCCTATCTTTGCGTTCAAACAAAGTTTTACTTGTCAGCTAAACTGGTCATTGCTGGCATTCTGCAAAGGATATTTTGATGTGTGCTGTGAATGCCCTGGAATGGCCCCAAAAAGGAAAGAACACTTCAATATATTTTGCTAAACTTTAAAGTACCTTCTAAACTTAGAGACATAGCGGAGTGGGTATTTTGCTGGTGCCCATCAATAAAAATGGCCTTGAAATATGTTTGAAATAAAGCTTACAGTTCAACTCAATTAATGCTTACAGGCACTGCGGCTTAAGAATGCTCTTATCAGCACAAAAGAGGTGATTGCTGGAAGGATTATAATTAATCATAACCTCTGGCATTACTCTGGGCAACCCTCCAGACCATTATTCTTCACCTGTCAAGCAACTACAAGAGGGGAAAGATCATATGCAAATCAGGCTTGGTCCCACCCCAAAAGTATGCTCTTACACATATTTGATATATCAGGGGTGATGCCTATTAAGCAAAGTATATTTTTATTATTTAGGGTGGGTCCACTGAAAGATATATGCCCCAAACACAGTGGGCACATGCAACTAAATCAGAGACTTAGTTTAGTTTGCGGCGTTTGCCTGTTGTTTGGTGTACAATTGCCTTCTGCATGATTCAAACTCATATGGTTTGGGAAAATAATCTAGCAAGTGCGTCCTGTGGAAGGCCATCCCGCAATCTTTGCTATGACAGGTCTGTGCATCCTTTCAGCTTAGAATTAAAGTCACAGGGATGAGATTACACCTATCTTCAGCACTATCCGAAATAATGTGCTGCCACTGGAGGCCTAACAGAGGCATAATATAGTTTATGATGGGTACTTTCAATCCATGGCTGCCTCCAGCATGTCCGGTATACAAGCATTAGGATCCTTAAGAACGGGTTATATATCAAGCCATGGGTACATCATCCCTTGCTGTGGTAGACTAGCTGGCTGCGAGCCATTTTAAATGAGTGACACAGATTATCTGGCTCCCCCTGCTGCTGGTTGTCAGGATTGCCCAGAGCGACAAGGAAATCACAGCCAAATTAATGTACTGTTACTGCTACACTGTCCTATGAATTTACTGCACGATTACAAGTGATATCAGGGTAGTGCTAGGCCCCATTTTTTGAGTCGATAGGACTTCATTGGGATTTTGGAGGATATAATGTGAGTTGTAATTCCACCACAGTAAATCCTTTATTTTTTGGAGGTAGAGGAGTTACTCCTCCGCTTCACCTCAGAAGTAAAAGTTTACCAGTGCAGTAAAACTGGTGGTAATTCTGTTACTGCCAAAAAAGGACTGCACTACCAAACTCGCAATGTAGCCCATTGTCTCCTGTTGACTTTTTCATCAATGGGGTCATTTTTCTCCACGTGGCCATTGTGCATGGTGGGTTAAAACCATTCATTCAAAGTTGTATGCTTGATATTTTGCTTGGTGCATGATTTTTCATGATTTTGGAGGCAGAACTGCAGCATGTGTTTTTAGCCACCTAATCTGCAACCCCATCCACTTCATCTCACAAATTTGTCATTACCTCTGCCTGCATGCAGGTGGAGAAGCTGTGGATTCTCCATGTTTTTGCACATGCAAAGGGCAGGCAGTTTCCATGTAAATGCTGTCTGCCATGTATGGACATGGCAGGAGGCATTTACCATTCATTAACCCGCTGCAGAGGGGCACCAGCCCATCAGGAGGCTCAGAACGTGGGCTGCACTGTATGGCAGAAGCCCACCTTCCGAGCTGCCTGTGCAGCCGGCGCCCCCTTCCCTTCCCTGCTCCCTCTTCCACTTCATCTCTTAGCACCAGAGTAGTTTCCTAAAAAAAAAAAATGAAAACTTAACCTTAGAAGGCAGCCTGACGCTGTGCAGTCCCGTTTGACAGGAATCCCGTTTTCAATGTCGATGACGTACAACGTCATCAACATATAAAACTGATTTCCTGTCAATCAGACTGCACAGTGTCAGGTCGTGCATCTAAATCAAGTATTATTTTTTATTTTACATGTACACCATTAGCACCCGTGTAGAATACTACACGGGTGCTAATAGCGATATGCCCCTCAGTGGCGGGCCCACCCTTTAGGTAACGGCCCGCCACCCAACTTGGGCAAGATTATGATTAATCACCTCATTCTGACAATGGTGAAATTCTAACACAGACACTTGGGTCCACCCAGATTTCCATGTTACAATTACACCAACTGTCAAAACCAATCAAATAGCATGGAGTGGACTGCTTATGTGTAGGTCCTGTTGTAAGATATCTCCTGTGTGCTAGTTTCCGGGCAATCCAACATGAGCCCCAGTGTGTTCATAGTATTTGTCTGTTTAGTGTCTGTTTGCCAGCTTGTGTTTAGGGAGATTTTAGGTACCAACAGCAAAGCTGTTACAACCTTATGGCATTCTGGCGACTCAATTTGTCACAAAGATTTGGAAACAATTGTCTGTGGGTGGTGGGTGCCGAGCCTCATCACTCTGCTTCCCATTATGTAATTGAGAGCTTACTTGGAATGCCAAACTGGGAGTTTACTGGGAATTTCAAGCTTACTGGGAAAGTCAAACTGGGTACTTACTGAGACTATGACCTTGGGATATAACTGGCAATATAAAACCTACTGGGAATTCCAAATTGGGAGCTTACTGTGAATGTTAAGCTTACTGGGAATGTGAAAGTCAACGTTTACTGGGAAGTCAAACTGGTGGCTTATTGGGAATATGATGCTGACAGCCTACTTTAAATCTCTATCTTACTTGGGCTGTGATACAGTAAGTGTATTGGACATGACGTCATTGATATGACGTATGCTACATAAATGGAGATAGACGACCTTCCAGCCAAACGCCGTAAGACACCGCTGCGTCCCCTTCCACATGAGAGAGGCGGTCGAGAAAGAACTAGAAAAGCTGGAAAGGCAGGGGATACTTGGAAAAACATCCGGCCCCACTTCATGGGTATCACCTATGGTCGTCGCACAGAAACCACGACAACCCAATGCGGTTAGAATATGCATCGACATGAGGCTACCCAATGTGGCCATTGGACGAGAATGCCATGTCACCCGTTAACATCGATGAACTGATTGTAGACCTAATGGGGGCCAAGGTCTTCAGCAGGTTACCACCAGCTATGCCTTGCCAAGGAGTGCAGATACATCACAACTTTTTCATCCCATTTGGGCCCGTGGAGATATAAATGCCTGAACTTCGTCATATTATCGGAGGTGTAGGTCTTCCAGAATGAGATCTGGAGGGTATTCCATGGCTTGACCGTTACCACCAGCATTAGTGATGACATCTTGGTATGCGGCACCACAGCATGCAAACACCACGAGCGACTAGCCACAGTCCTCAAACGACTGGAGGAGTCAGGCCTCACTTTGCATGCAGAAAAGTGCAAATTCAACAAGCGCGAACTGAACGTTTTTGGCTACGTATTCAACTCTGACGGAGTATCACCAGACCCAGTCAAGGTCAGCGATATCAAAGGAGCAAAAGCCCCCACGTCAGCATAAGACGTGAGAAGCTTCATGGGCATGGCCACTTATTGTGCACGATTCATACCCGATTTGTGGCCACACTTGCAGCACCACTGAGGGAGCACACAAAGAAAGACAAACAGTGGGAATGGACAGTACAGCACCAACAGGGGTTCCAGCACATAAAAGACTCATTATCAAGCACCAAAAGAACGGCATTTTTCAACACAGACTGGGTCACAGAACTCCTAGTATATGCCAGCCCACTTGGGCAAGTGACTGTACTCCAACAAGTGGACAGAGATGGCAGTGTGTATCCAGTCGTGTTCGCCAGCCAATCGCTCACCATTTCAGTGTATACCTACACTGCCGTGTATACCTGGCAAAAGTATTCACTGATGACAAGCTATGCTAGGCCGTAAAGACCCCCCTCATCTGGAAACTAAGGCACAATCACCATATACCAGTGATACGTCAGACACAATGTTTGTTTTCCAAACAAGTCTGGTTTATTTCAAAGTATTCTCAGTCGGCCAACTGGGTCTAACGTCTCGCAACATGTGTCACCCAGACCTCATGAGATGCAAGAGAGAGAGCAATGCTCAAGCAACCATATTTATACATGACATACAATCTTTTGAAGGTAATTCAAACCGCCCATAATGTATCTTTCAAGCTAGGGTTCGATGATTGACAATTATGGCAATAATGACATGTTATGACAAGTCCTTATTCAGTCTAAATATGCTTATTCTACCAACAGTAGCAGAGACAGTTCTTTGTTATGGACAACATAGAGCCCTTGGTACAGCAAGGATATCATGTTCGTAGGAGAGAGACATTCTTTAGCACGTTATCTGTGCGTTTCTATTCATGTACCAAGAGTCAGACTTTTCTGGGGGAGAAAATACCAGGCTCCGCGAAGGAGTACCGCTAGAAGGGATATAATTCATGCTTTAACTGTTATTCCTACAAAGCTTGCAGGACAGGCCGGCACCTGGGCTGCTGATTAGATGCAGTTTTAGCTCGCCTTGAAGGATGGTGTGAGGGAGGAAAACAATGTATTTCTGTATCATCTGACATTCCTGTCTGTGTTGGTCTTTCAGCATTCAGTCTGTGGCCTCGCAGTGTGCATGAATTCGAAGTATAGAATACATTTTGCAAAGCGGTTGTACAGAAAAAAGAAAAAGCAAATGGTGGTTATTCACACAAAATGGACACCATCTGGTTACTCGGAATACATTGATGATTCCGCATGGGTGATATCTGGTACATGATGTGATTGACTTCAGGCCAACATAACATACATACTATACATACTATAGGGTCGTTTCTGGACTAACAAAACCCTAAGCTAAGAGCATCATCCATACATAGCATCTTCATCTGACCATGTGTGTGATTCAGATTCTGAGCTACCCATACTGCTATAGTCATCATCAGAAATGTTAATCGACATGAATTCTTTGATCGTTTCATTTTCGTGCAGTGTACCTCTACTTAATACGCAAGGAGGTCTCAATTCTATAGTGTGTACACATTCATTTGCAACCTGAGAGCAAAGGATTGGCATGCATTGTATGCAAAACAGCAGAACATGATGATTCCAAGTATCATGATCAATATTGCAATTAGTTTCCATCCCCATGATCGCAATAATTCCCAGAACCATAACCCTACATTCAGATTCCAGCTAGCTGTGGGGACATGGATATCAGAACTTAGGACATGGAATTTTTTGATTGCTCCCAATATCGTGGGGGAGGAATCACTTACAATACGCAGCATGCTGACCCCACGATTTTGCATACACCTCCACTATCAGCCAAAGTTTTATCAAGGACCATTCTATTTTGAAGCGTCATTAATCTAACTGCTTTCTCTTTCAGTGTCATATTATATTATAGAGTATATCTGTTGTTTCATTTATTGTTTTTTCTAACACCCTGGACAGTTTTCTTATATTCCATGAATTTATTGCTTGTCCCCAGAATGGTATAAATGATTTTGCTATATCGCCTGCAATCAGTCCTGCGGTATCATCTCGCTGAGGTCTTGATCGGGATAGTTTTTCTATTTCAGGAGTTTTAGAGAGAAATACACCAGGAAAAAGTATACCTAAATAACAGGTCCCTTCCCAAGTTCTAGGTAACCATGGATAGGCCTGATCTCCACATACAAAATAAACAGAGCCTCCAATGTATAATGGTTCCCCTTCTTTCTCGAGCACTGCAGTATTCATGCATCTAGTAAATGTTCCCACTGGATAGGAGCCCTTTTTCCGTAAGCAAAATGGGTTGGAACAGGGACTATAATTAATAGTATAGGAGGGAGGTACACCCACCGGTTCCAATACCATTCTTCCAAACTTGCTTATATTTGTTTCATCCAGCTGACCACTATCACTGTCATTCCACTTTCATAAAATAACGCTCTTAGTGATGCATAACATGCAGTATTAAGTGGTAATGGCTGCACATACCAACCCATTCCTTTTCCTCCATGTTGGGGTAAATGGGAACAGACCCACCAGTTTGACTTATTCAAGATAGCATGTGTTGTATTCATAATCAATAGCAGGGTATTATTATCGTAGCCTTCTCTATGTTTTACTTCCTGTGAGGGGAGAGTGTAAGAGAGCACATGTACTGGGCAGCTTGTAGTTGGAGCATTAGTCGTGGGCAAAAGAGAATTCAAAGGGTACATAGCTTCCAAATACCATAATGTGAGGACCAGTATTAACAGAATGCATATCATTATTATACGTATTAGCATACTTTTCCCAAACCAACATTTTCTAGGAAAAGGCTTAGTCTCTATTTCTTTAATATCATCAGCATAGGTGCAGGTAGGAGTAGGAGTATGTGTATACATTGTCTGTAGTGCTTATCTCAGGGAAATTTTCAATGTCTGTCCCAGAAATGTTCCCCACAGCAACGTACGTTTAACAGCAAAGCGTCTAGGTAGCAGCAAAGTGTTCAGGCCAGTTCAAGCTAGCCTGCTTAGTGGATGACAGCAAGCTGGTGTAATTTCTCACAGAGATTCAAAGAGGCAGGAGCAAGCATCAATTGTGTCAGTACCTTATGCCACCCGCTTGTCCACACAGGATCGCACTGGTCCTTCACATTTCAATGGTGGCACCGGGAAACCGCGTTTCAGAGCTTTCAATTTGATGCAGATTGATACAGCTCATAGGCTCCATTTCCCTAGGCCTCCTTTTCCCACTTCATCCATCTTGGGAACAGAGGCAAAACAAACATGTCATGTAGATCACTTTCGATTTTGAGAGCGTAGATTGTACCTTATGGCTCCAGGTACGGCGTGATCGATGAACAATGCACTCTCATTTCCAGATGCAGGATCAGTGCCAGCCTGCGATGCAATGAGAGATGATACGGCAGCAGTCGGACAAAATTGAGACACTTTTGGCTTTTCAATCTTTATTGCAATCTCCCCAGGCCCCTTCTCTGGCTTAGGAAGCACTTCTGGCAGAGAACTGGCGATGGTATCTTTGTGATCAAGTGCAGCTGTTCTTCTTTCGGCATTCGGATCAATCAGCTCTTTCAAAGGAAACAGAATTCTTTTCATATGCGTGGCATGTATCCATGACTTGCGGCCATCCACTCGGACTGCATTCTGAGTTGCCAGGAGGACCTGATAAGGCCCCTTCCACTGCGGTGCAAGTGAAGATTTTCTTTCAAAATTCTTTACGAGGATCCAGTCTCCAGGCTGCAGACAATGCCCTGGGCCAGTATATCTGGCAGGAAGAGCCTCCTGTACTTGCTGATGAATTAAACGCAAGTTCTGAGTTAACAGTTTACAGTAAGCAGTAAGCAAAGGGTGTTTAATGTCTTTAAAAGCACTTAGGCTGTGGGGCGTTCCAAACATTTGCTGGTCTCCCGATGACAATTTCATAAGGGGAGAGTCCAGTCCTTGCCTGTACAGATGTTCACATACACAATAAAGCTAGGGGCAAGGCATCGGGCCATCTCAAATTACTTCCCTCACATATCTTGCTTATTTTGTTCTTAAAAATACCGTTCTGGTGTTCCACGAGACCGGCACTAATCGGGGGTCTGGCGGAATGGAATCTCTTGTCTATTTGGAGACCTGCACAAATCTGTAATATTACGGCTGCAATAAAATGCGGGCTGTTATCTGACCATATGACACGGGGTAGGCCAAAGTGGGAGAAGTACTCTTTTTGCATAACCTTAGCTGTTGATATTGCTGTGCAATCTTTCAGGGGATGGGCTTCTACCTATTTACTAAATGCGCAGACCACCACGAGAACGTACTTATAGTTTTGGCACCTTTCAATTTCTATGAAATCAAAATGGATCACTTCAAATGGCATTGAGGGAGGGCCAAAACTTCCTGTTGCTGTTGCTGTCCCTTTTCCAATATTATATTATAAACAAGTCATGCAGTTTTGGACCAATCTGTCAGCAGTTCGTCTGATATTGGGATTCTGCCACACTGTATCTAGATGCTGAATCATTTTTCTGGCACATATGTGTGTAGAACTGTGGGCCATAGTAACCATTACTAGCACATAGGCATTGGGCAACATCAATTTTTTGTTTTTCTTGTCTACCCAACAAACTTCAAAGTCTAATTCGGCTGGACCCTCCGACCATATTTTATTTAATCTGCAGTAGCTTCTGCTTGCATTTCTTTAACTGTGGCAATGCCATTTTCTATCATGCAGGGTACCTCTTTCATTGTTTCAATGAACATGTTTGTATGTAGGTCTAAGGCAGTATGTTTCACAATCTTGTCTGCAAATGCGTTTCCTTTTCCAACGTCACATGTTACTTTTTTATGCGCTTCGCATTTTATTATTGCTAACCGTTTGGGAAGCTCATGTGCAGACAGTAGTCTCACCATCAAAGTGCCATGTTGGATTTTAGTTCTGTGTGATGTCTGGAAACCCCTTTCAGTCCTTGGTCGACCAAATTGTGTACCACCCCAAATGCGTACTGACTGTCAGTATATATGTTTACATTTAGGTTTTCAGAAATTACACATGCTCTGGTTAACACTATTATTTCTGCAGCCAATGCTGAGTTGTATGGGATTCTTTTGCTTTTTACAAAACTCTTCAGTGTAGTGATGGCATATGCAGCAGTTGATGCACCATCGGGTAATTTAAAACAAGAACCGTCACAAAACAGTTCTCCATCGGACTCTTTCTGTGGGGTATCTGTCAGATCAATTCTTCCTTTCATTTCTTGTTCAGTAACCATTAAACAATCATGGGGGAATTCTTTTTCAACCCCTTCTTCAATGGGAGGAGGCATTAACTTGGCCGGATTCAAGGCACAACACCTCGAAATTTGAATATGCGGTGCAAAAAGGACAATTTCATACCTTGTTAATCTGGCTGATGGAAGGTGTTGCATTTGCATTCTATTTAAAAGAAAGTCCACTGAATGGGGCACCATGACTGTTAAAGCGTGACCTAAAACCATACCCTCAGTTTGTTTTACTGACGCGGCAGCTGCAGCAACAGCTTGCAGGCAGCGTGGCAAAGCACATGCAACGGGATCCAACACATGCAACAGGATCCTGCTTGTTCCTGAGTCAACACAGCCAAAGCACATCCATCATTCTCATGCACAAATAACTTAAAATTCTTGTCATAATTTGGTGTGCCCAAAACCGGAGCTGAACATAATGCAGCTTTGAGCAGGTCAAATGCTTCTTGACATTATATGTTCCATGGAAATTGTAAGGTAACATCTTTCCTTGTTAATGCCACTATTGGTTTCACAATCATGGAGAAGTTTGCGATCCTCTGCCTACAATATGAAGCCATGCCAATTAAAGCCCTGACTTTTTTCTGCGTCTTTGGAATCGGCATACCAGAGATGCTTTCTATCCTTTCTGGTATCAATCCTCTTCCCTCCTTCGAAAGGAGGTAGCCCAAATAAGATACCTCCTTTCGACAATACTGGAATTATTTTAGCAAAGCTTTGAGTCCATGTATTGCCAAATGTTTCAATAGTGCAACTGTGCTTTCTTTACAAATGTCTTCTGTGTCTGCTGCTATCAATAAATCGTCTATATATTGTAACAATACACAACCTGCTGGTAACTCTAGCATGTCTAGTTGTTCTTTTAAAGCTCTTCTGTAAATATTCGGGCTTTCACTGTAACCCTGCGGAATTCGTGTGAATGTAAATGCACGTCCTCCTAGAGTAAAAGCAAATACATATCTGTTATCTGGATGTACTGGAATGCTGAAAGATGCATTCTTCAAATCTATAACACTAAAAGATGAAGCAGATGCTGGGATCATAGTCAAAATTGTAGTCACATCCGGAACTAATGGGAATTGTGGATCAACAACTTTATTCATTACGCGCAAATCAATTATGAAACGATACGGTATATCATTACCTCCTTTCTTATACACTGGAAGAATCGGGCTATTGCAAGTACTACCAGAAATTTCTTCAATTACGTTTCTTTTAATCAAATCTGACAAAATGCATTTCAATGCTTTTTCCCCTTCTGCCGAAATGTTATACTGTGGTATACACGGTGAAGTAATTCCTTTTTTTTAAAACAATTTTCACTGGTTCCACTTTTAAACAACCAACATCGTTATCATTAACCGCCCATATACAAGTCGGTACTTTACTCAATTCATTCGGTAATGGTTTGGATAAAAATTGTGACACAGGAGTCTTTTGTGGTGATATTGTCAAATACACTCCATCAGGAGGACAGTAAATAACCACATTCAAAATCTTCAGCAAATTTAATCCCAATAAATTTTTGCCGCAATTTTTCATCAAAAGAAATGGACAAGACTCAGTAAATGGACCTAGTGTTATAGGGACTGATTGTGAAACTGGACTGTTCACTGGTGTACCTGAGAACCCTACTGAGACACTGTCATGCCCTGACAGTGGTATATCTGGAACCTGCTGATGGTCGATTGAACATTTTTGTGCACCTGTGTCCACTAGAAAATGTGTTCCCTATTCCCAACCTTCATTTCTACGTAGGGCCCTTTCTGGTCTACGGGAATAGATACTGGTTCCAACCCCTGTCTTGGGCTGTCCTAGTAAAACAATACATTGTCATATGTAAAGTCGCCAGTGTAATATGCATTGGCCTGATTGTCAAAAATATTTCCATCATTTGTGCTATTTCCCTGATGTTGATTCGGATTCTGATTTTGGTTCAGATTCCCCTGGTTATTTTGAAATTGCGGCCCTCTCTGGTTTCAGAATTCCGATTCTGAATCTGTGGGCACTGTGCTCACCAATGGCCTTCTTGTCTACAATAGGCACATTGATTAACTCCTATTGGACGACCCTGCATGTTGGAAAATTGAGCTCTGCATTGTGCATTCCCGTCACCTCTCTATTATTATTTGCTACTTGATGCATGAATACTCTCATTTTCAAATTTCCTTTTTTCCTTATTTATTTGTCCTTCTCTGCGTTAACCCTATTCTCATAATACTGTGCCATGTGTAATACTTCACTTTGCTTTTTTGCTTGCCATGCACTTTCAGATGTCATTATTAAATTTTGAATTTTTGGTAATAACCTTCGTACAAACGTATCGACTACAATTGTTTCCCGTGTTCAGTACTTATATCTTGACCACTAAAATCTTCAAATACTTCTTCAAATTGATTAAAATAATCTGCCTCGCTCCTTCATCCTTGCCCTGTAAACAAGCAGTTAATTTATCCCAAACTATTCTCTTCTCGGGTACCAAAGTTTTCAATTTCGGCACTATTTGTGCTGGTAAGGCCAACATTAGCAGCGACTGTTACTCTCCAGCCTTTCTCTCGCCATCAATTCTAGTCAAATTCTCCCATGTACCACCTAATATATTAGTGTCATTTATATTTCTAACCTGTTTCCAAATATCTGCAGGAAGAATCACGGGAAACAACAGATCAATGTCACTTAATGTAAAAACAGAGGAATTCAAAACAGATTCAATTTCTTTATAAAATCCTGATGGATTTTTCCTAATATCAGGGATTGTCTGTCTGATATTATTTACCTCTTGTCTAGAAAAAGGAACATGCACAAACTGCGCGGTGTAATGGGCTTCTATTCTGCGCGCTGGATTTCCGTCATCTGCAGCAATTTCTGCTTATGGGACGAACGTGGGAGGCACTTTTCTAATGGGTAATTGAAAGCTAGGTGTTTCTTCATTTGTTCGTTTACTAAGCAACAAAGCTATATCAAGAGAAAAAGCTGTCACCCCAGTTTCAGGTGAAAATGCTATACATTACGTACATTCATCTTGCAAATACTCAACCATCACTTGTAATACCTTTCTCTGCATTTCTGGTGTATACTGACTAAACGTATCATGCACCTCGATTGGGGAAATGGTGGCATCTGAAATCCATCTAAGCGCGTCTTGCGTACAAATCCTAATTTCTTCACTAACAGGCTTCAACAGCGTCAAAAATCACTGAACATATGACATGTGTGGTTTATCCTTTTTCTTTTTTTCTCTATACAATTGATCAAGCTCGTACTTAAATTCAAACATTCGACTTACATGCTCTCGTACTTTCGATGCATTATCCCGCAACCGAGAAAGAACAACCAAATCACGCAACCCTTGTGGTGCCAATGTGTCCGTCAAATCACTCCAATTTTTCACAAGATAATTCTCCATGCATTCTAACAATACCTGCTGTTCACCAAGGCCTCTATAATCAGATATGGAACTTTGCACGACTGCTTCATCGTAACCTTCAATATACATTTCTACCCAATTTCTCAGCTCCTCTTTCCTGTCATTGCTAACCGTACTACGAGTCACTCTACCGCTTCCTTGCGCAGGCCCCTTTTCTGTAGAACTGCCTATCAAAACGGCTAACTCATGCTCAGAAGGTGGTGGAGGAAATGGTGTCACAGGGGGAGGGGATGGGGCCGATGGAATTACGGGAATGGGAGGTACATATGGAGGAGGTGCAACTGGGCCCGTACTACTTTGAGGTTTATTTCTTCGCTCATTCAATATCTTATTTATTAACTCATCTGATGTATGCAAATCTGGTTGCAGGGATATGTGCAAATCTTGTTGTGGATATATTTTCTGTACCCCTAATTGGAAAGCTCTATCCATTCTCCTAAGGTCCTCTGTCTGTTGATGCTGATCAAGCTCTAAAGCTTTTTCTGCATTTGTTTTATGTCTGCGCGCATGTTTCTCTCTACTTCTCAACCGAAGATTAGCTTCCTTCCCCTAGTCCCTTATGACGTCGAACACCGCTGGTCGGGCCTTCTTGCGTAGCAATACTGATTCTAGGTGTTCTATATGTTTCAATTCAAAACTCCCATTATTAGGCCACTGCAAATCTTCTACATGTCTGGTTTGCCTATGCCAAATCGCATTAAACATTATTGCCCCTATACCATACTTCACATACATTTCATATGCCGGTGACCCTGTGGGTGGCACGACCTGGCCAGTTTCCAAAGATTGACTACCGCAGTGAAAAAATCCCACTAAGCAGGAAGACAATTTCCCAGGCATAATCAATTCTTACCCTTCTCTTACACTGGGTGTTTGATCTTGCAAGAGCAACACTCGATCAATATCAGGACGTTTTAAGAATCGGGGCATGACTCACCTCATCAATCAATTCGTCACTCAGGACACAATTCGTCCATATACAGACGCAACCAAGAATCGTTGTGACTGCGTATCTGGCTCAATCTGCCTCGTTTCGGGACCCTCGCCTCGATGCTCTCTGGGCACTGCTCGTCGATCAGGGATCAGTTGTGAACAGATCTGCAAAGAAGTCTCTCATCACTTCTACAGGGGCGCCCTGAACACCTTTCGATCCCGGCTCGACGGCTTCGTCCTTGACTCGTTTTTGCCTTCTTCAAACTTAATGTATATGATGTATATGATGGAGCAAAAGGGGGAGGGTCCCCAGTCGTGCGCCATATTTGCTAGGCCGTAAAGACCCCCCTCATATGGAAACTAAGGCACAATCACCACATACTAGTGATACGACAGACATGAGGTTCGTTTTCCAAACAAGTCTGGTTTATTTCAAAGTATTCTCAGTCGGCCGACTGGGTCTAACGTCTCACAACGTGTGTGACCCAGACCTCGTGAGACGCAAGAGAGTGAGCAACGCTCAAGCAACCATATTTATACATGACATACAATCTTTTGAAAGCAATTCAAACCGCCCATAATGTATCTTTCAAGCTAGGGTTCGATGATTGACAATTATGACAATTATGACATGTCCTTATTCTGTCTAAATATACTTATTCTAGCAACAGTAGCAGAGACAGTTCTTTGTTATGGAGAACATAGAGCCCTTAGTACAGCAAGGATATGATGTTCGTAGGGGAGAGACATTCTTTAGCACATTTTCTGTGCGTTTCTATTCATGTACCAAGGGTCAGACAGTTGTGGGGGAGAAAATACCAGGCTCCGCGAAGGAGTACCGCTAGAAGGGATATAAATCATGCTTTAACTGTTATTCCTACAGGGACAGGCCGGCACCTGGGCTGCTGATTAGATGCAGTTTTTACTCGCCTTCAAGGATGGTGTGAGGGAGGAAAACAATGTATTTCTGTATCGTCTGACATTCCTGTCTGTGTTGGTCTTTCAGCATTCAGGCTGTGGCCTCGCACCGTGCATGAATTCGAAGTTTAGAATACATTTTACAAAGCGGTTGTACAGAAAAAAGAAAAAGCAAATGGCGGTTATTCACACAAAATGGACGCCCTCTGGTTACTCGGAATACATTGATGATTCTGTGTGGGTGATGCCTGGTACATGATGCGATTGACTTCAGGCCAACATAACATACATACTATACATGCTATAGGGTCGTTTCTGGACTAAAATCTACGTATACCCATCTTAAGGGGGTCAACACCACCCCCCTGAGCACAGCTAGAAAAGTGGATGCTCCAACTGCAGCCATTTAACATTGACGTTGCATATCGAGCCGGAGTGGACAACCCAGCTGATTACTTGTCCCGTCACTTGTGACCCACCACCAGCCATGAAGAGGAGCGTGCTGTGGAGATGGAAGAGCATGTATGTCATGTGCTTGCCTGCGCACACCCACGAGCTATATCTCTGCAGGACACAGCGGATGAAATGAGCAGACACCTGTTTACAGCGGACCATCCAGACCATATAATAAAGCGACTGGAGAAACTACGTGGCAGCAGTGGCACAATGTACTGCGGCGGCACAAGAGAAGCTACAAGCGCTACTTGGCATCTGCCACAAGCTCATGGTCTCGGAAGAAGGCATCATGCTGAGGGGACACAGAATCATTCTACCAGCGACGCTGGAAGACAGAGCCCTAAAACTCGCACACGTAGGCCATCAAAAAATAGTGAAGAGCCAAGCATATTTGATATCCAGGATGTGGATGCCAGGGTTACAGCACCGTGTGACCGGGTTAGAATCATGTGCGGCGTGCCAATCCTCAAAGAGATTAACGATGCCAGAGCTGATCATGAGCGTGCCCAGGAGCCACACCAGATGGGAGTCACTTAACGTGGACTTTTGCACCATCGCAGTTGAGGGGTATCTCCTTGTTTTGGTTGACGAGTTCAGCAGGTAGATCATGTAAAGTCCACCAATGCAGAATCAGTCACCACAGCCCTCGAAAAGATTTGCGCCGTAGATGGATTCTCCAAGAAGCTGAAGAGCGACAATGGACCACCTTTCACTAGCCAGGAACTCAAACCATTCCTCAACAACCTGAACATCAAGCACAGGAAAATCACTCCCTGCTGGCCACAAGCAAACAGTGACGCGGAAAGCTTTAGGCGGTCCATGAACAAGACCATATGAATTGCAAAGGACCACAACCAGCCGTGGCTACCGGCAGTGTACAGGTTCCTGCGAACACACCGACAAACCCCACACACATCCATGGGGGTGAGCCCAGCTGCATTGATGTTCGGGATACAAATACAGGCCAAACTACCACTGTACCCTAGCTGGGTGAATCCAGATCCTGACATACCACTCATGGAGTAGAGATGAGTCAGGTGGAATGAGAAAGAGAGTCAAGCTCACCATGCGTAACACAGGGAGCTGCAACCAGGGGACACTGTGTTAGTAAAAACCAGAGCGCTGCAGAAGAAAACAGGACGCTAACCACTGCATGGTGACCCCTGCCAGGGGGACGGAAGTAGTGATGCGAAATGTATCCCATTTCCGAAAAGTTCCAGAGACACTGTGGAAGGAACAAGAGGACGCCGGGACAGAGAGAGGAGATCCCCCAAGAGACCCTGAGACAGCAGCAAGAGCAAACGGGGGCACACCCCTACAAAGTGACTCACCACCACAACCCACTCCGGGGCGAAACCCCCCAGCTCAGAACCCCCACGAGGGAGCAACACCTCAAAAAGCACACCCGAGGTACCAGCTTTGAGAGAAGCCACAGCCACCATCCCGACTTCACGGATACGTGCTCCAAGGGATCTACATACGAAGGAACTGAGGTTGGTGAAAGCCAGTGAGAGACATTTGTAGATATGTTGGGGAGTTTGTGAACTGACGCTCATGAAATGATGCATGTCCCTTATGTGACGATGCATATTTATCATATGTTGATAATGTGTTGAATAATTGCTCCTTCTCGAAATTATAAATCCTAGAAGAAAGGCAATCAGGGTTCCGCAAAGGCCATGGCACAGAATCGGCCCTCCTGGACCTAAAGAACCAAATCACCAAAATAATGGACACCGGAAAACCAGCCCTCCTTTTTTTACTAGACCTATCTGCTGTGTTTGACCTCGTAGATCATAAAACCCTCACCTCCCACCTCTCTAGTGCAACTCACTTCTCCAACCACGCCACCTCCTGGATCACCTCTTTCTTAGAAGGCAGAGCTATGAAAGTATTCTCTGACACAGCTAACGCCACCCCCACCACCACCATTCACTGTGGTGTTCCACAGGGTTCATGCACTGCCCCTACACTCTACAATCTGTTCACCAAACCCCTTTTTGACAAACTTGACTCACTCAGCATAGCTTATACAAACTATGCCGATGACACTCAAGTCCTCCTCCCTCTCATTGGCTCCTACGATCACGACTTAGCAGCCCTCCATGAAATCTACTCCACCATTCAGGCGTGGATGGCCACTAACGGAGACAAATGGAGACAAAACAGAGATCATCATCATTGGCCCACAAGAAATGTTTAACAAACCCCCCCCAATATGTTAACTTCTCCATCGAGAACACTACTATCCCAGTCTCCACATCCGTAAAGACCATAGGAGTTCACTTAGATGCCACTCTATCTATGAACAATCAGGTCAATGCTATTGTCTCTGCCTCCGCTCACACCACCAAACTAATAAGTGCTGTCAAACCATACCTAACTAAGCAGAATTGCCTCTCCATAGCTAGAGCTACCATAGGCGCCAAGCTGGACTATTGTAATGCCCTCCTAGTAGGCACCTATGAAACAAAACTAATCCGGCTACAGACAGTGCAGAACAATGTGCTCACAGCGGCGCTCAACATCCCTAAGAGGGACCATATTACCCAAGCTAGGAGAGATGCTCACTGGCTTTGGTTAAGCAACGACTAACTTTCAAAACTCTGACCTTAACCCACAAATGCCTTAGCCTTACTGCCCCCCCAATCTTTCCTATATTATCAACCGCGATACCGCCACATGCCCAACCTACTACTCGTACCTTCAGTAAAAAGAGCGAAAATTGGAGGTATAGGCTTTCCCTATCAAGCCCCCAAACTCTGGTAGGGTTGGATTGGCCCCTCGGCATTTCGGCCCATGGCTGGGCCGAAATGGTCCCTACTGTGTGGGGGCCGGTTTTTGGCCATGCCTGGGCCGGTTCGGAAGAAAAAAAAAAGTAAAAAAGAAAGAAAAAAAATCCTATTTTTTTTCTTTTTGTTTTTCAAAAAGCCTTTCATCCTTCTTAGGTCGATAAATGAGTACCAACACAGGTTTAGTGATATTGTATGCATATTTGTTCTATAAAAAAGAGCTTAAGGTTAAGTACTATACAATAACATTATCATTTGGCCTTGGACGTCTGCTTGGATTCACAGTAATTTAGTGTACTTAGGACCAATGCTATTTAATGCCACTTTCTGTTTTGTCAAGGGGTGAAAGGTCGTGTTTCACCGCTTCCCAGGATGTCACTTTGGGGTGGGGTCAAATGACATCTCTTCTGGTGATGTCATCAGAGGTCAAGAGTCGTGAGGCGAGGGGTGGGCCACTTTTATTTTTGAGTGACCGAGCCTATTTCTTGTCCCAGTCCAACCCTGAACTCTGGAATGCCCTCCCTACTGCCCTCCGTGCCGAAACCTCCGTCTCCACCTTCCGCAAAGTCCTCAAGACCACACTATTCAACTGACACAGCCTTACCCTCAAACAAATGTAACTAAGTATGCACTTCTCTATACTGTACCTACAAATTCTTATTCCTGTGTGTAACTGCTCCTTTTTTCCACTGTAACCAGCAATTACGCTTCCCTATGCTATTTGCAACACACTCAATGTAACAGCGCCACAATGCCTTAGGGCTGATGCGAGCTTTAAAAATCCTAATAAATAAATATATTGCAAATAAAAGTCGTACTCACTATCAAAGGTTCTAAAGGGGATTATTTCTGTTTTCTCGCACATCAACATTTTCTTCTACTTCTTTAAAAACAATCGGAACGCGTCTTTTGGTGTATTTTGCATTCTGGCATTTTATTGTTTCTTGCGAATTGCTCTTTCCATAAATAACCGCTTTATTTCCCTGCAGACCTTTGCAGCCTCGCCTCCTGTCCCATTGATGGATGAAGTCAGTTTCCCTTCTGTTGAAATCGGGTTCACGCGCTCGCTCAGTTTGGGAAAGGGGGAAGTGATGTCACAGGAAGATGCTGACATCAGTGGCCAGTGGGAAAACGTGGAAGCGGAAGTAAATGTATGCGGCGTAGAGCATCTATTTACTTGTGTGAAACAATCTGCGAGGCCTACACGCGAGAAAGGAAAGGGCATCATTATACATCTCCACACACTGTGCCTCAAAGGTCAATGCTTTGACTTCGGCATCCTAATGTTTAACGTAAAATGTAAGGGTCGGCCGTTTAAAGCCGCCAGTAACACGTTCTATTAACTTTAAACAACATAAAAACAATCTAAGACATAAGAGCACATTTTCTGTTCGCCCCCAAAATGGTCAAATTTCCCATTTTCAGGCATCAAGCCACATTTCGAAAATGCTGCTAAAAGGATGAGCGGCTCCGCATTTTGCTGTGCCTCTCTGCTGCCATGTTGGTTAGATGGCAGGCCAAACGATGACTATGTTGGTTTGGTGATAACTACTGCCCCAGTGGTCCCAGAGTACTAGCATGATTTAGGACCAGTAACTTACTTGGTAATGTAAACAAACTTAAATATCACGACATGTCAAGAGGGGACATATGAGTGTATGGGTCTGGAGCAGAGAGGCTATAAATCTAGGGGTTGCCCCCAAAACATTAAAAGATTTCGGCCCCTTAGAAACTATTTGTGCCATTTTCATCTGATTCAAATTTCCACAAAGAGGCTATCGTGTACGCGGGTGCTGCAGTCGCTTTGATGACAGGGACAAAGTTTCACTAGATCACAGGATGTTACTTTTTGTGTGGTTTGTTGTTTGTTGTGTCATTTGACACACTTGCCCTTTAAACGAAATTGTGGTACTTTATATCACCAGAATGTATGCAGACTCCTGTACTATTGTTTCACATGGATAATGGCTTTAGAAAAGTATACAAACTGCCCCGTGTAGGGGCAGCAGGGGGGTCTTAAACCCTAGCAAGTGAGTACAACCCTCCAGTGGCCTGCACCCTTCATGGGTCTCTGGTGGCACACGCCCTCAACCTCCTTAACATCTGCAAAATCCATTCATGGCTCACCTTCCACCCTAACAGGACTCCCATTGTGTTGCTAGTGCTTAGCAAGTTAGATCACTGCCCCAGTCTCTTTAAGGGACTCCCACTTTACTCCGCTCCTCATTTGTCAAGATTCTCAACGTTGAGACCTGCCCCAATTCCAACCTCCCACGATCGCCACACACTTCTGAGAGCTGGTTATCCATGTGCAATGGATTCCTCTTTAAATATTTACTACTAGTCTTTTAATCTATCCAGCGGCTGCCTCCACAGATCTCCCTCTCTCGCTACTCATATACTTACATGCTACAATCTCAAGCCCAGTGTCGCTATGTTTATCACTCACCTTGTGCTGCCTCTCACTTTCTTCCCTCCACTCAACTGGCCCGCCACCTCTGGACTCACATCAGATCTATCCCTCTGTGTTGGGCTTCAGAGCAGCCCTTCAGGGTCACCTTTTGTCACTCAAAGAGGCACCTATCTGGTCAGCTGGTATTCCCATCTCCCCTGAATCCCATTTTCTCCAACACAACTTTGGTACGGTATGGTATGGTATGGGGATTTGTAGAGCGCAAACTAAGGCCAAAAAGCATCTATGTGCTAAAAATACAGATAGGGGTCTAAGGGCTGGCTGATCCGCCAGAACCTTAGAAAAAGTATATTTTCAGGGCCTTGCGAAAGTGATCAGCAGTTTCTCGGTGGTACACAGGAAGAGAGTTCCATGACGTAGGGGCCAGGACTGAGAAGGAGTGTCCCCCCTGCCGGAGGTTTGCAGTATCTTAGAACTCTCATCAACACTTGTGAAGGAGATAGCAGAGTTCTGGCAGGCATGTAAGGGGTCATCTTCGAGCGGAGGTATGTAGCACAGGTATTAGGAAGCACCACACGCAGTATCTTAAGCTTAATCCGACTCTCTATCGGAAGCCAGTGACGCTGGCGAAGCAGATCGCGAGACTAGGAGAGACTTGAAGCCCCCACAGCCATATTGAAGTGAAATGGTAAGCAAAAGGATCCAGACTCTTTCTTTGCCAGTCCATACAATCTGGCTACATCTCTCAAGGTAATGTCAGCATCTCCCAAACAACGCACTGCGGGTTCACTGTTACGAAGATATGTTGTTGCTATTTTGTTGATTTCCAATCCAATTCACTCTTCCGTGATGAATCTGAAAATGGATCCAGAAAGATACTTATTGCAATGTTTGAAGAGCAAGAGGCTAACAGGATGCCGCAGTCGCGACAGGCGGCGGAAGAAGCAGCCCGGGAATGGGGAGCCACTGGAAGAGTCAGGGCAATGAGAGAAAAACAACACATTTGTCATATGTGCAGTCATCCGCAATCTACTAGTGTGCCACACGTTAGGATCAAGTACTCAAGTAAAAGTGTTACTTGGGCATTTTACAAATAATTGACAGTGATTTGCATACATATGCACAATAGCTGCATTGCTCTTCGGTCTCAGAAGGTTGCGAGCAGAGGTGGATCTGGAAAATTGGAGACCAGTAATGAGCCACCTGATTCTTTGGACCTTTGGTCGTCTAGCAAGTATGGTTACCCCTTTAGTTACTCTTTATTAGCACTTTATTTATAGTCACTGCTGGAGGAATTTTTTTTTTTTAAGTTAGAAGCTTCTGTGAATATGTTAATTACAGAAAGTGTGCAGGTCTTAACAGAAACCACACCTTTCCTCCTGGTCATAACAAAGTAACAAAGTCCCTCTCTTCTTTGGTTCGATTAGGCTGAGCTGGTCATCGTTGCTCATGAGCGACACTCATATAAGGCTCTTGCAATCATTGCACTCACAAAGTGTGCATAGAAGTGGCACCCTGCCTTGCCTCTTCCCCAATTAACATAATACTATTTTGCCACCTTCCACCTCCTTCCTCCAGCAGTGCCTCGTCAGTGATACAGTGCCTCATAATTGCGACCATCCTCCCAGAGAACTGACAAGGCACTGCTAAGACTACATATCCAGGTCCAGTGCAAGTTCTATTCAATGTAGGCTAGTGATAGGGTGCTGAGAAATGGGGGTGCCAGGTGCTTTTTCCTTCTGTTGACACAAATAACAAAAAGGGAGATGAAGGCTTACTGGAGCTCAAGTGGCTTCAAGTGGCCCCACAGCAATTAGGGGGTGTACGTGTGCAAACCACAATGCCGAGTGGTGCATGAGATACTGTTCCTCACCTCACCCTGCACTATGTTAATGTTCAGAATGTATTAAGTGCACAAACACCCAACGGATTCTTGGAGGTGAAAAGCAATAAAAGAGGAAATTAAGTAGAAAGGACTATTAAATAGCATACAAGAGGCAAGTTTTGATGTTGCGATGAAAAGGAAAAAGGCCAGAAAGGGAACAAACAGAAAGAGGAAGTGAGTTGCATGTCTAGAGAATCATAATTGAGAAGAAGAGCCCTGCAGCCGTTCCTTGTGGAACTTTGACATTATTAAGAGCAGAGGTTAGCTCGACCTCAGGGTTCTATGTGGATAGTATAGCTGAAACCTAAAAAACGAGGACCTATGGAAAGGAAGGCCCCATTGTTAATGTTAAAGGACATTTGTACCGCGCACTATCACCACCGGAGTGGTCCCTTGGAGCTCTGGCGGCTCTGGAAGAGAAGGGGAGGTTGAGTTAGTAGGAGGAGGTGGGAAAAGTACAAGAGAGCAGTGATGTGCTGTTGGAGGCCTCAGCCCGGTGGGTCCGTTGGCTGGGCCTGGGGTGTTTGCGGCCGGTAGTCGTCGTGTACTGTTGTGCAAGGCTATGTGTGTTTTTGTTTTGTTGTTGCAATGAAGTGAAGTATGTGTGATTTGTTGTGCTGTAGGTTTGGTTGTGTTTGGTTTGGAGTCTGAGAGGTGTATGCAGAAAGGGAAGTTGTAAGTAGGGTTGGCTAATTTGCGTCTCTATCTTGAATTGAAGCGCTCGGCTTGCGTAGTCTCCCCTGTTGCGGCTCAGTCCTGATCTGGGTCTGACTGGCATACAAGTTCCTTACTCCTCTAGCTCCCGCCTCTAACATGCTCACTCATAGCTCCCCTTATCCTCCATCATGCTCCAGTGGCCAGTGCACCTGCCATGACATCCTCTCAGGTAGTTGGGTGATTGCCAATATCTCGAAAATTCCACATCAATGTGGTACCTGGCGATATTAGATTGACGGGCGGGTGAAGTGTCGGTGGGATTGTCTGGGTAAGTTGACTCAGTCTCTGTGCGTGCCGCCTGTGTTCCTGTCTATCCGGTGTCACCTGTCCATTAGCCGTGGGCTTTACTCTCCCGGGTTAGGGATGTCCGTGTATTTTCGTTTTTAGTTATCCTTTTTTCCAGTTTTGGTTTCCAGGTTTAGTCTGTGGTGTTGTAGAGCCAGGTTTGTAGTGATTTCCTGAATTTTAGGTGATCTTCAGTGTTTCTTATTTCCTTTGGGATGTCGTTCCAGGTTTTTGCAGCTAAGTGGTGGAAGGAGGTCGTTTCAAGTTTTTTCTTGAGGTATGGTTTGAGTTCCAGGCGGATTGCGTTACTCGATCGGAGGGGTCTTGTTGGTTTGTAGACTGTTATTTTCTTTTGTAGGAATTCTGCTCCTTCTCCGTTGATTGCCCTGTGCGTTATGCACATTGTTTTGAAGGTGATACGATGTTTTACTGGGAGCCAGTGTAGTGTTTTTAGGGCTGGAGTGATGTGTTCTCTTCTGGATAGTTTGAGGAGTAGTCTTGCTGCTGCATGTTGGATCTGTTGCAGTTTCTTCAGGAGGTATTCTGGTATTCCGAGGTAGAGGCTGTTTGCATAGTCTATTTTAGACATGATAAGGGCGACGACAGTGAGTGTTTTGTGCGCGAAGAAGAGGAAAGGTAGAATTCTTCTTGTCGCCCGCAGGAGGAAAAAGCATTTCTTCAATGTTGCATTTATTTGTGGCTCCAGGGTTAGGTTGTTGTCCATTAGGACTCTCAGAATTTTTACTACCTTCGACGGTGTTGGTGCATTTCCCATTTCCGTAGGCCATGTGATGGTGGTTTCGTTCTCTTGGTCTTTGGATACGATCATGATTTCTGTCTTTCCTGGGTTGATTTTCAGGTTGTTGGCATCCATCCAGTCGAAGACCTATTTTAGACAGTCTGTTAGGGTTGAATGGTCAGCATCGGTGTCTTTGATTTTGTAGATGATCTGAGTGTCATCTGCGTAGTTGTAACATGTAATGTTGTATTTTTTTAAGATTCTGATGACCGGAGTTTGGTAGATGTTCAAATATAGTGGAGATAGTGAGGATCCTTGTGGTACTCCACAATCGTTGACTCATCGAGTGGATTTAAAAGGTTTTATCCATACAGTTTCTATTCTGTCTGCTAGGAATGATTTGGTCCAGCGTAGTGCTGTGTCTGTTATGCCTATGTTTTCTAATCGTTTGGTCAGGGTGTCGTGGCTAACTGTGTCAAAGGCTGCGGAGAGGTCGAGCAGAATAAGGGCTGAAGTAGTGTGGGAGTCTGGGTTAGTTTTGAGGTCGTCCCAGATGGATAGTAGTGCTGTTTCCGTTCCTCTCGCTGGTCTGAAACCGATTTGAGCTTGGTCCAGCAGGTGGTGTTTTTCCTACGTGTTCTTGGGTTAGTTTATATACTTAGGTTTCTAGAAGTTTCACTGGGTAGGGGATGTTAGAGATCGACCTGTAGTTGGAGGGGTCATCTACATCACTACTTGTGTTTTTTAAGAGTGGCTTGATGTATGCTGATTTGAAGATCCTCGGTACAGTCCCTGTTGATAGTGATAGATTTAGAAGGTTTCTGTAGTGTTCTGCTGGCGTTCCTTGCGCGAGGATTGATTTGTAGATGTCTGGGGGACATGGGTCCATGGGTGATCCCGCTTTCTTGCTTCGTTTAACCAGCATTTCGAATGCCTCTGCTGATATTTTAGGGAAGCTTTGGAGTTTGTGTTGTGGTTCCGAGTTGGGTTCGTTGGGTTGTATGTTGTGGTTGGTTGGTCGCTTTGACCAAACAAAAGATCTTAAAACGGATGTAACTCTGAATTGGAAACCAATAAAGTAGATAAACAATCAGTGTTATTGGATCAACGTGGGAGGTCCTGGTGAGAAGATGAGTGGTTACTTTCTGGGCCATCTGAAACAACCTTGCAAGGTAGCCAGGAAAATCTAAGTAGAGGATATTGCCATAGTCAACTTCGCCAAGATGGTGCCAGTCACTACTGACAGGTGAGTATTAAAGGACAAAAAGGGAAGATTATTGCACAGGCCTACCAGGTAAGAGAAGCAAGAGATTGCCACATCATTAAAGTGGGGGGAAAGGAACAGGATTTTAATACTCTTTACTTCTAAATGTTTTACCCATCAAGAGGAAGAGGTGGGCAAGGTTCTCATGCTCTTGGGGCAAGAGGCATCACTCCATGACTTATCTGTGCAATACTCTTCCAAATCCTCAGTGTTACCTACATTTAGCTGAAGACAATTGTGGCTCGTCCATCCTGCAATGATATCCCAGTAGTCCATAAAGTAAAAAACTAAAGTAAAAAACCACAGACCCTCCTTCAGTCCGTCTGCTAGCCATAATGGCATCCATGACCATATGTATGACAAATAGCTCTGGTTCTTTCCTGTCCCTTTGGCTCTCTTCTCCATCTTGGCATGCATCTTTGATAGTCTGGTCACTGCTTCTGTCAGTGTGCCATTTTCTCTGTGATTCGCAGGCACGAACGTGCAACAGGAACTCCCGGTCTTGGTGCAAACTCCTCCTTCCATTACTCTGAGAAGGTCTAGAATGTGCCATTAACCATATGCCTCAGAGCTCTTCTTTTATCCCATTGAAGCTGTTCAATGCAGAGTTTATTGTCTGCATTCGCTCCCATCTTATTATCTGCAACCATTTCGTGTTTGTGTATGTCTGGACAGCTGGAACCACTGACGCAAAAAACAACTCTGTCCTGCTGAACAACCAATACTCAGGTGGTAGGTACATCGTCTAGTGATGCTTCTGATTCCGATGAGAAATAATTGTCTCTTTTCACTCTAGTCATTTCTACTGACCATTTCTTTCTTCCCTTTTCTTCCAATTCTATTGATCTCTTCTTTCTCTTGTTAGTGTCAATTTTAGGGAAGTCGTCTATCTTCACATCCTTCTGTAGCACTACCAGTGCTGGCATATTGACGCAGTGCAAGCAACTCTTCCCCAGTTGGGTGGCAGCTTCTCGTATGCCTTGGATCCACACGCCCAATAGTGGTCCATTAATACTACTGTGCCAATCTTCATTGCTGGATGCTTTTCTGTGTACCTACGCTCTGTATTATATCCAACCTTTACTGTAGCCTCATTCTGGTAACATAATGCAGGTTTCATTGATGGTATTATGGGATTGGTCCAGTTTCATTGTCTACCCAGCTAAGCAACTTGGTGCTTGCATCCCATTCTTTCAGGCACTTGTCATATTCTCCTTGTACTGTGTTTACTGGTGCTTGTAATAGGGTGTGTGCTTTGCTTCATACTACTCCTTCTTTCCATCCTTCTGCTGTGTATACTTGGCCATGCACAAGCATCTGTAGTCTTTCCCAGAATCCTGGTTCTCCTCCTATTTCCTCGAGCCCCCTCTTCGGGCAGGGAAATTCCTTCAGTGTTATTGTTTTTGTCTCTCCTTTCTGTGGGCCATTGGTTATGTATTGTATAGCTTGGTCTAATTGCCAGTAATTGTTCATCATGTCAAGATTCTTTATATAACTGTCTGAATAGGGGAACGTTGCCTTGGACATCCATCATAATCTTGCTGTTTTCTCTTGCAATCTTACTTGAGTTGTAACCATGAATAGTTACATAAGGCATTGTGCTTTTTCTGCTGGTATTTCAGTTGCTATAAAGGTTCTGGAGGCACTCATGGCATAGGGGATTAGTGAGCAGACATAACAGCTCCCCCAGTGGTTTCCTTACCTACTTTGGTGGTCATGTGCTTGTACCACATATTTTTAGACACTCGAGCAGTGTCTGTGAGATATAGGTCCACCCCTCCCATTTCTGTATCAGCACTGCGCTTACCGCTCCTTACTGTGCTTACAGTGCTCCCGTGTCCACCGGACATTGTTGTTCCACCAGCTGGAGTTGGGATAATGTCAGTAGAGGAAAAAGAGGGAGTACTAGATACAAGGGATATTCGCCAAACAGTAAAGCAAAAACACCACTTGGAAATAATAGACAAGACAAGATGAGCATGTTTTTAGTTACCTTTTCCATTACCTGTACTGCTTGCATCCTGGTGCAGCTAGAAGTTATCAGTTGCCTTCCTGAAATGCACAGAAATTTGTGTTAATGTATTAGTACTATATTAGTTCAAGCCCCGTAGACCATGTAGTCTGTCATGGCAAAAATGAATAGTTGTTCTCACACAGCCTTAATTCTAGGGTCTCTGAGGACTGGAAGGATGGATGGGTTTCCTCTTTCCAGTTGTGGGTAAACTTGTGCCAGGTTATGCTATGAAGACATGGCTATACACATTAGGATGGCGTGCTCGAGATCTGTTGGACCTTCTAATGAATTGGGCAAATTGACATTGGAAGATATGTTGAGGATCAGTGGGCAGCATGGAAGAAAGGCAATAAAAACAGTTGCACCTTCATGATGAATGTGTGCGAAAAGAAAAATAACAGGCAGTATGCCATTACTCTGGATGTGTAGGAAGTTTTTGCCCTAACTCTGCTGCTCGTGAGTGAATAACCATTGGGTGTCCTCTCTCTGCAGTGCGACTTCCGAGTTAATCCTTCACTCTTCTTGCTGAGGATCGTTGACCCTGTCGATGCCGGTGCCAGGTGAGGCCACTGCTTTGTAGGGCTTGATATCACCTAAATGATTACAAACATTATTTCCAATCAGCTTAATGGCTCTTTCAGTTTCTGCTTCAATTGTATGGGGGCCTGTGAACCTGGGAACATCCCATCTTCTGGAAAAGTTTCTCAGGAGAATCTGGTCTCCTGGGTATACAGGTAGCTGCTGAAGTAAGTCCTCATTGTTCTCGATGTTGTCGCTATCTTCTCCGGCTTCAGGCCTCTCCTGGTGTCTTTGCAACTGGCGAGAGATAAAAGAGGCACTAGCAATCAAGAAAGTCATATGTTCATACATTTCCTGACCCAATATACTAGCCACATTCTCAGTATCCCTCATTGCTCTAGTGGAAGGAGCCAGGGGAAGTCACATGCGCTGTCCTGTTACCTGCTTGTGTGGGGTTAAATTGTGGTCGGACCCAGGCTTATATCGCAGTGCGAACAGGGCTAAGGGAAGGCAATGTAGCCAACTTTTGTTCAAACTCTTTTTAGTTTTTGCTATGGCTTCTTTGAGCAAACCGTCGAGGCATTCACACACCACATTCACTTGTGTGTGATAGGCACAGGAGAATTTGTGTTGGATTCCCAGCAAAGTTATGATATGCTGGAACATCTCATTGGCAAAGTGAGGGCCATTGTCAGACCACAGGACCTCACACACGCCCCATTATGGGAATATCTCCCAGACCAGGATTTTCACTGCTCTAACGGCATCAGAATGAGCACAAGGACCGGCCTCGATCCAATGGGAAAATTGACACACAACCACTATAATATAGCGGTACCCCTAGAAGACTAAGATCATGTCGACATAGGTGACGTGGAGGTGTTGGGATGGACCCACTGAGCGTGGTATGGCTCCTCTCACTACCCTTAATGTATTACACGCAGTATATTGTTTACACACCAAAAGTTAATCATGAATTTGGCCACGTGTTCCGCCATATTAGGACAGAACCATGTTTCTCCAATGTGGGTGCAAGCACCACCTTCACTGGTTGGATAGTGTAGTTGTGTCAGTGCTGTGTGCAATAATGCAAGTAGCATTGCCACCTTCCCTGTGTTGTTTTTCCACCATAGGGTATATGTTGGAGATACTGAACTCCACCTCATAAACCACAGTTCCTTTTCCTCTCTGGGTGCAGCTCCCTGCAGCTCCATAATGTGTGTCATTGCTAATATGTTTTACCCCTCTTTCAGTATCATAGTTCTTGCATAATCCTGCATGTGTGACAAAGCCTCCATTTCTAAAATGCCCCCAAAGTAGGCGGCACGTTTTTGCCTCCTTGTCTGCTGCTTCGTTAACCCTTGAGATAGGATCCTCCCCTTTGGTGTGTGCTTGGCATTTCACGATTGCCATTCACTCCGGGAGATCTATGACATCCAATCTGCCCAATAGTAGTGTGTGCTGTACTGGTGACCCATCACCACATCTGAAACCCCTCCATATCCAACATGACAGCCCTGAATGCACAGTGGATGTCATGTAGGCTGAATCTAAATAAATCGTCACTTCCTTCTTCCTGCTGTGCTCCAGTGCCAATATAAGGCTACTAATTCTGCTGCTTGTGCTGAATGGTGTGATGTCAGGCATGTGCTTGTCACTACCTCACTTGTCCCATCCTCTCTCATTCTCATGACTGCTGTTACAGTATGTCTTTCCCCTGTCGTCTAGTGAATTGTCAACGACCCGTCAATATAGAGCACATCTCCCCCTCAAGTGCGTCCTCCTGTACTTTGCAAGTGTCACTGAATTCTTCTAGATTTGCTCTGCAGTCATGTGCATAGTCACCCTCCTGTAAAACGTCGGTGAGAAAGGTCACTGGGTTGACAAGTCTGCGTCTCACTATCTTGAGAGCTGGGTTATATAGTAACAACTCATATTCTGTGTCTCTGTGTGTTGTCAGTGTGCTCTTCGGTCTTTCCAGTATTGCAAATAGAGCATGCTCCACGTAGAGAGTGGTGCTCCATCCCATGGTAATACCAGCATGTTTGCATGGATAGTGACCTCTCATTAGTGGGTCTAATTTCCCACTGTAATAAGCTAGTGACTTGTGTCCCAAGCTGGTCTTCTGTCTCAGTATTGCAGTCATCAGAACAGAAATAATTCCTTTTGATTGTCTGGGATACCTAACACTGGAGCTGTGCATATTGCTTCCTTCAGCTCGTTAAATTCCTTTCATTTCTGTCGTCCATTGTATTGTCTTCTCCCCTCTCTGTGCTTCCTTCAGTGCACTTAATAAGTGCCTAGTGTAAGTGTTGTAATCGAATACTCATGCCCTGCAGTAGTTGCATAGCCCTAAGAACTGCTGCATCTCTCTCACTGCTGTCGGTTTTGCTGTCCTGCGTCTTGCCTCTGCCTTTTCTGGTGTCACTCGTTGGCCATTTTGGGAGATCATCTCTCCAATATACAACACTTTTCTCTGGCAATATTGTAGTTTGGCCTTGTCCACTTTGTATCCCTTTTCTGCTAGTACTGTCAGCATATGCACTTAGTCATTTCTACACTGTTCTTCTGTCTTGCTGCAAATCAATATGTCATCTATGTACTGTATAACCATGCTTCCAATCTGTACATTGCCTAGGTCCATTTGAAGGACCCTATTGAGAATCGAAGGTGATTCACAGTTCCCTTGAGGAAGTCTTGTATATTTCCACTTCTTATTTCTATATAGAAATTAAGTTAAGTCTTGTGAGTCTGGGTGTAATGGTACAGAGAAGAAGGCATTCTTCAAATTTATGACCGTGAAGTAGGCACCTTCCATTGGTATTCTGCAGAAAATTGTTGCTGGGTTTGGTACTAAAGGATATTCTGCTTCTACAATATGGTTAAGAGGGCGCAAGTCTTGTATAAAATGCCATGACCCCGTTGTTGCCTTTTTGACAGGGTACACAGCTGTGTTGCATGGTGATTCTGATCATACTAGGATGCCCTAATTCACTAGCGCTGCAATGGTTTCATAGATACCTTTGTCTGCCTCTCTTGAAAGTGGGTATTTTTTTACTCATGGTAAAATTGCTCCTGGCTTCAGCTTTATCTTCACTACTCCAATCCCTTTCAGAAGCCCCATATCATAGGGACTTGTGGTCCATAATATGCTGGGGACCTTTGCCAAATCCTCCTCGATAAAGGTTGTCAGTGCTTTAAGTGTCATTGCCATTCTCTGTGGTACTTCCCTGTAATGTATTTTCACCCAATATTTGATGCTCATTTCGAGCACCATCTCGTGATGTGATCTGTTGTCTTGGAATAGCTCTTCGACTGTGACTGTAGTCAACCTGTACCCTTCTGCTATGGCAATCACTACTCGCCATGGTCACCCTGTTTCATCTGTCCCGTGTACTGTTATCCAGTCGTCTCCCATGATTACTGCCTCCAATTCCAGTGGTACTATAATCCCTTCTTTCTCATCTAATGGTATCTCTGGTCTGAATAAGTACTCCTTTGGAAGGGGCCTCATCTTCCCCTGAATCCCTGGAAGGCAGGCTATTAGGATTTGAGTCCCATATTGGAACAGCTCCTCATCCACTGGCACCCCCCCCACCCTCTGTACCCTTCATCCACAATAAGCTTGAATGATTTCCCTCACATTTAGAAGGTGTATCCCTGGTGTGGAGCACACTATCCCCTTGTCAGTGAATGAAATGGTCACGTTAAGTCTGCTCATGATGTCTCTTCCATGTATATTTACAGGTGTCTGCCGAGAATAGAGTAGGGGCAAAGATAGATTGCGCTCTCCAATAGAAAGTGCAATATTGTCTGTAAAAGGAACTGCTTCTGTTGCCACAGAGAACCCTTAAGCATTCATGGCATCGCATGACCTATTATATTTATCTTCCCAGATGCAGGATTTGGGTGTCCATGTGTCTACAAGAAGAGAAAAAGTCTTGTCACCTATCGTCATCCCTATACGTGGTTCCTCCGGAGGGTTGGGTGTAATCGATAGGATGGAACACATCAAGTCCATCTTTAAGCTGTCCTATTAAGGTTATAAGGACACCCCTTTCCCCAAGAATGGGTTGGCTCCCACTACAGTGACCGCCTCCAGTTTCCTAATGGGAGTCGCTGTCATGGAGTCTGTGCGTGCCATTGTCCCGTTGTTTGGCTGTGTACTGTTCTGCATCTGCTGTACTTGCTGTGTCGTGTATGCGGGTTGTGTGTTACCCAGCATCTGTGGCATCTGTGGTGCCTGCGAATACTGCTGCATAGGCGATTGCATTTGTGGTGTTTGTGTCATGGGCTTGTGTGTCTGCAGGTATGCATTCAGTGTCTATCCTTGTTGTGGTGTTTAGTCCTGCATGTAATACTCATTCTTTTCTGTATGCTGGCTGGTATTGCATTCCCCCATTCTGTTGCGTTCCTCTCCTGCTTCTGCACATTCTCGAAATATGCCCTATTTGTTCACACACCCAGCATTGGGGTGGCTCTCTCCCCTGCCCTTAGAACCCCACAGAAAATCCCCTGAGCCCAGCTGCGTTAATTGCCCATATCTTCAGAACCCCCTTGGGAATCTGCCATGGTTCTGCTGCATCTGATGTCCTTATCCGCATTCTCTAGGTGGCCCCCTCTTCCTCGAAACTCATGCAATGCATTTCCCCACCCCATGAATCCTCCTCCCATGGGTGGTGGTGCGTACTGTGTCTGTGGCGCCCCTTGTCCTCCCATGCTCGTCACTAGTACCCCTTTCATGGCATATTTAGATAGCTTCTTTTGCACTAACTTTGCCCCCGCCTGCTTACTTTCCTCTCGCTTTTTCTTTCACATTTTCTTATATTAGCATACAATAGTGTACTATTGTGAGCTGTATTTCTAACCAAGGATTTGTCTCCATCCCCACCAATTTCTTCAGCTGCCTTTACACCTGCTGTGCCAACCCCTGGCATAATATGTGGTAAAATTATGCTACTGTTTTGTCCCACGGTTCTCGCATTTCAAGGTGCCAAAGCTATTTAATTGTCTGAATTTAGTGTAAGAAATCTTCATCTTACCCCATTTTGCGTGCCATAATCGCACTAATGTCTGACATGTCTGGGTACTGTGTCCGCAGAGCTTGTCATACGGCCACTCAGCAATTAGCAAATAGCGCACCATTGTGTACCGTGTCCTGGGTGTAAGTCCTGGGTACACCGCCCTTTTCCATACATCATCAGCAGCTTCCCCAAGGATTGCCACTAGTAGCCCCTTTAGATCCCCCACTGCTAATTTCTGTCCCGCTGTCATCCTTTCCATTTCGTATATGTTAATTTCCCCACACCCGCAGTTAATGAGAGTAGCCTACACCTCAGGTTTTCCTTGCCTATGGGTTTCCATGGTATGTATTGAGGTCGCCCCCTCCCTTTTCCAGTAAGGGAAACTTTGTGAAGCCGATCTCCCCATTCGCTCCTCATGTCAATTGGATCTGCCTATCTGGTTCCTCTGCGTCTTTAATGTCAGTACATGCATTTGCCAGCTCCCCCTTCTTTTGCCCTGGAAGATCTCTAAGCCTCTGCACATATGGGATCAGATCATCCAGACTGTGTGATGCTTCTCTGAACTGTTGTGATCGATCCTCCTTGTCACTCCTAAATCCCCTGTGTCTTTTCCTGCTTCCCATGTCACACTTCTCTCTTCGCTTTTCCCCATCGACCGATGCTTGGGTTGCCCTCTTCCACCGTCCTCACTTCCCTCTGTGTCCCCATCTTAGTTGGTGTTGTTGTCACTGCAGAAATTGTCTGTGAAGTTCTGCCTCCTAGAGGTCTTGTCTTCTCTGAGCTTCCCTCCAAAGTCAATTAGGTCCCCACTACACCGTCCTCCGCAGGACTCCATGTCTGTCCTGGCCCATGAAGTGGCAGTACTGTCCTGCATGGTAGTGCTGTCTGGCTCAGTTAGCCTACCTCCTGCCATGTTGTCATTACCCGTGCTCATTGCCCACTTTGTTCTTATGTCTCTTATTACACGCTCCTCCTCCTTGCGTTTGCAGTCCCTTACGAGTCACTCTATTACCCACTTTCTCTGTTCCCTCTTTACTAATACTTACTTTTCTGTCTCATCTTCTTGCCTTCGCCTCTCTAACTCTTCGAGCTCCCTCCTTCTCCTCATCTCTAACTGCTCCCTTTATTCCCCTCTTTCCTCTGCTTGTCTGTAAGCGCTCTATCACGTCCCTCCTCTTCTTCCTTCTCCTTTCTTTCTACTGCTTCCATTATCTCTGCCCAATTTTGCGCTTCGCTGCTCCCCTTATGACCCCATTTCTTTAGTCGCCCCTGTAGATTCTCCTGTTGCCTTCCCATCCAATTTCAGATCTATCCTCCTACAAATGTGTTCGATGTTATGCCTTCTAACTCCTCCTTGGTGCTCCCTTTCCACCGTCTGTCTGCCTGGCCCCTTCCCCTTGGTATATGGTGGAGTTTGAAATGTTGGATTTGTGTACCACTCTGCTGCATTTAGCTCCTGTATAGGGTATAACCCTGTACCTCTGCTGCAGCTCCTTCTTTCTTGTTCTCAGGAGAAGGTGGGGGAGCGGGAACAGAGAACACTGACCCTGGTTTCTCCTGCTGGCTTAGCATCCATTGGTGCCTCGCTACTCCCCCTCGTCTTCCTGGAACATTTGCCAGAGTTCAAATATTGCCATACGATGGGCCAACTTCTTCCCCTTATAGGAGTCTTGTATGTGTGCCTGTAGTGGTTGCTGCACATTTTTGGAGACCATGGCTTAGTCAATTTACCCTCTGTGCTTTTCGTCTATTCCGCACTATATTTACAAATCTTTTCCTTATATAGCGGAAGCGTCTTACAAAAGTGCTGTAGGGGCGTATCCCCCCACATTTCCCTTGATACATTGCTTTTATACTTACTTGACCTCAAGTCCAGGACTTCGACACTCTGTTATCTCACAAGCGCAATGAATATTTTCACCACAGATGTATGAATATCAAAAATAGCAGTTTTCAACAATTCTTCTCAAGCCTCTCTGGCCCCGAAAACAACCTGTCCGGCATGCTCAAAGCACCACCCTTCTGCAACTCTCTGCCTCCTCAGGCACACCCACTAATCTCACACATGTGCCTTCCGTGCACGGCCATCAAACAGCCACCTCTGTCCATTTTAAGTTTCTCATCACCACTTCGGTATCTTGTGTTCTCTGAATCCTATGCACAAACTTGATGGTTGACGTCACTGATTCACTAAACAGGGGAGTGCTAGAGATCACTTACAATGCTCACAGTGCTAATATCCCTTTACATAAACATTTACACAACCCCAACATGAACCTACAGCTATCTTCCTGCATCCTAACAGGGGAAACTAATATTTTTCATGTTCAATCTGTATCTACAGTATCGCCTTGCAGATAAAACGCCTCCTCGAAACTTAACCAGACAAACACCTTCTGCAATCTAGGCCAGCTCCCTTTACTACGCCTTTACACAAAGATACCATCATCTATGACCCTAGCTAAAATGTGCCAATTCACAGGGAATCCACTTTTCACATACCTTCTGTCATCCGTGCCCTTAAATCAATAGTCTAGGTTATTCACCAGAACCTTTTCCCTCAAGACCGAATGTGCCCTAACCACTGAAATGGCATCTACCGCTGCTCCTTTCCCTACTATGCATCCAAATACTCAACACTAATATACACTACTCAACAATACTTCAAAGATACTCAACACTACTCATTACCACCGCAAGACCCTGTTACTTTCCCATTCCCCTTAGTTGCCATGTGGCTGAGTCAATACTTACACTCTGTGATCCACTGACGCTGTTCGGCTACCGGCTCCTCCAAAGCTGCCACGCCACCCTTCTGGTCTACTGGACTCCTCACGGACCATGGGCAGGATATTTCCAAGCTGGCTCCTGATGGTCTTTGTACAGGAGTGCACACCCTGTCAGTCTTGGGTCCTGCGATGTTCCCCACAGCCCCCAAGGCACTGAGGCGGAATAGGCGACTTATGCCGAACGGGCGTAGTAAACCATCCTCTGCAACCAACTTGTTGGTGAGTCTTGGTATGGCAGAGGTCTGGGGGTTACTACGAGTTCACCTATTCAGCTCCCAAGGGCCCAACAACCCTTCCCCAGAACAAATGGAGGACCCATCCAAGGGCAAGTTAGAACTGTCATTTATTACAAAAACTGACAAGGATCATGTAGGGCATTCAAAGATCTCCAGTATCACTGCTCCGAAACCTGTGTCAGTCCTTTTTGTGGCAGTATGCTGTCACAACATGGGCCTGTCCTAATAAAACCTATGACACTTTCTGGTTGGCTGATCGGAGTAGTATACAGTATGGATTGCCCTTATAGGTCTTAACTAATTGGCCCTCTCATGTCAGGTGGCTGACCTGCCCCTTCCCCATGAAACTATTACGTTGTTGCAGGGTCACAGGATTACCATTGGCCGTTGCCCATTGCCATTCACCCCTGGATTTCTGTCACCTGATTCTCTGAAACTGGTCTCCAAAGGCCCGGGACCCAGATCTGTTCTCAGCGCTCTCTACACCTCTTCAAGGTGATGAGAATGACTATGTGCACCTATCTGTTAACAGTACCACCTTTGTCTGTGAGAGTGCTCTCCACGTTGCAACGTTGTTAACTTATTCATTTTTCACTTCACATCTGTGGTGTTGAGAACTGTTCGTCTTCCCACAGGGGGTGAATAACCATTGTCTAGCTTGGCCGTACCACATGGTGGAGGAAAACGAAATCGAGCTCTTCTGGTCTGCTATCATGAGGATTTATTCTGTTTTTTTTTTTTAGATGACCCCTCGTCGTTTTAGGTTTGGAATATACTGCTTGTCTCTGACTTTGGCTGTGAGCCCTGGCCTTCCTGTTCTGTGCAGCCTGGGTCTGTTTTACTCTCGTCTCTCATCCTGTGTCTTGTGGCATTATGTGATCTTTGTTATACTCATACTATGATTTCTGCACACCTATATTGTGCTATGCTTCCTATATGTTAGTCATACTTGGTCCTGCCAGGCTCCTTATGTGATCCTGTAGTTCCATAGGGTTAGTTGCCATAAGCATCTGCAAGCCCGCTCTGCATCTCTTTGTTGCCTTGCGTTCAGCGTTTCTGCACTTGGCTAATGAGAAAAATAATAAAAGCTTTCGACAGTATGTACATGGAGCTGTCCTCTAATCTTTGTGTATACAAGTGTGTGTTTGGGTATCATTGTGCATGGTTGCGGGTGTGCTTCATGACTAACGTGGCTATGTCGTGGTGTCACTAATGTCGTCAGCACAGTGCTTTCTCAGCATAAGTCAATATCATCAATCGAGGCATTTGGGTCCATGACCACTGTTCCAGCACCTGTATCCATAAAGACATTGGGCCTCATTATAAGTATGGCGGTACAGCAACAACAGCACCGGTAGTGCTACCGGCACCATTGCTACCAAACCGCCATACTATGAGTTGTGCTCGCGGGTCTCGCTCTGCCCACCAGGTCGGACCTGGCGGGCAGTGCGGCACCCATGAGCACAACTTGTGGATGCACCGGCACTGTTATGAACGGTGCTGGTGCATCCGAGCTCCCCATTCCCATTCAGCCCTATGGGGCCGAATGGGGATGAGGAGTCCTTATTACCGACACCTGCGAATGAGCAATTACCGGGTCCGCCAAACTCTGCATGACCCGGTAATTGCCCATTCGCGGGTGCCTGATTTTTTTGCAAGTTTGGAGGTAGCCTGCCTGTATTACAGGCATGGCTATCTACAGACTTGTAATGAGGCCCATTGACTCGATAAGGTTTGAATGGCTGTCTGAGAGAATACTTTTCTACATACTTGTCAGTCACTGGTCCTCCTGGGGGCTGTCCGAATAGTTAGTGACTTGGTGCGTTTTTGACTCTTCGAGCTGTCATGTTCATGGGGGCGAGGAGGGGCATTTCAGGGACCCTCTCTTCAAAGGGTTTCAAGGATTAACTGATCAAGTGCAATGTTGACCCAGATGGTGAACAATTAATGGGCCACAGAGGGATAAGTCCCCAAAAATGTTTAGTTTAGATCTCTGGTGGACATCCGAATGCTGAATATTTTGAAATGTTTTCCTTCCCTCGGAGGGAACAAGGGTTGCAGGGATGTCCTCCACATTGCGACAGACCAGGGATGGGAGGCACACAAAGGGAATGATGTTTCCCTGCAGCACCAAAACCGGGCTCAGGGAACCGGGTGTACAGTGAAAACAGCCTGCAGGAAATATCATAGAACCAAAGAAATAACTTGAAGGAAATGCATCCAGTGAGTAGGCCCTGAGACCTAGTGTTGGGGATCTTAATGGGCCAAAGGGCTCAGAAGATGTTCGATGCCAGGATGAGAGAGGGCCCGACCCTTACATAAATGTCTTCTAGAATGAGGACAGTTCTAGAGGAGGAAAGGATTTGATCTCAGCCGGCAATGGTTTGATCAGACCCTGGGAGGCCGGCAGAGCAAGACAATGCTAATTGATACATTGATTGATTGATTGTTTATTTGTAAAGTGCCTATACACAATGTGTTTCAAAGTGCTTCAAGGAGGGAGGGAACATGGGAGAATACAATTACATTCTTACAGGTCCTTGAAACAAATTAGAATGTGAAAATAACTATCATATCATATCAGATAGTACAAGTGCATGGAACAATAAGGGAGAGGAGGGGAAGGAAAAATGGAGACAAGACTAGCAATAACATTACTAGGCCTGACAATTGTTGCAGTGCATGAATGACAAGAGGAGGGGGAGGAGGGGAGATGAGGGGAGAGGAGAGAAAGCGTAAAGAGAGGAACAGACCAAGTGACTATCTGAAAAAAGGTCAATAACTGTTGAAGGTAGTGCTGGGGAGGGAGGAGGAGGAAAGGACAAGGAGGGAAGGAGGAGACAGACAAGCTGTTATGAGAGGTTGAGGGACAAATGATAAGTGCCAAGATAAAAGAAAAGGGTGGAGTAGGGGCAGGAGAGGACAATATGGCTGTAAAAGGCAGGCTGCTACTATTACTATGCCAAACGGCAATTGAGGTAGTGCTGAGCTTTCACAGGACAAGGGGAGGGACAGAAAGGAGGCGAGGGCAGGCGGCTGCAAAAGACAGGTAGCTACGATTTCTATGCCTGATTGAAATTGGGGTAGTGCCGGAATGTGACAGAAGGAGGGAAGGAAGGGAAGGAGGGTATAGTAGGAGGAGGGACGGGGAGGTGAAGGGGAGGGGTGGGGCAAAGAGCGATAAAAGGAGTAAAATAGGAGTGAAATCTATCTTAGTCAAACAGCATAAAGCCATAATGTCAATAGGAATACTATTTTAAGACAGGAAATTACATATTTTAAAATGGTGTCTTGACTTGCCACTGGGTGATTTAGGTCTTTGTACAGATCATTTTATAACCCATGGGAATAGCCAGAGCATTATTGGGCTTGATCAACAAACGTTCACTGACAAATAAGATGTAAGAAAATGTAGCCATTACAAGGCCAGCAACCTCTAGGTTGTGCTTGAATACGGCGTGAGAGTTCAGTGAGCTAGAATGAGGGCCGCAAGTGGGGTAAGTGAAACCACCATACTGGATCTTAAATCTAGTCTCTTCTCTATCATTGATCAAGACCACCCGGCTTTTCTCATGTTGCGCGACCTCTCCGCCGCCTTCGGCCTGGTCGACCATGGTCTCCTGGCGACCAGTTAATAATACTGGGTAGGATGCTGGGAACAGCGATGCAATGGGTTACCTCCTTCTTGGGCCCCCGTACTGCCAGAGATGCCACATATGACGGTTGCTTAACACCCACACCTGTGACCTGTGGTGTCCCGCAAGGTTCCTGTCTATCATCTACCTTGTTAAATATCTACAGCCTGCCACTGCTGGGGATTCTTGACGATCTGGGTGTCCTGTATACCAACTATGCAGATGACACTCAGGTCGTCCTTAAACTCTTTGGTATCTACCCCCAGGATTCTCATGACATTAACTCCATATATTCCACCATCCAGGCCTGGATTTTGGCTAATTCCATGGCCCTCAATTCTGAGAAAACTGAGATCTTAATCACTGCTTCGAGCCATATGCTAAAAAAACTGGCCACTGAGTATGTTAATTTCACAATCACAAACACTACAATTCCGGTACCTAAGAGTGTGAAAACTCTGGGTGTCACGTTCGATGTCGAAATGACCATGAGACAACATGTGGCCAAGACTTGCGCATGATGTGGCCTCATTAATATATTGCTCACTCATATCCAGCCCTTTCTTACACAGAAAAGTATGTTTCTGTCGGTCTCAGACTTGGTCAACTCACGGCTCGATTACTGTAACAATCTGCTGGCAAGCACATCTCAATCTAACTTCTCTGCCCTTCAGGTGACCCAAAATGGGGCAGTTAGATCAGTATTATGTATCTCTAGAAGACATCACATTTCAGAAGTTAGAAGAGAGTTACATTGGTTGCCAGTGAAACAACATGTCTATCATAAGATTTTGACCCTAACCCACAAATGCCTGATCCATGAGGCACCTATCTATCTCAAAGAGCACCTGAAGTACTACTTGTCTCCGTACACGCTTAGGTATGGGGACCAGGCCAGAGTCGTTCAGCCTAGATTCAGGCTTACAAGATATGGAGGGACAAGTTTTGCCATCCTAGCCCCAGATACCTGGAATTCGCTCTCTCCTGATTTTAAAAGAATTCAAACCACGGATGATTTAAAAAAAAAAGGCTAAAGACCGTTCTGTTCAACTCTCCCTGAATCTCAACATTATTTATTTGATTTATTGCTGCCACCATGACCTCGACTTCCTGTTGTCCATCTTGTCTGTTCTATGTGCGCCCCCAGGCCTTCAGGCGAGTTGGCACATTACTAAAAGTTTAAATAAATAATTAAATAAGCTCTTATTAGAGTTCTCTGAAGGTATTACCCAAATTGTTCGTTTACAATTGTTCGAATGAAAAATTGACCGAATTTAAAGGGTCACAATTGACCTTTTCACAATTGGCCGTATATATATATATATATATATATATGGGTTTTGGGGGGTTTGGCGTTGGGTTTCCCCCCACATATATGTTACAATTGACCTTTACAATTCGGTCAATTGTGAAAAGGTCAATTGTAATTCGAACAGTTGTAAAACGAACAATTCGTATACAACCGTCTCTGAATGGAAAAGCTTGTGAAGTAATAGTCTGCAGTTTGTTGCACGATCCCTAGTGAGTTCAACTTATGCTTTGTGTTGTTTGGGAGACTTATGAAATGCACGCAATGACATCACCACGTCACGCACACAGCTCGTTGCTAATATCTTCCTACCTTACCCTTTCACTCCCATGACGTTTGTGAGAAGCTGATACTGAACGCTACTCTCTGCTCATATCCTAGTGAGTTTCTCTTCCTTTACAACTTGCAGTTAGACTACTACACTCATAGCAAGCTCTGCTTACATGACTTTTCAGACCACACCTTTTTGGATCAGATTATGACGATCTCATTACACGGCGAGAGACTTCTCTAGCGCAACATTCAGCGCAGTTTAATGCAGAACGCCATGTAAGTGACTCTCTTTTCTACTCTTTATTCACCATTATAACACAGGAGTGGTCTTCTCCACTCAACATCCATCATTTTCTCATTCCACAGATGAATGATCACTTGAGGCCAGCTAGCTTATATTACTACATGGAACATTAAACTTCACATGCTCACTCTACACACGATCTGGTGAAGTGAGATACAGCGCATGGTGCATGTCAACCCAGGACCATGACAGAACACGCGCAGTATAAACAATATTACATCAGTCCCTTTCCATTTTTTTTTTTTTACAGTTCTATGGATGAGCTCCCTTGGACCTTGTCCAAAGGACCGACACGTGTGCTAGATACAACTGGAACCCCAATTCCCTGAAGGCGATTTATCAAGCTTCAAGTACCTACTATCTTGTTTTGTTACGCCACAGTTACACGTCACAAATATGAACTCCTGATGAAGAGCATTCTAGTTCGAAACGTGTTGGGCATCTTATTAAAGAAAATGTGGGAAGACTACAGAACGTTGAGGAGAAAAAATCTTGTCTGCTATATGCACATGGCCTATTTTATATTATTATTATATCCATTGAACTGCTTTACCTAATGACTACCTTAGTTCAAATCAACTCAGATTGAATCAATTGATACTCTTTTCCTTAGTACTTGGCTGTTTCCAGCCATAGAGAGTGTGCAGGGGACGGGAGTTCCCCCATAGTGGGAACTTTTTCTTTTTGATTTGTTTGGGAGATTCCCAGAATTAGACAACAGTAGCAGGAAAATATTTTGTTAAGTTTACTTTAAATCAGCATTGTAGCACTAATAGCCCTAGGCTGAGACTCAGCAGAACGAGTACAAATATGCTTTCCTCTGTATTCTTCGGACTTGGAAGCAGGATGCCCATTGAGACAGATGGTACAATGCACCCGAGACTCTCGCAAAGTGGAAAAGGTTGCTTTAATGTCACAGGCCAAAACGTGCAAACATTTGCTAACCTGGCTCTACAGCCTTACAGATTAACCAAATAATTTTGAACATAGATACACATCCACACGTCCCCCCTCCCCTAACCCCTCCCTCAAGCAGTCCCTCCCCCTTTAAATCCCTCACAAGTTTATAACTTTTCCGCTATCCTCTATCCGAGCTGCCACAATGTCCTCCTTGCTCTAGCTCCTCGCCCCATACCCGCAGGCCAGCATGTCTGTCACAATGGAACTAACCACCATCCATAAAAATGTAATAACCCTGAATCTTAAACCAAGAAGTCACTTCAACAGCCGAGTACCCGGCACCCAGAAAAAACCCTCCCGAGCACCTCATAACACATCCCTCTATACGCGGAACACACTCCCTTCTGCACCCCTTACATCCTCAAAACCAGGCTGCCTGCCATACCAGCAATTACCATCAAAGTTCCAAGACAACAGAAAGGACCCCGAATGCTCAGACCTGCCACATCAACACTTAAGCAATAGAACCCGAGCGTCGGGGGCATTACCGTCTCAGGTAATGCCCCGGGGCCCATAGGTAAGGACCCGAGTGAAGCGAGGGCCTTACCGAAGGCCCCGGGGCATTACCTGAGACGGTAATGCCCCCGACGCGAGGGTTCTATTGCTATTAGTACCCGGCCCGCAAAAATTGCGTGACCGGGGCACTAAAAGCTTTTTTTTTTGTCCTGAAACGCCGCAGCGTTTCGGCGCTGCGGCGTTTCAGGAGAAAAAAAAACGACCAAGAAAATGGCCGCCGCCATGGACAGGGAAAGCGGGCATCGGGAGCGGACGCGCTGGGAACACAAGTGTTCCCAGCGCGTCAAAAAGGGTCAAAAATAAGGTAAGTGGGGTTGGGAGGGCGGGAGTGGGAGGGGGGAGAAAAAAAAAACGTACCTGCGTCCCCGGCGGGTAAGTGGGGGGGATGGCCCCACTCCGAGTCTCCACACGGCTGTAGGCTTTCCTCGTCCCCCGCCGGGGACGCAGGAACAAGCAGGTAAGTGGGGGGGAGGGGATTTAGAAAAAAAAAAATTCCTTACCCGAGTCCCCGGCGGAGGGTGAAGGCAGCCTCTCAGCCGCGGGGAGGCTCGGAGCGGGGATGGCCCTGCTTCGAGCCTCCTCATTGGCTGAAGGGCTGCCACGCCCCCCGCCGGGAACAAAGGCCGTGGAATCCCGATGAAGGGATTCCCGGCCGGGTAGGGACCTGGCGAGAGCCAATCAGAATGGCTCTTGCCTTCTGATTGTCTCTCACCGGGTTACTAATATCAGTTAACACACATAAATCTGTTCCCCCATTTTAACTCACACAGTCAATTAACCTCACCCAACGTAAAAACCCCATGAAGGTAGGGCAGCCAACACAATCACAAATTTAACTGACAACTGTTCCCGAAACTTCGCCTTCCACTATGAATAAAGCACCCTGGACGTAGCTTGCTGGCTGTGTGTACTACACCCAAGCATGCCTGGGAGGAAACCAGCTCCCCCCTAGGCTCACCTTGCGACCGCCGAATGTGCGTCCCGAGCTCCACGCAACACGTGCTTGTGTCGTCAAGCAGGTCATACAGGAGCATAATAGCTCATGTAAGCTGTTGCTGGACCAACCGCCATTATAGAATTGTATGAGAAATGGGTATTGCCACAAAATACCAAAAAATAAAATGCTTCATGCGCAGTTACAGCGCATTCGGCATGAACTAAAATAGCGAATCCCCTTATACCAAACAGAGTTTGGGGGGAGGGGGGCGGTGGTCCCCTGCACCCTGCGTTTGCTATAATGGGATCGGGGTGCGGCGCCAGAAAAAACTAATTAGGAAAAAAAAAGAAAAAGGGTCCCTTTGACGGAAGTCTCTACCCACATTACGGGAAGGAGATTACGTCGCAGGGGACGGATGAGGCGACTGAGAAGACGGGAATTCTGGTAAATTTGAGGAGGAAAGTGTAAGTAGGGAGGGGCTGGGGGTAGGGGAAGCTGCACAGTGTGATCAATCTGGCAAATGCGCATCGCCCTTTTAGAATTCGACATTTTCGGATTTGCTCAAACTGGGTGCGCAGTAATCAAGTAGAAATGGAGAGCGAGAAGGACAAACAAGCATTGACAATGCCAACAGTTTGGGGTTTCGTGTAGGCACGGGAAAGGTGCTTGCCAGGCACTGCCGTTCTGGTATTAACTGGCCATTGATGGTAGCAGGTGACAAATCGTGCAAGTACTTGGGCATATACTAATATTGCCTGGCAAATGTCTAATACGTATACACAAGACCAAACTGTTGGCTTTACCAATGCTTATTTTTAACAGGACTTCAGTGAAGGACATGCATAGTGCTTATAAATAAAGTGGTTGAAGGCAGACCTGGTTAAGACATTTTTATTACATCATTAGCAAGTTTACAGCTCCAATTAAGCCAACTCTCAGAAGACTACTTTGAACAAACACTGATAGACACTTCCAGTGCCATGTTTTATGGTAAAGCTTGAGTAAATTGAGCTCAAAGAATTCCCATGAGGAAGTGTTTTGGGTGGAGTGGGATATGAACTGCGTGGGAATGGCCAGAGGGGTTAAAATGGTCATGGGCAGTCAATGGAAGAAATAAACAAGATCTTTAAGCTTTGTGTCCCTCCTCATATGCCATTTCTCCCTATCTGTACACTAATGGAATAATTTTGGCTTATAGGTGGCTATGCCACCTAATAGCCCAAACTGACAAGCATTGGCAAAGCCATTATTTCTGGGTTTTGTGTAGGCATGGGAAAGGCACTTGCTAGGAACTGCTTTAGTGGTATTAACTAGCCATCGATGGTAGCCGGTTTAAAAATGGTGCAAGTACCTGGGCATTTAAAAACAGTGCCTAGCAAATGCCTAATACTTATATACAAGCCAAAACTGTTGGCTTTGCCAATGTTTGGTTTTAACAGTAGATCAGTAAAGGACACGCAGAGTGCTTATAAATCGAGTGGCTGAAGGCAGACCTGGTTAAGACATTGTGCATCATTACGAGTATGGCGGTAAGGCAACAACAGCGCCGGTATCGCTACCGGCACCGTTGTTACCATACCATACGGGTGCACAACATGCGGCCTGCGGACCAAGTGTGGCTGGCATGTTGATTTTCCATTTTCCCGGCCCGCCAGTTTGAAAGACTTTCCTAATGGAGGGCGCCCGGAAGCAGCTACGGCCGTCCTCTCTTAGGAAAGTCTTTTTTTTTTTGTTTAACTTGCTGGCCCGTGAAATGTTGGCCCTCTATTGGTGGAATGCATTTACTACGTGGCTCACACGAGTCACTTAGTGCATGTGCTCCACCAATAGAGGGTCAGCACAGCGCAACGACATCCACGGTGCTAAGTGGGGCTTTCTCATGTTCTTTTTTGGTGTGTGTGTGTGCTGGGAGTTTGGGGGGTGGGCGGTGGAGTATCCAGCATTGCAAAAGTGGGTCGGGTGAGGCGCAAAAAAAGGTACTGCTACTCCCCTCCCCCCAACCCCCCCAAATGCAGTGTGCACAATTCCATACATACAGACTCATTTTAGCAGCTTCCCTCCCATCAACCTTTTTTAGGTAACGTTAGTGGCAGATGGCATTTTAACACCTACACTTGCATGCGGATAGCACCAACAGAAGTGACCTCAGAGAAAAGAACATTGCATGGAGCATCATCAGTCTTTGGTACTTGGTGGCAGCATGGAAGCTACTTTAGAATAGGTCGCCATAAGTAAGCCAAGTGGCAAATAACTTTGTGCTGCAAAATACTTAAATTGCATTCTTATTATATATGCAGCAACTCTATAGTCATTAGAATGTGTTTTTTTTTTATAACAGCATGATATGTTAACATAAGCTATGAAGTGAATCACTGTAGATAAGGCACAGTGCGATTGCATGATTTGCCCAGGATCACACACTTTGGTTCGTAGTGAAACCGAGATGCAGACAGTTTGATTTGTTGATGCCAATGCTATTTAGCTCACCGTCTTTGTGAGGGGGTGCAGGCCATGGGGCATCGTTTTTAGTTGTGGAATTGTGGCCATTGGGCATAGTGTTTGGTTGGAGGGTGGGGGCCATTGGCCTTAGTGTCACATGCAAGAGTGAACCCAATCATAAAGCTAAATTAGGCACAGTTAAGAGATGTACCTCTTTTGCCTTTTTTGGGAACCTGACTCAACTAAGGCCATACCCCCAAGAGTATGGCCAACTCAAACAGCAAAGTATAGCAGTCCAAATAGCAGTCCAAAATAACAAGCTAGTGCCTTGCAAATCTAAAGCGGCATAATGCGTGAAATGTTTGAGCGCAGTGTTTTTTCTACTGTATGATTTGTCTACTTTGTCCACTATTGCCGATATATGCTTATGAAAGAAATGAATTCTAAACATGGAAAATCTGTAGTACAAAATGTATGTTTGAAATACAAATAAAGAGCGTCACACCTAAAAATGTATTCTTTTTCCATGTGTTTAATAAAAATGGAGGGTGGAAAAACACTCCTGCCACTCCCCCGCCTACCGCTCCTCCCGCATTTAGTTTTCAGGTCACTATAGGCAGCATGTTGGGTACATTCGGCCCTCTGGCAAAATCAGTTGTGCACCCCTGCCCTACCACCATACTACGAGTTCTGCTCGAGGGTGCCCTTGCAGCCACCTGGTCTGACCAGGTGGCCGTACCGGCACCCGCGAGCAGAAGTTGATGGTAATACTGGTACCGTTATTAACGGTACCGGTGCTACCACCCTCCCCATCCCCATTGAGCCCTATGGGGCAGAATGGGGATGAGGAGTCCCTTATTACCGGCACCTGCGAATGGGCAATTACCGGGTCCGCCAAACGCGGCATGACCCGGTAATTGCCCATTCGCGGGTGCCAGATTTTTTCGCAAGTTCGGAGGTAGCCTGCCTGTATTACAAGCATGGCTACCTCCAAACTTGTAATGAGGCCTATTGTGCCTCATTATGACCCTGGCGGTGGCCGTGCCTGTAATACAAGCACGGCTGCTGCAGGAGTCGTTTTTTTTCCGGCGCCCTGGAATGGACAATTACTGGGGTATTACAACCCCGGCAGACCCGGTAATTGCCCATTCCAGGGCGCCAGAGAAAATTCGTCCCCATTCCCATTTGAGCCCCACCGGCACCGTTATCAACATGCCCTGCTCGCGGGTGCCGGTACGGAATGTGCTGCAATGAAACCCGCGAGCAGAACTCGTAGTTTGCCGGTCTGGGAACTACGGTACCAGCAAGCTTATAATGAGGCCCAATACACCAGCAGCACATTTACAACTCCAATTAAGTCATTGGGTCTCATTACGACCCGGGTGGTAACCATGGCCCTATTTGCGCCATGGTTGCCACCGGTAAACTACCGATTCCGCCATGGTGAATAGGGGAATTACCGCCCCATTCCAAGGTTTGCGGGGGCGGTAATTCCCCATTCACCATGGCCCTTCACCATTCCCATTGTGCTCCCATAGGGCTCAATGGGAATGGGAAAGGCGATAATTACGGTACCACAAATTGCGGTACCGTAATTACCTCCAAAGTCCGTTTGCGGGTCTCGTCCTTAATGGCTGGTAAAACCAGCCATTAAGGGAGGACCCGCAAAGGGACCTCGGAATTGGGCAGTAAGGGATTACCGGCACCAGTGCCCTTACCGGTACCGATAATCCCTTACCGCCCAGATCGTAATGAGGCCCATTAACTCTAAAGAAGACTGCTTACAAAAAACTCTGGCAGGCACTTCTTGCGCAACGTTTGATGGTAACACTTGATTAAAGCAAGCTTAAAGAGTTCCCACGAGGAGGTGTTTTTGGACAGGAAAGGCCAAGAACTGGGTGGCCATAGGGATTAGCATGGCCATAGGCAGTCAATGGGTGGGCAAATAACCCCAATAAAAGAGAGATGTGATGCAACATTGTTTGTTACATGAATGAGTGTACAAGAAAAGAATACGTCCTGAAGACGGGCCCACTAAGCCGCGTGATTGAAATCTATCTGAACACGCTGTGTCCTCAAGTGGACCTAGAAACACTAATAAGTGTTGACACATAAAAGGATCACATTTCATCCTCCTTTGGGAAGTAGCTTAAGGGCTAAAAATAACTTACTCCCTGCACTACCCAATACTAACCTCACCAACACCCCCAGAAAATTCCAGACAGGGGTCTTTGATGAAATATGTGTTTTTTCAATTTACTTTTCATTGATACACATTACTGAATGTATTTGATTTTGTTTTATGAAGTATATGCTTGTGTACAAAATAATAATTAAAATATGTACCTGACATTGTCATAAGGTGTAGTTGAAACTCCTTTCCCCTGTTGGATGTATGGCATGAGAATTGTCACACCTTCTGGTTGTGAGGGAGGGAAGCTGGCGTGCAACTCTTGTAGATACTATGGTTCTTGATCTTCATCCACCCAGCCCCCAAAAAAGAGGACCATCAAGCTTGTGTGTAGCATTTATGTGGGCAAATGACCAGCCAACACCCTCAAGGTGTGCCCCCCTCCTCATATGCCATTTCTCCTCATCTTTAGTCTAATGTAAAAGTTTCGTCTTAATAGCCCAAAATAAAATGGGAATAAAGATATACTTCTGGCTCACAAGCCCAACACGGAAATGAGAGAGGTTGTGAAAAAAGGTCCAGCAAACCTAGCACGGCATAACCCCACAAAGGGAATTTAAAAAGCAAATCTCAAATACAACAGGTGCGATTCACAAAAAATAAAGCTTCATTTGAAATGTGAGGTCAGAGAACTTGTAGACAACAAAGGCGAGGCAGGGGGTTGGTGGCATGAATAAATACACACTTGCTTTTGAAATGAGGGTGGCTTCCTGCTGGTGCCTCTTTTTTGGCTGCAGAACAATAGAGTCTGGCTGGAAAATAACAGATAACACGTCACGGCGTGTTGGCAGGAGGAATTCTTGTCAGGGCCAGGTCAGGGCACAGCAGGCTTTCCCGGCCTGAAGCTTCTGAAGCCGAGGCACACAGGTAGAGCATGGGATGCGGCAAGCAGTGGCTGGGTGGGAGTAGGTTTCTAGTCAATGGGCAGCAATAGGATGCCGAGAATAGGGCGGGGATAGCAAGAGCTGCCTCTGCACAACATTGGGTTTTAAACTTTGCATTATGATAAAAACAACTGCAGCTACATCCTGTTCTGGCAAAGCTGCACAGAGTTTGTCTCAAGTAATGCAATGGATGTTTGCAGAACGATATTTATTCTTCCGTTTTTAAATCTACTGCTGAAAAACTATAGTGTATTTTTGGCACAGACATGTATCTTTCATGCAGCAATAGTTTATAGTAAACATCCGCATGAATTCATAGGTGAAAGCATTGTCTAGCATTTCCTGCGAAGTTAGCTAGGAAGAGGTGCCCATCTGTTTTTTACCCAACATGTTTCTGTTTCTTTTCTGTACGAACTTTCCCAGCAGTGCTGCCCCACACTGCTCCAGGGGTGCTTATAATGTGGGGTATCTAAGGCTGGGCCAGCATTGGTCTAAATCACCTTTTTGGTGAGGCAACACAGGAAAGCACCACTTAAGAGCACCTCAGAGGACGATCAGAGCCACCACTAGCTGGCGGGGCTTATGGTCACGGAAGTCATTTGGGGTCACCAGGGGTCGGTCTCTCTTGCTACCCCTGTAGTCCCCCTTAATACCCCCGTGGTCTCCCTTGCTTCCTTTGTGGACCCCCTTGCTACCCCTACAAAAAGAAGAAAACATTTTTTTTTAAATGGAAGCTCCTGGGATGTGGCCAGCGCCATGTGGCTCTTTGTTTCTGGAGTGGCTGGCTCTCTTGTTCAGATCTCTTAAAAAAACAGAAGTTCCACAAGTGTAACACTTTGAGCAGTGACCCTAAATAAGAAAGAATAAGAATAACATATAGGGCCTCATTACGAGGTTGGAGGTAAGGGAAAAACGATGCCGGTAAAGGATTACCGGCATCGCTTACTGCTCCGGTCTATTATGACCCGCCAACCCGCTATTAGCGGCACCCTAAATAACGGTGCCTCTAATAGCGGCATGGGGAGCAAATACCGGCATGCCGGTAATAGGAGGACATCACAACCCACGCGGACATGCAAATACCGGCATCCCGAAGGCGGTAATCAGGGGCTGCACGATGCCGGCCATACAGGCATTGCTGACCATCCACAAACAGCAATCAGCAATCAAGCCAACTGCCACAGGTGCACACAATCACCATAGGTGGAGTCAATGGAGGCTGGGCCAGTATTAAATGAGTACACCCACACACCACACCCCTACCTACACCAAAATGCTACCACTAGCTGTTACAATCATGGCGCTGGAGGACATGCCTATACTGCTACAACTACAGCAACAACACCAACTACAACAACAACAACGACATGCAGGACAGAGGAGATGCAGGAGGAGAAGGAGGGTGAGACACGGCCAGCAATTACCACCAGCACAGCCAGCAGTGCCTCGTAGGCAGCCACCAATCCCTCGCATCAGGCCCAGTCCATTCAACCTAACCTCTGAGCAGACCCACACCCTGTACCGGTTGGACCGGGACACCATCACCACCATAGTGGACATGATACACAATGACATTGGCAGCCTCATAGAAATACGCACTGCTATCCCCCCGCTACTAAAGGTGGTGTCTGTGCTCCACTTCCTGGCCACAGGCACCTATCAACACACAGTGGGGCAGCTGCATGGCATTTCGCAACCACTATTTTCACACATGCTGAACCAGGTGCTCGATGCCCTCCTGAAGCACACAAGTGAACACATATCCCTGCCACGGACTGCCCAGGAGATCTCCAACACCAAAGTTGGCTTCCATTCACTGGCAGGCCCTTGACTGCACCCATGTGGAATTGGTGGTCCCACATGCCATGGAGGCAGTGTACTGAAACAGAAAGCAATACCACTCCATCAACATCCAAATGGTATGTGACTCTAACAAGATCATCACACATTGTTGTGCCCGATATCCCGGATCAACCCATGATTCAATGGTGCTGCGGAACACAACGATACCACGCTACAAATGCGCGACATGCCGGACAACGTTTGTGGCTACTCGGTGAGTAGCATGGCAATCACATGGCAGTGTGATGTGGGTAGTAGATTGGGGGGGATGCATTCTCCAACAGGGTGTGATGGGGGGAGATGCATACTCCAACAGGGTGTGATTGGGAGGGGAGAGATGCATACTCCAACAGGGTGTGATGGGGGGGAGATGCATACTCCAACACGGTGTGATTGGGGGGGGGTGCATACTCCAACAGGGTGTGATGGGGAGATGCATACTCCTACAGGGTGTGATTGGGGGGGGAGAGATGCATACTCCAACTGGTTGAGATCAGTTGACAGAACAAACAATGCCCATGCAGAAATACACCACTGTCCCCCAAGGCAGGCCAGACTGAACCTGACACATGAAAACTACATGCAAGACGTAAACTGCACAACAATAACATTAAGCCATTACCGCAACCATGTAACGCTCACCTGATTCCCACAGAGACGCTGACCCGAACTGGACTGCTACCGTTTCTTCTATCGTGAGGCGCAGGGCCCGGAAGATGCTCTGGACGGGGCCTCCGAATTTGGATTGCCTGGCTTGTAGAGTAAGTTTTCTGCAGGTGAAAGAAAAGGGATTGATTACCAGCTGGGGTGGATATGTGTTCCCACCAATCTCCCGTTTCTCACTCTTCTTGACCCCAACTTGGTTTCTGCGAGCTCTCACCTTAGGTATTGTTAAGATGAGCTCTCCATCCTGCTTCAGGTGCAGGGGTGCGTAGAATCCAGTTACGTCACTGGATGGGAGATAGTTGCAGACACTGTGTCCTTTCGTCTCTCCTGCGGTAGCCGTAAGTATGAGTGTCTTTTCTCCACAGGAGCCGGGGCCCAGAAACCTAAAGCAGGTAAGTCCCTTGGTGAGTATTTGTTCTCCGTGCTTAGTTAGTGCTCACCATGTATTCCTCTTATGCAGGTGCTGGGATGTAGCTGGCGTCGTGGCCGCGGTGGAGGAAGGTAAGTGAAAGAAAAGTGACTGCTTACTTCTAATGATTGTCTTTTTCTGCTTACAGGTGCCGAGATGCTGCCGACGACACAGCCGCTGTCGCGCGTGATGAGGCACGTAAGTAAGTGGAAGAAATGTGGCCGCTTTAGAGCGGGCACCTCTAATGACTGTCTTTTTCTGTTTTTCAGGTGACGAGATGCTGCCGGTGTCGTGGCCGTGGTGGAGTTCGGCGAGGCCACGGATGGGTAAGGCAAGGCGGCGCGGCTGCGAGCGTTTGAGAGCGCTGCTAATCTTGTACCTTTCCTTTGCAGGATCGTCGGAGGTAGGATTGCTGAGACCGGATTCCGGTAAGTATAATTCCTAATGCTCGCCTTCTCTTTTCTTGTCTGTTTACAGGTGTTCCGGGTGCTGGCGGGCGTGTCAGGAGCCAGAATGCAGGAGCCGACTCGGTGAGCGTCCTGCTGCTGATGCAGAATAACGCGAAGCACGTGTATTCCATCGGGTGTGGTTTAAATAGCAGAGAAGTGCTTCAGGTGTGTGTTCTTCCACCGGCCCCACCCAGGTAAGAAAAGAGTTCCTGAATAGAGGAAATAGTTCCTCCCAGCCCTGATGGCTGGGGACTTCAGCCAGACTGGATTTTTCTGGGTAAGTATGCAGCATGGTCTGCCTCAGGTAAATCCACCCAAGCATTATTACACAGTTTATCAATATGAGCCCGGCGCCTGTGGCGCCGGGACTGAAGTCCTTTATGAGCCTGGCGCCAAAGGCGCCAAGACACGGTCCACAGGGCCCCTGTAGGGGTCTGCTGGGTCCGGAGATGTGGAAGAAGGGTCTGCTTCCGGGGGCGCTGGGCCAGTCCTGGCTCCTCGGGAGTAGTGCTCATGACAAACCATGCCATATCCATCCACATGCACACTGCACATCATCAGACCGTACCCTCTACAACACAATGCAGCAACATGCTGCCAATATGGACTATGGAAATGTCGGCTGAACAGCATCACAACGGAAATGCGATCTTGAGTGCATACAAAGGGATCACCAGTAGCTATTATACTGAATCTCGCCCGTACACCACAACAGAAGTGCTGCATGCCAGCATGGTGACATCAAGTTAGGAATGGCAGATCACTAGGAGTCTGGTTCAAACAGTGACAGCACCAAAGGATGCAAATGACTAAACATCAGCTAGTACATGACAACAACAGCCGTAGGCATGCACAGTGCATGAACACTTGCAAGGACTAGATCCCCTTCCCACATTGCAGTTACTTTGCTTACCTCCATGCATGTAGGTATATGTGGATGTCATCCACAAATCAAAGTTGACTTGTGTTTGATAGGTACTGGTTCCATTTGATGTAATCACTTACACAAATCCATTGTTGCACCCATGCAGGTGAAGCTGGCTATCCCTTGAAGAGGTGGCTCCCTACCCCTGTTCGGAACCCACAGAACAGGCACGAAAAGGACTACAATCGTGCACATACCCGTACTCGTGTGGTAATTGAGCAGACATTTGGCCTTTTGAAGACACGGTTTCGGTGCCTCAGCAGGTCGGGTGGGACACTCCTGTACGGGCATGAGAAGGTGGCCAAGATCACCATGGCATGTGTCATGCTGCACAATATGTGCATCAGATGGAATGTGCCTCTGCCCCCTGACATTGAAATGCAACCACCTGGTGAGGATGATGATGAGGATGAGGAGGGAGAAGATGGGGGCTGCACGTAATGCAGGTGGCAATGCACTGGAGGGACGTGCTGTGCGCCAGCATCTGATAGACCAATATTTCTAATACACATGGATGGAGAGGGTGCAATGGATGTGGGTATCAGGGCACTGGGTGTTGTGGGGAAATGAACACTGTGCACTGTCCGTCAATAAAGCACAAATACACAATGAAAATGTCCACTAATGTGATTTGTCATGACAGATTATGAAGTGCATGGACCCTCCACCACAAACACCCTTTCCCACTCCCCCCATAACTCCCCCAGACACCCTTCCCTCCCTCCCCCACAACTCCCCCAAACACCCTTTCCACCCTCCCCCCACAACTCCCCCAGACACCCTTTCCCCCCTCCCCTCAAAACTCCCCCAAACACCCTTTCCCCCTCCCCCCACAACTCCCCCAAACACCCCTTCCCCCTCCCCCCACAACTCCACCAGACATGCATGCTCATCAGTGCAGCATTAGTGTACACGAGTCACCGACATCAGGCTGGCCCTACTTCCCACCTACTCTGCCAGCATTGGGTGGTTGCAGGTTTGTGCGCCGCATAGCCCACATGGACCTGCGCAGGGGGCTGGTCTGCCTCGAGCTGGCAGAGGAGGAGGTGCTCGGTTGGTCCGGTCCCTGGGCGGGGTTCTGCCTCTCCATAGCATCTGCGATGCGTGTGAGGACCTGCCTCACAGCTGATAGTTCTTCGCAAATGTGGTTGGTGCTGGCTTCAATGGCTTGTTTTATGCCCTTGGCATGTTCCCTGCACTCCTCCCTCGCCCACTTGTTGGCCAACCAGCGCAGTTAGGTCTTTCTGGCGCTGTCGTATGATGCTCATGTCATGGCCTTGGTACCTGCGTGTGTTGGTACCTGACGCAGCTTGTGGCATGTGTCTGCCATCAGGTGATGTCACGATGGGACTCCAGCTCCCTTGCACAAACTCACCACCAGACAACTCATGGCTGCTGGCATTTGATGTGGGGCGTGGGCTCTGTTGGGCTGACTGCTGCGGGCTGGGTGTGTGGAGTTCCATGGGTGAAATGCACGTTTCCTCCACATCTGACATGGGTGCCGTAGCATCTGCCTCGCCAATGGAGCTGTTTGTGGCGGACAGTGATCCTTCCGCAAGTGGATCCTGCATGGTGGGAATGGCTGGAATGGGTGCTACCACATTGTCTGACAGCCTTTCATGCCTTGCTGACGTGGGTGGATGTGTGGCTTTGGCCCTCTGCGGAAGTGCAGATTTCCCGGTGCCCCTCGATGTAATGGGCCTGGTGCCTACTTCCATGCCCTTGGACTGTTTCTTTGGTGGTGGGGCGTGCATCGCAGAGTCCTGCTCCTCACTGTCAGATTGTGAGCCTGTGGGGGACAAAGAGAGGGATAGCATCGGTGATGGGTCAACGTGCATCATGCAGATGTTGTTGTTGCTGCAGTTCTATGCATTAGGACTTCAAGGTTGGCCATACTGTTTGTTAGCCAGATGGGTGGGTCATACAGGCATGAGTCTGGGTGACACGTGTCTGAGGTGCTGCATGCATGTGGTTGTGTGGGGATGTGCACAGCATATGGGCAGGGTTGTGTACATGTATGTGTGATGGCCCCATCCATTAACTAATTTCCAGGTCACAATTGGGGGAGTACCTCATGCTTTGCATTGCAGTGTTTTGTTTGGACACTAACCTCCATCTGACGGTGACGGCACACCGCGCTCCATTTCACCCACTCCCTCAATGGATTCAACGCCAATGTTGCTGGCACATGTCTCCTCCCACTCTTGCAGCTTGATTGGGGATCCTCCTCCGCCTCCTGTACCCATGGCCAGGCTCCTGTTGGCTGCTAGTATACTCCGTACACGGAGGCGTAGATCGTCCCACCGCTTGCGTACGTCCTTTACAGTGCAGGGGGTGGAGCCCACAGCACTGACTTTCTGGGCTACCTCTGCCCAGATCTCCTTTTTCTTTATCAGTGCGGGACGCCACATGTCGTTTGCAAAAACAACCTCAGCGTTAGCAGCAAGTGTGTCTGCTAACATTGTCAGCTCCTCATTGGAGAAGCGTTCCTTTGGCTGCCCCACTGCACCTTTTTTTACGGCCTTGGGTGTTCTCTGGTGTTGTAGGGATATGTTTGGCCAGCTGTAGTCTTGCTGCAGGTCCTGGGGGCAGAGGATGGCAATGGATTGTGTTTTTGAAGATGGCCCCCGTGCTCTTTCCCGTTCCTGTGCGATGACGCTACTTCCAGTTCCGCTTCTTTACGGTCACCGCTTTTAGCGGTGGCCGCTTCTAGCGGTTGCCGCTAATGCCAGATTCATGTGTGGCGGAAGTGCTATCAGCGATTTCCTTGGATCCGCTAAGGGGCTTTTTGGGGCCTTTTACGGCATGGCGCAAAGCTCGTGCCCGCGTACTCGAATGCCACGCAATTAGCAGGCTGCTTGCTACACGGGCACGTTATTAGCGCCATGGCGGTAAGGACCGTTACTTACCGCCTACCATGTAATGAGGCCCATTGTATGTATGTTTGTTCTGTATAAACCTCTTAAGCGTACATGCTATATAATAACACATCATTATCATTCGGTCTTGGACATCTGCTTGCATTAACAGTAATTTGTTAATATGAGCCTATAGGCACTGAAATTAACAATAAATATAGTGATTCATTCTTGAATGAAATGTATATCACATTACAGTGATGTGATATATTCATCGTAGTGTACTTAGGAACAGTTATGTGATGGCACCTCCTGTTTTGACAAGGGGTGAAAGGTTGTGTACCATCACTTCCTGTGATGACATTTTGGGGTGTGGTCAAATGACATCACTTCCTGTGATGTCATCAGGGGGTCAAGGGCCGAGTGATGTCACTTCCGTTACCCCTGGCATTTTGGTGAAATTATGTCCCGACTTATGGTGAGTGTGGATGGAACCGACATTGCTCTGGCTTGCAGACCACTCAAGCTCCGAAGGATCACCCGTGATTTTACTTAGCCCTCTCTGTCCTACAGCTTTCGGACCTTCCCCTTGGGTCGCCCACGAATCCAGCACAGGGTGCATTGTCCCGCAAGAAGACTGGGTTGATTTGGGGATTGTTTCTTAAGCCCCTTCTATTGTATGAGCTTGTTAGCAAGATAAAGTGTGCACGCAGACCTACCACCAGCTCCCTGACCACCCCATCGCCGACTATGTCATGAGTGGACCTCCTCTTAGCCTCGCAGAAGATGGTGCCTTGTTGGCCGGAGACTGCAGAGATCAGCGGTATCCGCACAGTGTAGTATCTTTATGCACACCAATCCAGAGCCAACAGCGGTGACAAGTCAGAGTGGAAGCTAGGGGATAACCCAAGTGGGAGCAGAGTGCTGGGAATAGGTTGGAGCTGGCATGCTCACTGGGGACCAGTGTCCATGCTGTGATGGTTCGGTCTGTGAGTGGCAGTACCCATGCTGTACATGTCACCCTTTGAATTGGAAACATATACTGGTCCTGCCCATCCATTGCATGTAAATCTCTCAGAGGGGAGATTGCACAGTGCCCTTCTCATGCCTGTGCTTGACCTGGGCCTGTTCGTTAGGGAGCGATGTACTGCTGTTTTCCAAGATGTATCCGCGTGGGAAGGGAGGCTGTACTGGTCCTTTTCAGGAGGTACCTGCACCTATTTCCAAGGGGAAGTTTGCACTAACCATGCCAACATTGTACATGTATGAGTAAGAGATGGTTGCACATGATATGCCCACGTTTCCCATGCTTTAAAGGTCTATGCAGCGCCTGCACCTAGACCTATTTGTGATGCAACCATGATTTATGAGGGAAGCATGTCCTAGCCATGTCCATGTATCTGTTTGTAAGGGTAAGTTTGCACTGACCTTTCCAATGCTGTACATGTGTACAGGTGTGAAGAATCCGTGCACTGGCCCTGCCTTTGCTATCCTTTTTACAGGTCCATGTTGTACCAGTAGCTATCTGAGATGGAACCGTGTTTTGTCTCTGCACATGGTGTACTTTTTTGTGTTGGGGAGGCTTACCCTGGCCATGCCCCTGCTGTAACTATCTGTGAGGGAAGCATGTACTAGCCATGTCCATGCTGTGCCTGTACCTGTTTGTAAGGGGAAGCTTGCACTGGCATTTCTAATACATGTGCCCAGGTGTGAAGGATCCTTGCACTGGTCCTGCCTTTGATGTCCTTTTTACAGGTTCATGGGTGTGCCTGCAGCTATTTTAGATGGAACCGTGTTTTGTCTCTGCACATGCTGTACTTTTTTGTGTTGGGGAGGCTTACCCTGGCCATGCCCCTGCTGTAGCTATCTGTGTGGGAAGCATGCACTAGCCATGTCCATGTTATACCTGTACCTGTGTGTGAGGGGAGCTTGCACTAACTTTGCCACCTGTTGCATATGTAGACGAGAGACAAGCTTTTACTGGCCCTGTCTCTGTTGTGCATGTACCTCATTCAGGCCCAGCTCCAGCAGAGAGGTGCCAGGGGCCAACTCCCCAAGACCACCCCTTGGTCCCCCTAGAAAGGAGGCCTTGAATGTGGGACCCAAGGGAGTGGGGGGCATTGTGGTCTGGGGGGGGCATTTCACTGGAGATTTGCAGCCGGAATCTCAGAGAGATTAGCATTCTGAGAGGCTGCACTGCAGGAGGGACGGTCAGGATTGGTTTGCTTGCCCTGGACAATGATCTATGTCCCAAAGCCATGAAAGCACAAATGACCAGGGAGATGAAGGTCAATTAACACGTCTAAGTGACTTAATCAAGCACACTTACCTAGGCAGGCTGCCTACAGCAAATTTCTCAAAGGTTGGTTTCTGTAATTTAAAGTATATTCATTTTGTGTGCAAATATAGAGGTTTTTCACATCGTGCTACTTAAAATGCGTACCTATATCAAACAATCAATGACACATGATGTTGCGTGCACACAGATATCTTCAGAAGGTGTATCAATCGATTGGGGACTGTAAGATTGTTGAAGAAGGAATCTGACACAAAGGTGGCATGGTGGTGGTTATAGACTTATTTTTGCATAAACAGGCTCTCACTATCCCTATCTTGTAAGAGGGGCTTCCCTGCCTCAAACATAGCACTAAAGGGTCCATCAGAATATCTGTTAAATCACCCTCCCCCGTCCTTTGTCACAACCTACTTCTATCCCTGAGACTACAACTGAAGAATAATCTAGCAGAAAGTTCCTTCTCCAGGAAAATGTCTCCCTTCTCCTGATGTTTGGATAGTGTTTTAAAAGAATGTTCTCTTGCAACAGGAATGCCCGGGGGAATGACTCCCCTTGTGTGTTTCACAGAGCCTTTATATAATTTCCATGTCCAGGAGAATGGCTCCCATCTCCTGGTATAGGTCTATACAGTTTCCAATAACGCCAGTGGGAATGACTCCCTTCCCCTGGTGTCGGTAGCACAACTTCCAGTTTGGGCCCAGGAGAATGACTCCCTTCTCTTTTATTTCTTGGCATGGTTCACAAGGTTAGGGGCAATGACCCCCTTCCCCTGGCATCTTTAGAGTTTGTCTCAAGAGCGTTAGCCATCATCCACAGGGGATTGACTCCCTTCTCCTGGTGTCTAAAAAGTTATTTCTCACAATCTTAAACTTGATGTACACTTTGCCACTCTGTTTTGGTGTTAGCAAAGTCCCAAATCCTTCTTTGTTGATCACTGTACTTTGTGTCATCACTGCAATGAGGAGGTTCTCCTTGATTGCTCAGTTACCTTTTGTTGGGGCCACAGACCCTTCTCTGGGGGTCAGTGGGCTTATTACTGCCACTGCAGTAAGGAAGCTATCCCTGGAAGCTTGGTTTCCAATATTTGGGTTCTCCAACCCATCCCTGGTAGTCAGGGGGCTAATTGTCACCACCACATGGAGGAAGCTGTCCTGTAATGCTTGTTTTACAATTGTTGGGGTCTCCGACCCGTCTGGAATTTCCTGGGACTGGGGTTCTTCTCGCCAATGCAGCAGGCTTTTTTCTCTGGTTTCCGGAGCACCTCAGCAGCTCCACACTGTAGTATGCTGCTCGGCTCTTTTCTTGTGCTTTGAGTTTGAGTCTGTGTCATCTGGACCAACAGAGAACTCCTTCCATGTTTCGTCAGCATCCTCCACTCTCCTCCGACTCTGGTCTGCCTACAATGTTTGAAACTCCTGCAGGTTTCTGCACTTATTGCCTCTCCCGGGCTGGGTTTGACAACAAGGCAAGTCCTTCTTCCATTTTTATAGGAGTTTTCATCTTTGGAGAATTACAAGTCTTGTGTCTGTTTTACTGAGACGATCTCTCTGCCTTCTCAGGGCTTTCTCGTCCTAGTACTACTGGACCTTAACAAGTTACAATATAGCATCTCAGTACAGTAAGGCGTGTCTAGTAGTGTGCTGGTATGCTGGATGATGGGGCTATTAAGGGAATAAGGTGATTGTGGCCCAGAATATACGTCCTCATCCCAAAGAGGGAAGCCCGCCCCTGCAAGGTCCTCCCACATGCTACCGCACTCAGGGGGAATATTGGTTAGCGGACGCACCACCCTAGCCTTAGAGGTAAGGGCTCTCCCATGTGGAGGATTGGCCTTATGGAAAGATTTGTCACAAGGCCCTTACAAATAATATTGAAAATATATATTCTGCTGCATTAACAACTTAACTATAAGTGAGAAAATAAGGTTGGTAGTAACAAAAATGTAATTCTGAGGGGAGAGTAGTAAAATCAAAAAGTGATAGATGCAAGGATTTCAATTTAACATTACCACTGTCATTGCTCTGCTCAACATTCCATGCCAAAATTCTTTCGTATGTCTGTGCCATTATGGACGGGGACACGCTAACTGCAAATGACTTTTGGTTCTGCCACCAAAAGGTGCAGTTCAGTCTCAATTGCTAGGCCATGTACTCTCTACACTGGGACACAAGAAGCCACAGGCATTTTAGGCTTGTGGTCTAGCAGTTTGGGCAGGACTGCTCACATTAGTGGCAGGGCCAAGGCTGGTTTTCCGAGAGTGGTATGGAAGGCTGACCAGAGCAATGCCAGTGGTTGTCATTGATTCAGATACATACATGCATCTTTTTTTAGTTTTGTTTACTAGGTGTAAGCCAGAGGTTTTGCAGTGGAGAACAGATATGATGGAGACAAGATACATGTGTGTTTGGTCATTTACTCACCCATTGACTGGCCATGACTATGTGAATGCCTGTGACCTTACTTCCAACTAGCTGCACCTCACTGCCAACATGTTCCCTTTGGGAACTCTTTAAGCAAGCTCTATCACAAAGTAACACAAATCATTGTCCTGTACAGGACCTTCTAGTGTTATATATAAGCATTAATTGTTTAATTGCTTAATTGCCTCTGTAAATGAGCTCCTGGTGTGATACAAATCTCTTAATGTGTCTTCAGCCAGTCGATTTTATAAGTAATATCTATTTCAATTCCTTTGTTCCTTGCACGGGAGTTGTCTAAAACAAGCAATCGCAAAGCCAGCCATTTAGGTATTAGACAGACATTTTCCAGGCAATTGCATCATATGCCCAGGTACTCGCACAGTTCCCCTGCTGTTCCTATTTTATGGCCAGATGATACCATTGTGGCAGTGCCTGGAAAATGCCTATCCATGCCTAATCAAAAGCTGAAGCTGTTGGCTCTGCCAGAGCATATTGGTTTCAGTTTGTCTCCATAACAAATCAACTTCCAGCTCACCAGTGGTCCAGGGATGAAATTGGTTTCTCGATGGTCGAGTTGATTTCAGGGTGCTTTGCCGCTTCTGCGACAGAGTTCAAAATGGGAGACAGCTGTGGGTATCAGGCAGCAGGCAGCTTGGCGAGCGAGGCCAGACAGACGGCTGCAGGCTGGCCTACAAGGCGGCTCAGGGTCATGAATCCTTGGCTCAGTGCTGGTTGGCAAGTCTGAAGCACTGGTCGAAGCATCTCGGACGACTTTAGCAACTGCAGCATGTCAACAGTCAGCGGTGCAGTCCGTTGCAGCTCGAGGGGCTCAACTTGCTCAAAAATTGCCTTTAAGGTGGACGCTGTTTAATGCTTGTTGATGCACCCCTCCTATCTTCTTCACTGGGCTTGTGTCATCTTTGAGGAAGACAACCCAAAGCTGCAAGGAACAGCCTTGTCCTTGGTTTGTCTCAGATACTCTCTGGCACTTCTTACCTAGGAAGCTTGCTGCAGAGCCTAGCAGGGCACGCTGTGTGCTGGCTGGGTACCGGTTCTGGAGATGCTTGGGGGGTATTCTGGATTCAGTATCTACCTCTGTTCCCTGGGAGATGTTTAGGGGAGGAATCTTGCTTCCCTCTTGGAAATACTGACCTTCCTTCACTGGCGGAAGCTGTAAGGCAGACTGTACATTTAGCCAGGGTCCAAATGAGTTCTTCATGTTACTCTGTGCAAAGTCTTCAGATGATCTGCCAAAATAGGGGCTCAACTCTCTTTTAAAGCCAAATGGGCCCCAGTGAATGGTGCTGGGCTAAGCCTACCTTAATGAACCAATCCTGGGTCCCCATTAACAATCTTCTGTTATGTGTGAGGTCGTAACCAGAGTGCCTTGCAACAGGAAAGATAAATGGGTGAAAACATGTACTACTAAGTCCCACCCATCTTCCTGTCTGTTGTGGATCAAAGGGTCTCTCTGGTTAATTGAGTTCTCTGTGGTTCCTGATTCAAGGCAGGCCTCCCTTGAAGTTATGGCAAGAACAGACTTTCTGTCTCCATCAAAACACATACTCCTACCCTCTGTATGGGGTCCCCCTGCAGGAGTTGCCTATTGTAAACAGTTGTCCCAGGCATGACATTTCACTGTCCTTGATACTAAGAGGCAGAAGATGACTTTGGGTTGACACAGATGCATATCAAAGGTTTTGTGGGTTTCCTGACTTTTGTTAGCCCTGCGACCAGGCCTCTCGCAAGGCCTGCTTGAATTAACTCTCATCAATGTGCGTTGCAGCCCCCAGCAGGAGTATCAAAGGATAGGGCGGATGCATGGAGCCTATGTCATTTAATTAGGCTGGCCATAGCAGGAGGAGGGTTTTGCCCTCCCCCTTTTAAGATGCCTTTAATTACTCCTGAGTGTCACATTCCAACTAAATGTGACAGGGAAGTCAGAGCCTGTAGGATGTGTCCACCAATAGTACACAGGTCTCTATGTTTGTTGTGCGGTGAGCATAGGAAAACGTGTGCAGATTAGCCCCACACATTTTCCAAAGTTGATCTACCATCATGCAATTTCCTAAAAAAGATCAAAAAAGCCCAGACGATTGCACACCCACCGTGCGGATGGTCGAATTCCTCACACTTGCATCAGCTTCCAAACCTTTCTCCTTTCCTGGGTTGGTCTTACACCCCACACTCACTGCCTTGTCCTGCCATGCTACCCTGCAGGGGAAAGACATCATATCAGATAAAATTATACCATTGGCTTTACCTCATGATTCTGGTCCCCTGCGCACGTCGACCCACGGCCTTGCAGGGTGCCCCCGATCCTCTGGAGTACTGCTCACATGCAAACCCTAGCCCACCAATAGCTGACCACCGTAAAGGCCATGAAGACCAGCAGGAAGGATTTTATCCCTCGCTGGACTGGATCGAGCCCTGCATGTCTGCTGGTGGAGAGGGATTGTTACTCTTGCCTCCACAGCCCCTCTCTCCTGAGGAATACCTGTTACCTGGCAGGAACATTATTAACTGAAGTGGTGAGGGCAGGGATAGTATGTATACTCTTCCAACAGGGAGAGGGGGTGGTGGGAAGACATGCTATTATTGGTTTATATTTGTGAGGCAGCAGCTTCAACGGTACCTACTGAGACGAGGAAGAGGAGCATGCAGGTAATGTTACAATTTGGCAGGAGTCTCCTAGCATAAATAGATGCCTGGCCAATTTCGAAGAGACAGAACCAATCAGAGTGTGGCAGAGAAAATGGCAGACCAATCAGCGACAGTCAGGAAATCCTCTCCAGAGTTCCCTCTTATTGCAGGACTCCTGATACAAAGGTGCCACCCTCTGCGCCCACAGAGGCTATTTTTCTGGAAATAGTGTATGGCATTCATAGCGCACCATACAGGATTTACGTAACTAGTGTCTGCATGCAGACACATCAAGGACTTGCTGTGGGCACCGGAACATCTGCTGCACTGAGCTTTGGGCAGCACAGGATATCCTGCATTCTCTAATAAGCCATTGCATCAGACCTCTGGACATTTCCATCGGAACAGCGGCGGCATTGCTGACCTAGTTCCTGCCTGTGTTTCACTTGTGTGTTTTCACAGGGCATGAATGCTTGTATTTGAATATGTATGTATATTTAAAATATTTGCGTGATAGGGGTGGCTGTCAATTATTATGTTGGGCAGGGCTATACGGAGTAGCTATCCAATAATAATAATAATAATAATAATAATTAGGCTTTTATATAGCGCTACAAACCCTCAGGTATCTGAGCGCTGCTTATTATTACCCACGGTGTGTGGTGCTCATTTATCGACCTCGGAAGGATGAAAGGCTGAGTTTGGCCCCGCCGGGATTCGAACCTGCGTTAACAGGCTCTGCACGGTGTCAAAGCGGGCGCTCTACTCGCTACACCTGCAGTCCCCGGCCGTCCATCGGCCTGACAATGGCGACGAGATGACACGGCCCACGTGTGCCGTAGGGAGGCCCGCAATCTCCACCCATTAATTCATATCATGTGTGCGTGTGTCAGCCCACCCGCATCGTTATGTGGGGGCCGGCCGCCGTTGCGGCCGCTACGTTAGGACGTCCAGGACGTGACGTCAGGGGAAGGGGAGGGGCGGGGGAGGAGGTTCGGCAGTTGCCGCGTTGAAAAAATAAAGTGAGGTTTTCCAGCACCCCGGCTCCCGCGTATCATTGCCGCGAAGCCCGCGCGCGCGAGCTGCGCACCTGCAGTCCCCGGCCGTCCATCGGCCTGACAATGGCGACGAGATGACACGGCCCACGTGTGCCGTAGGGAGGCCCGCAATCGTGCGGCTCGGCGCGTCGGCGCGCCTCCACAACGCGTGACAGCTGGGAGCTGCCAACTGCCGACGGCGGCGCTGGACCACACGAGCGGACACGCCCCACAACCACAGCAGGGGTGCAGAACCGGCTGACACTGCCCCACAGCCACAAAACTCTGCCCCACAGTCACAGCAGTGACGCCGGAACGGCTAGCACAGCATCACAGCCTCCTCAGGGTGCAGGACCAGCAGGCACAGCCCCACAGCTACAAAGAGGTGCAGGCACACCCCACCGCTAAAGGCACACCGGTCGGCGGCAAGCGGGTAAGATGTCAGATACTGCCAGCACGCCTGCCTCATCCACAGGAGGGGCAAGCACCGCAGCGGCTGCGCCAGGAAGTGGCGACAATCAACCCCTTCACACAGAAGCAGCGCAGGTGATCCACATGCCAAACCCCTTTGAAATTAGGGACACCTCAAACTTGGGGCCCCGTTGGACAATATGGCTCAGGGACTTCAAATTTTACACGGGGGCGATAGGACTTACCGATGACGCAAGACTGAAGAACACACTGTTCATGGCGGTTGGGCCAGCAGTGAGAGACATAGCCGGAGAGCTACTCGACGTCGACACAGTAACCTATGGTCAACTCCACACCAAACTATCCGAATACTTTGCTCCACACACAAACGTCGACTACGAACGCCACGTATTTCATACAACCAGGCAAGAAAAGGGCAAATCCATCGACAATTTCGTGATGCGCCTGCGCATAAAACTAAAACACTGCGAATTTCACAGATATTCGAACGAAGAAGCTCTCAGATCACAGGTGATCGCAGGCTGCATCTCACAATCTTTTCGTAAACAGCTCCTGCAAAAACAAAGGTCACTTGAAGAGATCCTAGCACTGGCCCGCATGGAGGCCGCCGTGGACTCACAACTAGACAACCTGGGGAAAATCGCCATACAACAGCCAGGGGAACCCGCAGAATCCGTTAACAAACTATACTCAAGCCCCAGCCAGAGCGGGAGATGCAAAGAGGCCACCTGCTACAAGTGCGGGTACGAATATCCGCACGTTGGGGACTGCCCGGCCCTGGGACAACAATGTGCTGCATGCGGAGGCATGGACCACTTCAGGGCCACGTGCAAGAACGCCCCCATGACTGCACAGGGTAGACCCCGAACTCAAGACAGACGCCGATACAGCCGGCAAAGCCCGCCCAAGCCCAGAGGAGAGAGCGACAGAAAGCCGACAAAAAGAGAGGACAGCAGCAGATCCAGCCACTACTCCAGGGACGACAGGCGCTCGTCAGAGGACACGCGTCGCTCCCACAGAAGACGATACATCCGCTACATAGAAACGCGATCCCCCACCAGCAGCGACACCCCATCTTCAGGGGATGACCTGAGGAAAAAGGGCTACGTATGGGCCGTCAAGACTAACACGTCAGCCACACAGCACAGTCCCATACTCACGTTGACTGTAAACAACACGCCGGTGAAATTCCTTATAGACACCGGGGCCACGGTGAACATCATAAATGAACAAACCTACAAAGCACTAACTCCACCTCCCAAAATCAAGAAGGCTGAAATAGACATTTACCCATATGGATCCACGACGCCTCTACCGTGCAAAGGCACCATAACAGCGTGGTGCTCCCACAAGCAGCACTCCGCGAGAATCCCACTGCACATCCTCAAAACGGAAGCAGACAGTGGCTGCATCCTAAGTTTCAGGACAGCTGTGGAGATGGGCCTGGTACACATCCTCTATCAGCTGATGGCCCACAAGTACTTTGCCAAGCCGGAAACAATTGAACAGACCTTCCCTAAACTATTCCACGGCCTAGGAAAACTAAAACACCGGAAAGTACACCTGCACATAGACACACTCGTCAAACCAGTAGCCCAACACTACCGCGGCATTCCATTCAATATTCAAAGACAAGTGGAAGAAGAACTGGATAAACTGATCAAGATGGACGTTATTGAACCAGTCTCGGGGCCCACCTGGGTCTCACCCATCGTCCCAGTCCCCAAAAAGTCGCCGGACGGGTCCATCCACTTGTGCGTCGACATGCGCCGAGCCAACACCGCCATCGAGAGAGAGAGACACCAGGCGCCCAGGATCACAGACATGATCCACCTTCTACACGGATCAAGAGTCTTTTCAAAACTGGACCTAACTAAAGGATACCACCAGATCGAAATCGCAGCCGAATCCAGATACATCACCACGTTTGTCACCCTCCTTGGATTATTTCAGTACAAACGACTCAGTTTCGGTATCTCGTCGGCGGCCGAGATCTTCCAAGAAGAGATCCACAAAGTAATCCGACACATACCAAACTGTCTGAATTATTCAGATGACGTCCTGGTATACGGCAAAACCCAGGAAGAACACGACAGGGCGCTCCACAAAGTATGTCAGGCAATGGAGGAGGCTGGCCTCACGCTAAACAAGGCAAAGTGCGAATTCTCCAAGGGGTCGCTGAGGTTCTTTGGGCACATCTTCTCGGAGAAAGGCATGAGGCCGGACCCGGGAAAAGTTGAAGCGCTAAACTCTGCCACCCCCCCCACAAACACAACGGACCTGCGCTCCTTCCTGGGCCTAGCGAGCTATTGTTCTAGATACCTGAAGGACTATGCCACGGTCAGCAACCCCCTTCGACTGCTCACGCGGAAGGACACGCCGTTCGTATGGTCAAAGGAGTGTCAAGAGGCGTTCGAGGCCATCAGAAGCGCCATTTCACAGGCAGAGGACATGGCGTACTACGACGCCCGGCGCGACACCGAGGTGATTGTAGACGCCAGCCCGGTAGGCCTTGGCGCCATACTGACACAAAAAGATCCGGAGGACTCGCGAAACGTCCACATAATCGCGTACGCCAGCAGGAGCCTGACAACCACAGAACAGGCATACTCCCAGGCGGAAAAGGAAAGCCTGGCGGTAGTATGGGCCTGTGAATACTTTCACCTATTTCTCTTCAGCAAGAGATTCACAATAGTCACGGATCACCAGGCCCTCCTGACCATCTATGGAAATCCCAAAGCCGTCATGCCACCAAGGATAGCCAGATGGGGTTTGAGACTACAAGATTACCAATTCACGGATAAGCACCAGCCCGGAAAGGAGGACAATCCAGCCGACTCTCTCGTCACCCCACGGCATCCACGGCATCTCAACCCTCCATCGCAGATGCGTACATTAACTATGTCATTCACCACCTACAGCCGCTACCCATAGGGTGGGCAGAGATAACTGCTCAGTCGGAAGCCGATCCCGCATTACGCATCGTCAGACATTGCCTTCTAACGGACAAAAGGGCCCTCATGAGGCAGCAAGCGAAGGCAGAAACAGACGAAGTCAAGGAAGAAGTCAAGGGACTACATCTAGTCCGTGACGAATTGACAGTGGTGGAAGGCATGGTACTGCTAAAAGGTTGCAAGGTCGTCATTCCGAGAGCACTCCGGGAAAGGACGATACACCTGGCCCATGAAGGACATCGTGGGATAGTGGCCACGAAACGTCTTCTCCGGCAGAAGGTGTGATTCCCGCAGTTTGACAACCTAGTAGAAACAATCATAGGAGGATGCCACATATGTGCACAGGTAGCTCCGCCGCCACACCCAAATCCGCTACAAATGTCACCGCTTCCCACTAAAGTATGGGAGGAACTGGCAGTGGACCTGTTCGGACCATTGAATGACGGAACGCACGTCGTGGTACTCATGGATGAACATTCGAGATACCCCCAAGCCCAGATCGTGGACAGCAGCGCAACATCGAGTGTTATCCCCGCCCTCGACCGGATGCTGTCAGCGTACGGGATCCCCAAAGTGATAAAGTCAGACAACGGCCCCACTTTCATAAGTCATGAGTTTCAGAAGTTTGCACGATACATGGGATTCCAACACCAAAAGATAACTCCCCGATGGCAAATGGCATGGTCGAAAGATTCATGACCAACATCAAGAGAACACTACAGATTGCCCATATCCAAAACAAACCTTTCGAGCAGGCTCTCAATCAACTGCTCAGGGAGTATCGTCACACACCACACAGCACCACCGGCATATGCCCGGCAGACCTGCTATTCCGGAGGCCAATCACCACAAGGCTACCAGAGGACCCAAGACCCAAGGGTACGACAAGCCTTGAACGAGAAGCAAGAGTCAACGATGAGAGAAATAAGGCGCAAATGAAGGAAGCAACGGACAGAAAGAGAAGGGCGAGAGAAAATCCGATGCAGACAGGCGATGAGGTATGGGTCAGACAACCCAAACACAGGAAGGAAGAAGCGACATTCGCACCCGAACCCCTCATCATCACCCATAAGAAAGGAACAATGGTCACAGCACAAAGAAGCGACAGCACATCCATAACCCGAAACAGCTCACAATTCAAGCGGGTAAAACCCCATCATGGAGAGCGGTGGGAATGGGACAGAGACAGTGACGGAAATGGCCTTTCAGAGGAACCCTACCAAGGAGACGCCGAGGAGTCAGAGACAGAAAAGGACGGTGCAACCCCGGCCAGAGACTGCTCGACACCGTGTGGGGTGAGGCGCCCTCAGAGGAGTCGCATCAAGCCGCTCCGCCTGATAGAAGAAATGGGGTAAGGAGACAGGAGCACCCCTCATGTTAAAAAGGGGGGAGATGTCAGCCCACCCGCATCGTTATGTGGGGGCCGGCCGCCGTTGCGGCCGCTACGTTAGGACGTCCAGGACGTGACGTCAGGGGAAGGGGAGGGGCGGGGGAGGAGGTTCGGCAGTTGCCGCGTTGAAAAAATAAAGTGAGGTTATCCAGCACCCCGGCTCCCGCGTATCATTGCCGCGAAGCCCGTGCGCGCGAGCTGCGCACCTGCAGTCCCCGGCCGTCCATCGGCCTGTCAGCGTGGTTATGGTTATTTCTATTATCTAGTGTGGAGCAGGCAGCCTTTCCTATTTCATTCTCCTAATTTGTATTCTCTCTGACCCTCCTTTATGGATTCAATATTGATCAGTCAGACACACTCTAGAACGAATGAGCATTTTCCAACAGAGGAGTGACGCAAGGACAAGGTGACACAACATAGGGCTTGCTGAAGGAGGCTTACAGGTCAGAAAACACTGCTTTTTAAAATAAAAAAAAACGAGTGGTTTTTCAGAATGGGCGCAGACACATTGCTTTATTAAGCTATCAAATTCACAATCTCCTGTCATGTAATCCGGGTTTATGTGCGTCCAGACTACACGGAACGTTGTTAGCGCATTTCAAGCTCATTGTGCAACCTCACCACGCACTCCCCGAGTACACCTGACTGGTGGTGCCTGATCTGCCAGCTGGGGTGGGCCTCTACAGGTCTCGCGAGGATAGCTAAGCGCGCTATAAATAACCCATTACAGTTACAATTGCATTTATCAGCGTCTTAGACCTGCTCCATTCATTTTCTGCCCAACCTCTCCTTCGAAAAAGAGATGTCGAACACATTCACCCAACATTAAAAAAAAGCTCACCTCACACCACCTCAATGCCTTTCCTTACATACCTCCATCATATATGACCTTACGAACTCCCAGATTTCAATGTATAGTTCAGTCGTTTTGATTTCAAATAAAAGAAAGTGTTAACACGTATAGATGTTAAAGCCGGCATTGGAGCACACTCACGCCCATCCCTCTCTCGTTTTCCTGGGGCTTCCCACCTCCCTAGCCCAGGCGTCCCAAAAACCCAAAGTGTCTGAGGAAATGATATAGGTATTGCTTTTTGGCGAGCTATATGGCAATGTGACCTTGGCAGTGCTTACATTTTTTAAATAGATTGGCTTGGATTAAGGGGTTCTTATTTTAACAATGTTTCTTATGTTGCCAAGGACAGAGATTTTTTGTAAATATCTTTTTTATTATATAGATGGCAGGGGTTGTTTTGATTTATCTAATGAGAATTATTGAAAACAATAATCATGAAAAATGCAATGTAATGGTATCTGGTTGTAAAGGTTGAACTGTGTTTAACCAGAGGCTCCCAATAAAGAAAAAAAGATATATATAACTAGTGATAGGTATGCCCTACTATCTAAGGGCTTGCTAAAGTGAGAGTCTAAAGACCATAGCTTTATCTGTCTGGCTCCCACAGGGGTCCTTCTTAGGGCTTTGTAATCCTAATATCCTCTAGGCTAGATTGTGCAATGCCGGGTTTCCCAATATTATGCCCTTAGAAGTGTCAGACTCCTCTCTCTCGCTCTCTCTCCACTCGCTCTCCTTCATTGCTTCCCCTCATGTTTGTGTTCCTATTCTCCACTCTGCTTCTACACTTGACCTTCTCCTTTCCATTTCTACTCCTCTGTTTCCCATATCCCCCGCACTCCTTCTTTATATCACCAATGTTCACACATTTTCCTCTTTCCTTTCTACTCCCCTCTACTCCCCCTTCTCCTGCTTTTCTCCTCTCTCCTCTTTCCTCTCTCCCCTCTCTTTTCTTCTCTCCTCTGAACACTCGCTTCACACCCTCCTCTCAATCTGCCTCACACCTCTTCCATATCTCTCCCCTACCCTCACTCCCACAATTTCATCTCTCCTCTGCTTACACTACTGCCTCCTCTCACTCCCCACCCTCTCACTCTCGCCCCATACACACCCCTCTCCCTCTACAAGTAGTCCCTTTCGCTCAACACCTACCAAACACTTTCCCACACACTCATTCTCTCATTCTGATCTCTCACCACCAGCCCCTCACATGAAATAACTTCTGCCTTAATCTCCTTAGTGCTACGCTCCACCTGGTCTCTCTGTCCACCTCCTCACCTCAACCGAACAGCCATCACTCTGCTCTTCTTGGACTGATCTTTTCAACCCCTTCCCTTTTGTTGCTATCCTTCTCCATCCCCTCCATTGGTCTGGTCCCCCACCAGACCCTACAGGCCAATCTACAGCTGCTCTTTCCAACTGGGTTGGGATTTCACATTGAAAATCTTTAAGTCCCACCCCTTCTTCTGCCCCCCACACACCCTGAATTCAGTTTTGGTTTCGGAATACTGCTCTGCTCAGGCTTCTTCACAAGCCGCGATAAGTGTATTGGATTCAACGCGGTGAGCAGCTCTGTTAATGCAAGTGCTTGAGAGACTTTAGGAGGACCTCTGCTTTCTCTCTTCGGGCAGCGGCCAGTCTCTGGCAGTGGCAAGGCATGCATGCTGGTCTTTGTACTTTTTAAATGAGCCAAATAGAATATTGGCCAGGAACAGTGCAGAAAGGTATGCTGTGATCGACAGTGGCACCATATTCATTCAACACGGTACATACCAGCGGGGGCAGTGACTTGGACCCTTCTGGGGCAGAACTGGCTTTGGTAAAAACCCTGGTAGCTCTCATGCCCCAGGCTGGGAGTGGTTCCTGTTCCCCCTTGATGGGGTCAAGCCGCTGACCCTATCACAATCTCCTAATGTGTCCTTCATGCTTGCATTTTCCCCATCTCCAAATCAGACCACCCCCCAATCTGGCACCACGCATGTGAGTACAGTATGCAATAGACACTGGGTCAAGCCTCGGCCTAGGCAGACCAGTACAGTGGTAATGGCCACATTATATATGGCAATTACATTACATTATCAACAGAAATCAAAAGGAAAATATTAGGGTTTCGTTCCCACTGTGGAAACGTTCAGAAAATACAAACATCACTTTAATGCAAGCAACACATAATGTGAATTTCTGTCACTCCCACCCATTGCATGCTCTCTGGTCATTGGGTTTAAAGGGGTCTGTACAAGTTCATTAATCACTGTTAATAGGTTTTCCAGAATCTGTGTGTGAAGTCGAAACGAGCAGCCCACATTCTGTCTACCATCCGCCCAATCTAACCAGAGTGAATCGTTTGTCAGAAGTTGATTTCATCTTACTTCAGGTTGGTTTGGAATCAGGAAGGTGCGATACTGACCCTGGAATAGTACATGTTTCTGTCATTTTCTGGCTCGACGTGAATGCTATTTGAGCAACTCAATTATTAAACACTGTTGGAATGCAGGAGTGTACAAAACAAGGTGCAACTGGTGTCATCAATTCATCCCACTCGGGATGCTCAACACCTGAAACCCAGAGATCCTCTGCTGTTTTTGCATATTTTAGGCATCACCCTATGCTTCGAGGCATTTTGTTTTCATGAGTACTGGGTTCCCGCTCCTGCCTGGACAAGTTACACTTCTTTGATGTTCTCTAATGTGAGTGAAAATTGTGCCTGGCGTGGCTTGTACCTAATTGAAGGTTGTCTTGAATGGTATGTTATCAATACCAAATCTCTAATACTTTGTAGGGAATGGTAAATTGCTTTGTCATTTCCTAACTCAGAGTGGATAGCATGTTACTAATCAAACACTTCAAGTCTTGTCCAGATTGCAGGCGTGTGAGTAGCCAAAATAGGGGGCCAGTTGGTGTGGATGATGCTTCTCACTAGAGGTGTTATCCCCTAAAGTAAGACCTTGCTGAGATGTTCTTTCCTGTTGTAGCTACGTTATTAATTGTAGGTGAACCATGCAGAACGTTGATTCTCAAACAGATTTCCCACACCATAACCAATACCACGTGGCCAGTGTACATTTCTGGTCTAACACTTCAGCACATTTAAAAAACTATCTCACATGTAGCCTCCTGCGTGCCAGCCCCCTAGATGGTCCTTCCAGTCGAGACACATCTCGTACAGGTTTCCTCATTCTCTATCCCTTTCGCCAGGTCCACCTTTCTTCTTATCAGTACATTCCCCTGTTCTACTTTGCATGTAGCCAAAAGCATCTACTCAGCATCAGATTGCCAGAATACGTAGGACTAGTCATGGCCATTTCTACACTGGGCCATGAACATCAACCCACCAAACTTTCCATCAATCTTAAAAATTATCTGGCTTTTTTCTGGAAGCTAATGCAATAGAAGCAAATCAACATGGAAAACTGTGCATCTCGTAACTGCTACCAGAACTCTTCCTCTCACTCCCACGTCTCCCGACTGGGTCATCACGGGGACATCCATGCTATCTGTCACCTCGGGATGTCTTCTTGCTTGATTATAGTCGTTAGCATTTAATGGCCTTTACAGAAGGGAGATGTGAATCCAGCTGAAGAAAGTCTACATACTGCACGCATGGATGGCCTTTTTATGTGCAGGACCCTCTACTCCTTCTGTTATTCCCTCAGTTCCTAATTTAACTTCTCTGAGGTGATCTTCCACACACTCTAATTGGTTATGAACTATTTTGCTTTGCTTTACTTGGTCGCTGCATTTTATGTTTTATTTTCCAGCTTCCGCAATATCCTCAGCACCTGGATCTGCTTAATGTTGATTTCTGTTTCACTTTTTCTGGTGTGGCTTCCAATTTCATCAGTGTATCAATTCCCCCAAATAAGTCTCAAACCCTTTTAATTATCCAGCACTGCAGTTTAAAGACCTCTGTAGGGTAACTGGGCCTGAGCCTTTCCTCGGAGTGAAGAGTTACAGTCCATGACCTTATGATGTGTGTCTGCCTGGCAGATTACCAAAACAGGCTGAGCAACTTACAGCATATTAATAAGCAAGGTATGTCATTTTTCAATTTATGCACATAGTGTGAATTGCATAAAGAACCAGAGTGCCAGAACAGGGAACCATTTTATATAAGAGCTAAAATATATTCACAAACTGTCATGTTTAATAATAATTTGTTCACAGTCAAAGACAATCACCAATAGTAAAAACAGGTAGGCACCATACCATACGCATATATTACAATCTATATTGCACATTTTGAGATTCTTCTCACTTGTATAAAATAGAACAGGTACAATTCATTTCAAAAGGGGTTCAGCAGTTAGTCGTAGCCACTCTCTTATTGGAAGTGGTTTGGCAGATATTAGACTATCAATTTAGGTTAGTCTATCGTCATGTGTCGACATGTTTCGGCCATCTACATATATGGGACGCTATCCCTAGTGTCCCTATACACAATCAAATCAAGGCCTTCCTCAGGATAGACCAATTTCTTTTTAGAAGATAAAACTTCTTTCCCAAATCCCCGTTGCCAGACCAATACGATCTAAAACAAACAAAAAAACATTTGTCACATGTTAAAAAGCAATGGTTCCGTTCTTAAAACACCATCATCTCTGGATCCTTATTTCCACTATTTGTTATCTATAGCCGATCTCTAAATTTCATACATTCAAATTTCCTCATATTATTTTAACAATTCATTCAATTGTAATTTGTATCCATACTGTAAGTTGCGAAAACCTTTACCTACATCTTGGCAGCACTAGAGTTTATTAACAAGGGTCCCTCTTAGTGAAGACGAATTATGATTTCCGGTGTTTAAACAAACACCATTAAGCCTGACCAATTCACGGCTTAGAAGAGCTCTGTGAAAAAAGAAGCCCAACCATATATTTAATACATGCTATTTCCACGTTGTGAAAGCAATTACATATTAATTCCCTTCTTATTATTTCACACTCGAAGAGGACTTATTATTTAATTCAAAACACACCTCTATTTATTGGTGCCTCTACATCTAAGCTTTAAAGACATTCACAACTTGCATCGTTATTCTGGCTATAGTAATGCAATCCCATGTGTGTCGAAGCCGAAGTCTGTCACTTTTGTTAACAAGGTTGCAGTTAGACAAGATCATAAACACTGCACTTACATAAACAGGCTGGTCTCGCGTCCACGGCTTTAATATATCGTGGCGAGACGAGTAAATCCGTGGACAATTGAGCATGTGCATACGTCCCTCGTTAGCTCAGCGTCATTTCCTGGATTAAACCCCCAGTTTCCTGCCATTTCACCAGGCACTTCAACCCATCTCTCCCATGAACATGCTCTCCATTGTTAATGGGGGAACCCTCCCATACCATCTTGGTTCTACCCAAAGCATACTGCCCACTTCTTTCTGAACCCCACAGCCTTCTTTCTTTTTCTCTAAAAACCTGCCCTTGCACCATCACCCTGTCCTAGATCTACCCTCTCATACTCCTTCATTTTTTTCTTTTTTGTCCCTCATTCAAATTTAAGGAAATAGCAAATCATTGCAATATAAATTCTGTTGTCTTGAGGATTTTAAACTGAGAGTTTAGTCTGTGAATGGACATTTGGGACTACAGATCAGCCAGGAAGAAGGGAGGCGGCCACCCCTCAAATCCTTAGGCACGCATGTTTTATGAGCTCATCTGCAACAAAGCCATCGTTTTGATCATCTCCCATCACTCTCCGCACTCTTCCCTCTCCCCACGGGAATGATTAACTATGACTTAACGTGCAATTATAGCCATACCATATTACTTCAGCCGGAATGCTGGGGCGTGAGACACAGATTGGTAATCAACGCACGTGGCTCAAAGGCCTGGTAGATCAAGGGCTAATTATTTAATCAGGTTAGACAGGGCCAGCACTTAATTCAATCAGGAGTACACCTTCCACGTCCGGATCCGTCTCTTTTCAGGTCTGGCTAAAGAGTGCGTTAGCTCTCTATTGCAAGATCGCTTTTATTAATACACTTATATAAGAAGTCGTTGCTGCTAATGCCAGCAGCATTCCAGATATATGCTTCTGCACATTACAGGGTTATTCTGCCTCTGCTGCAAACAAAAGTACAGTTTGTGGGAAAAGTGATTGAAAGAGAAAGAAATACAGCGTGGTCACGATTAAGTAAACCTTTTTCAACTTGTAATCTCGCTCGATAGCGCAGCCATTCACTTGCGAGATAAGCGGTGGAGACCTATCCACAATGAGCCGCCCAAAGTGCGCATCACGGATGACCATATTGCGATGCACCCCACACTGCGAGATAGTGAACAAACCAGGGGGTAGAAAGGGACATTCCTATGCATTACAAACACATTCGCCTATTTACAAATGGAGTGTGCTTCGTAATGCATTAAAATAATAAGCATCCCACTGCACCTGTTTGAAACAGGTATGGGGGATACACAATGCAAAGAAGGGTCGTATCTGGCTATTCTTTGCTATTATCTTAATGTAACTGGATACGTTCCAGCCTTCAAAAAGGGCTGTATTGCAAAATAAAATACTACCAGTCAAAAAGGAACAGAAACGCTCTTTTTCTATACATTTCAACATGGCGTGTCTTTTAAGGTCTACCATGGGAGCATGCCCTGCCAGAAGCCACGTGGATGCTGGCAGCTCATTAATATATTAGTCATCAGCCTGTGTCATTGACAGTAATACATTCAAGGGTGCCAGTCAGCACACCATTTGAACCGGCGGGCACCGCCCCCATGAAATGAGCAAGACACACCTTGGTGAACAGTAGCCGAAGTGTACGAAAAGAAGTAGTGGAACAATGTTCCCTACTGGTCTGCACTGCTCCCTACAAACCCCATCGCCATGCCCCCTCCCATGCACAATACAAACCCCAAAACACATGTGCCTGTTTTTTAAGGGAACCTTCAGTGCAGTGCATTGAAAGTGCAAGTTTTAACTTCTTCCTACAATTTTATTTTAAAACGAAACCGTTCCGGAACGGTTTCTTTTTTAAATAAAAGTATATGAATGGTAAAACTTAATTAAAAGAAGTCGAGGAGCACCGCTCCCGACCACTCCTGCCCACCTCAACCACTGTATGGTGAATACGGTCACTTACATGCTTAAGGGACTCAGGCATTCTAAGAAAGCACATCCTCTGTGCTATTTTCATATGTCTGGGGACTAATGCTCCGAAAATGTGGCATCTAAAAATAGCATATTTAATGAGTTATTTTACATGCCCCGTTTTTGGAATTGCGCAGGCCACCTTATTCTCAAGGGTGATCGTCCATTACCAGGGGGCTCTGACGCAACGCAAATGACGCACTGACCAGCCCCCTTGCATACATTAGTGTCGATAGCCCGCTCCCAACGTTAATACATTGCAGGCTCCCAACACCCACACGAGTGCTGTGACTGCCCCTAAAAGGCTGGTCATTGGGACATTTCCAGCTTTTCTATTCCCGCTTGAGGGATAGAAATGCAAGTGGGACAGCAGCAGTTAATAATTACAGGGTCTGGAATGACCCTGTCATGGATTACACACACCCGTGCGCCTATACCAAGCCGGCAAATGGAACTGTGCTTGATTTCTGTGCGTTTCAAAGGGCATCCCTTTTCTGAATCTGAGATGTGCATTGAAATGCTCCGAAATGCCCCCTTATTTGGCCTTTGTGAATAGGAATAAAATGTTTATCTGCAAGTGATGGGATGCACTGGTGACTGGTGCTTTTCCTTACTTGTGCCGCGCACTCCGACAGTGAGGACCCAGTGGAAAGGTCACAGGCTGATATTGTCTGAAGGGAGTCAAACTGGAATCTTTATTTCTTCCACAGCATTTGGGTACAGCTCCTACCCCGTGACATCTCCTCAATTTTACTGTACGTCCTTGCTCCCCGGCCCCTATCTTGCCTATAGTCCGGCCTAAGGAAACACCGAACCAATGAAAGGATAGTTAGGGCACCGCCTATTCTTTGGTCAGGAAATGTACCCTTGACCAGCGGGCACAACACCTCCCCAAAGTTTCTAACAACCGACAAAATGTAACAAACAGTCAGGATACTTGCAGAAATGTTCATATCTCTTCTATGAGAAGCACCGGTCATTCATGGTCGAGAACGAGAGAGGCCTCTCCTGATCCATCACTTCGTCACAGTCGTCTTCCTTGCGTGGCTGGTCGTCGCCGCGTCAAACAAAGCACAAATGTCATTGTATTTTCTGAAGTGAGACACATTCCTTGTGACGATTCGATTTGGAGTCCTGGCAGTCACCATGGGGCCTTGATGTGCATAAAGGAGAATGGCGACAGATCAAAAATGGAATCACAGTTTTCTACCTGATGGCTTTAAACTAGAACAATGTCTCCTATTTTGAAAAGAGACGACTTGGCATGGCCCCTGTTATACAAATAGTTTTTCATCTGCTTGTTCTGCCTGTAGTCTCTTTCCTCAACAACAGGTTTTTTGGAGGTAAGCAAGGTAACCTTGTGCAGTGTTTTCTCCACAGCATCACTTCTGTAGGGCGCGTTCCAGTAGTGATCTCGGGTGAACTGCAGTAGTCCCGAAGCATAGCACAAAGAGCTTGATTTAGTTGTAGAGGAGGAGAGCCAGGTACCTCTACTGGAAGTCCCGCCCCCATTCTGCCTATATGTTGGCAGCCGGAAATTGCGACATGCGCAAAGCCAATAATGGTACTTATATCACAAAGAGTCCTTGAAATAAAGTATCCATTGAGAAAACCCTATAAGTATCTGTGGAGAAATTACGGTCTTCTGAAGGAAGATCCGGAAGAAGTGTGAAGATGAATGAAAGAGAAGACTGGTGATGTCACAAGAAGTAGAAATGACACACCCAGAAGAGATGCCAATGAAGAAAGAATATAGACCTTATAGAATCTGATGGTGAAGTAAAGAATTGAGCAACATTTCTGGAGCAAAATGAAGATTGCACGTGCGAAGAAGCACTGAAGAAAATGCACAGCCATTTTACAAATGTACAGACGCAGTAACACAAGTAGACAAAGTAATCATGAGGCTGGCTATGTAGTAAATAGACTGCAGGCGGTGCTACCAATACATATATAGGAATTATAGAATCTGGATGTTCCACAACGTATTTGAGCAAACTTGGACCCTGTGAATGAAAGGGCTGGAACTGTGGTGCAGCAGAATAAAACAAGCTGAAGGCGAAGGAAGATTCGAGAAGGCTTGCCTGGCCCAGTGTCAAGAGTCAGGCCGCCAAGAGCCTGGTTATCTACTCATGAAGGTACCATGAACGTGAGAATCGAGCTGAGCTACTGTTTGAGGTGTTTCAGAAAAACACTCGAAGTGCCAAGGTTTCTTCATTTAATAGTATTAAATACAATGAAGGAACTCAAAACGTGGTCTCTAGTCACATGGTCAGATGAAAATAGACTTTGGGGCGAGCTACCCCGAGACCAGAAGATAAGACCATGCCTTAACTCCCTTTTATTCTCGGGCACAGTGAGCCCTTGCAAGGCCGAGTTCAAACGCATTAATTGAATTAAGGACTACTTACAAACTACAGGAGTGATGATGGATGTTGGGCTAATTGGGTGGGGAGGCATGACCAGACCAACCCCCCAGCACCTGGGGTACCAGCTTGCGTGCTGCTAGCGAGTGGAATTTTCCAGAAGGGTACAAGTGTGCCAACCAATTATAGAGGGCCACAGAGCCCTATAGTTTAAGAAGCCAATAGAACATTGTTTATTAGCTTAACACGGAAGATGACTTGCACTTGGGGTGGGCTTAGTTGTCCACCTGACCTTAGAGACCCAATCATGATCCTCGTCCCTACAGAAAGTATACTTAGATGTTCCCTTTAAGCCTATCACATCCCCTAGTAGGTTTTCTTATTTTGGCACATATTATGACATCCCTTATGACAAATCTTTAGTATAAAATAGTGTTTTCCATGTAAATCGTTCAGAGACTTAAGCGAACATCCGTTGATGTCCGTTGTACTCTCTGTTTTAGATAATTGTTAATAAAACAGCCGTGATTTTGCAAAACTTCCTGAGTCGGTCTGATTATTGATGTATGAGTAAGATCTGCATCCCCATACATCTCAGATACTGTTACCTCATTTTAAAGGACCTACAGGTTCACTTGGTAGCAGAGGATGGTTAAAGACCCATCGACCCAGTAGGCTTTTAGAATTTCGGAACATTGGGCCTCCTTTGCTATTTAGCTGGAGGATTGCGAGGCTTCCTGTGGAGAGCGACTGATAAAGAACTCTTGCAAGAAAAGAAATCTCTCTAGGTTTCCACAGGCGCTGAGCTGACCAAAGGCGACAGTGGCTGATTGGAGGAGGAGACGATCCTGAGGGTCAGGATCTGAAAGGCGAATGATGAGTAGATGGAGGGGGCTGGCAAAATAAGGGAGTGGGGATTGTGTTAAAAGAATAAGGTAACAGGGGGTTGGTTAATATATAATGAGGAGCATCAGAGATATATGACGAGGTGCATCAGAAAAGGAGACCAGGGTCCTAAGCTCAAGGAGCTTTTAGAGGGAGTCATTTCAAAACCCAAGGAGTACTTAGGCGGCACGTGGACAGGTCTATGAGAGGAAATGATTCAAACTCCAGTTGGAGTATTTTAGGGGCTGAAAGAAAAGGAGTGTCATGACAAAGATATATGTAAATGTCAACAATTTTGTCTGTTTGTGCATTTTGTTTATTGAAAAAGTGAAGTGTCGAAGAGTAACAAAGATAGGCTGTGTTGAATAGAGATGAAAAGTTGTTATCTATCTTTTTAGTCATTGTCAGCGCTGACTGAACAGGTAGATTGGAGTAAAAATGTAGAAATAGTGCTTTGATCAGCGAGGGTGGTGCACGCTCATATTTGTTATTTTTCTGAAACGTATTCTGTATAAAGCAATGGTAAGTATTGACAGTCAATTGAGACTCGTCACAATGGAGGATGTTACTCCACTGATGCAATTTTGCAAGCAACTGCCAAAACATGCACCCAAGCTAAAAAAGTACAGTGCTGAATGGGTTAAGGGTACTGCAGAAAAAATTTTCATGCCATGACCGCAAGTGGGATCGCTGTCCAAAGCGGTTTTGTAACATATGACCACATATTTACACGTTGCGTACACAGGGAAGAAATTGGAGAAAAGGCTAGCTAGTTTAAAGCTCTGTAAAATGTACCAGGAGGAACAAGAAGATCTGCCTCCTGAGGACTGGATGCTTAATCAGTGTAGTGAGTAAGGTGTTGAGCCTTCTGTTCCCCTTACCTCACCCGAAGTAAATGGCGATAGTATAAACGATGAAGGATTCTATACATTAAGGGAATTAAAGGCAGCGACAGAATATAGTAATTTGATTCATGAACCTCCTGCTTACAGCAGTGATGATAGCTCAGAAAAGTCTAAAAAAAAAGACGAGACCTTTAAGGTATTACAAGACAAAGAGGAGAAAAGTGAACGACCAAATATGACCCTAGATATAGCATGATAAATTAAGAGATAGAAAGGAGAAATAGATACAGCTGACGAGGTTACGCTCATACAGAACGAATGGATGCGTGGACAGATATTGCTCAAGCTCGATGGGAAGAGTATGGAGGAAGTAAGGCAAGGGGAAGATCAAAACAAACAGGCTAGAAAAGTCAGGGTATGAGAGAAAAGAGTAGGCAAAGACGAGAGCAGATGTATCAGGAGGAGCAGCTAAGAAAGGAAGAAACGTCAGAGGAGCAAAGGAAGTATGACAACAGGCAGAGAGCAGTCGAATAACAAGACAGGTTAGAAAAAAAGAGAGAAGAGGAAGAGGCTCAGAGATTATGGGAAAAAAGAATGCAAAGACAAAGGGAAGTGGAAGTGCATATACCAAATAAAGGAAGGGAAGAAAAAAGACAAGACGATGAAAGGGTTAGATGGGAAGCAAAGAAATTAAGGGAATTAGACGAAGAAATGGAGCAAAAAAGGAGAGAGGGCACTCGATATTGATCGCATTAAGAAAGAGCTGATAGAACCGAGTCCAGTAATATCATGGGACGACATAGAGGAGTTTCTCCCGTTGCAAGGAGTAATGCCAGGACCATCTAGGGTAAACCAAGATGGGAATTTCGAGATAGGAAGCATCAGAGATAGGATTGATAAAGCTTATCAGGAGATGAGGACAAAAGGTGAAACGGAAAGCAGAAGAAAAGTAGATCGATCTATAGTTGCCCAGTCACAATGCAAAGAAGGAAGCCTGTTCAGTCTCAAGCATAGAGCCTTGTCTTTAGACAGCCTGACTTTAAATAGGGATGAGAAGGATGAAAGCCATACTAGTTGGGGACTGGCTATGTCAGAAGAAGACAGAGAAACTTTCCGTGGGGAGGAGGGAAAAAGTGCATGCGGTCCCAAGTGATGTTTGCAGACAGACAAGAAAGTGAGATGGTCGGATTTAGAGCAACCTAATGATAGAACACCAGACACCATGGCATACCCAGAATGACCTAAAGGACGAGGAGAGGGGGGAATCACCACCTTATGTGAACAGGTTGAGTTCATTGCCAGGTAGAAGACAATCAGGAACCATCCCACTATGTATATGCAGACGATGGGAGCCAATTGCGGATTTGGGTTCACGCAGTTCCCCTTATTGAAGAAAGAAGGGGCCCTACTGTGGTATATCCCTTGGCCTCAGATGGACAAGGATAATTTAAGATGTAAACTCCCTAGTTTAACAGCGGGAGTGGGAAAATGGATTTATGAGCTAGAAAAAATTATAGGAGGAAATACTCTAGCTATAGATGCCTCAAGGTTCGGTGCGCTATATAAATAATACACTAAACTAAACTAAACTATAGGGGACATTAAGGGTCTCCTAGCAGCCATTCATGGAGAAAGAGCTGATGACATTTGGACAAGAGCAGGCTATGCAAGTGTCACGGCACAGAACACAGCTCATGACGGAGTGCTATTTAATAATTGCAGAACAGACGTTTGGAGAGCACTCAGGGTACAGTATCCTGATACGTCAGATATGGGTGAAATTATGGCACGTAAAATGAAAGATGACGGAAATCTGCTTGACTACATTCAAAGTATTCAGGAATGCTGAACTTTGGAAACGAGGGAGCCTTGGGGGAAATCACTGCCAGTATTTTACCACATTTTGTATCAGGGACTGCCATAGCAGGTACAGAGACAGCTAAAAAAACTAGTGGGAATGGAAGCGAAGCCATGGGCAGAGATATAGTTGACTATCACCCATCATTGCTGATTGCTACAAGAGAAAAATAAGAGGAAGGACGATGCTAGAGGAAGCTAAGTTAGTTCAGAAGAAATTGTCAAGGTATGCCATAGAACGGGTGGTAGTGACAAGCAGAGAAGGGCTGGGAACGCAGCAAGCAGTGGGTACATTGCAGGCAAGTAATCAACACCAATCAGATCAAGGAGGGAATAGGTTCCTGCCGCGAGGCAGAGGAATGGGTTTCAGAGGAAGAGGTGGTTTCCAGAATAATCAGGGTGGTTTTCAAAATAACCAAGGCGGGTTTCAGAATATACAGAATGATAACCAAAATGTACAAGGAGATTTTAATCAAGGGGGGCTAGTCAGAAGAGCCCCTCCTATATGTTGGACATGTGGCATGACAAGACACATTGCACGAACATTTGGGAGCCAAGGGTATGTACAGAATGGGCAATTCCCAAGGGGGGGACAGCTTATCCTCCAGCATATAGCTCACAAAATAGGGATGGGTTTGCCCAAGATCAGACAGTGTATCAAGCACAAGTGCAGAAAATGCAACAGGCTTTGCAACCACTGCAAGCACCATTGAATCATCACCATTGAAAAGAGCAGTCACTGCACGCACCCATGCAGATACAGCATAGTGCAAACACGGAACAGTTATTGACACCTAGAGGTGGCGGGTGTCACTGTCGTGGGAGGAAGTCCTTTCACAGGTACAGGGATAAGTATGTACCCACAATAGGACAGCTCACAGGGTGACTTGATGTGTTCAGTACTATAGGTGACAGTGAACCCCCAAGAGGAACCAAGGGTTGATGTTACCATAGGAGGAAAATCGTTTTCTTTTTTAGTAGACACTTGGGCAACTCGCTCCAGTATACGAGAGGGAAAATATCTGTTATCGGGAAATGCCATGAATGCTCAGGGCTTCTATGGAGCTACAATTAGGGTTCATTTTACTGATGAATTACCAGTCTCTATAGGAGAGTGTGATATGTCTGTTCCATTATTGTATTCAAGGCACACACCAGTTAATATTTTGGGCTGAGATTTAATGATGAAGCTAAATATGACGAGTTCCTTCACTAATGAAAGTATAGTGTGTTCCAGTCCAGTGATACATTATCTAAACGTGGGCAAATTTATAATGTTGTTTACAGGGCAAATAGCTCTGTGAGGAGATGCCACTAGAGTCCGAGGTTTTTCTTTATGATGTACGCATTTTGATGACATGGCTACCCAGCTTAGTGGGCACCATTATGAGTATACCTGATGAGTTCTTGTTCACAGGCCACAGGTACCTATGGACGAAGAGGGGGCAGACTATTCCCCTAGAGTTACAGGAGCGGAATTGCCATGCTCAAAGGAACCGATGACGAGGGCAGGCCATGGAGAACAGGGATTGCCATTGGTGAAAGGTATAGATTGACTGACGTCACAGATGAAGATATGTTTAGAGATGATCGATCAGATGATGAAGCAGTATTCGAGATGAGTATTACATATTGGATCAGAATAGAGAGAAGGGAAATCCAACAGCGAATGGTGATAGTTCAGCAGAGCCCAGCATTTTTTAATGAGGACATGGAAAAAGTGGCAACCTCTTTATGGACTACATGTCCCTATGGCATAATATTAAGCTTAAATCAGGAGCAATTGTACCTCGAGTAAGGCAGTATCTGATGTCTCGAGAGGCGGATGAGGGTACTTTTAAGGCTATATCAGCTATGATGGAACAGGGTATCTTGGTGACGTCAGAGTCACTGTTTAATACTGCTGGGTATCCTGTGAAAAAATCGAAAGGGGGGTTGTGGATATTCATTCAGGACATGAGACCAATTAACAAGCTTGTAGAGGCAGAGTTTCCTCTAGTTACGAACCCTGCAACAATTTTATGTAGTATCCTCACAGAGGCACGATATTTCATAGTGATTGACTTGAAAAATGTGTTTTTCTCAATCCCGTTGCATAAGGACTCTCAAGACCTCACGTCATTCACGTTTCATCAGACTAAGCTGAAGAGTCCCTGTTTTCCCCAAGTCTAGCATTTGGACCTAAGCAATATTGATTTGCAAAGTGTGCTGCAATACGTAGATGACATTTTAGTTTGTAGCACGAACGAAGAAGAGTGTAGGCAAGATTAAATTCAGTTAATGACTATCCTCGCAGACAAAGCATATAAAGTAGACAAGGAAAAGTTGAAATATTGCCAGGAAGAAGTGTTATACATAGGCCAGTTAATTTCACCTGAAGGAAAGAAAGTTACACCTGAAAGAGCTGAGGCGATTATGAAAACACCAAACAGCACACGATCAAACAAATGCAGCAGTTTTTGGGATTGTGCAACTATGTTAGAGTATGGGTATTTGATTACAGTTTATACACAAGAACCCTTTTGCAGGCTTTAAATAAAGCACAAGTGAACAAGGAAAAAATAGAGTGGACTGAGCAAATGGAGGGAGGGTTTGAAGAATTGAAAAAAAGCAATTTGTACAGCTCCAGTTTTACGAATTCCCAATGATTCTGAGGAGTTCTTCCTGTTTTCGCACACAAATGGGACAGTTCTGACAGCAGTGCTTACACATAGGACAACACTTGGGTGTAAACCTCTGGCATATTATAGTGGGATTTTAGATTCAGTTATGAAAGGACACTTTCCTTGTGAACAATCACTGGCAGCAACTGTGTTCGCCATTGAGAATTCGAAAAGCATTGTAATGGGTTGTTCTATGACTTTTAATTGTTGAGAATGCTTTATTTGCTGTTTTGGAGAAACCTAAGGGTACACAGACATTTGAGAGGGCTTCTGCGTATGAGGTAGTTATATCGAATCCAGCGATCAAAATAGTCAGTTGTAAAATAGTGAACCCTGCCACGTTTGTAGCCAAACCTGCGACAGCGGATGAGCAAGTGCATGATTGCTCAAACTATGAGGAGTTTGATGACGAGATCCCAAGGGTAAAGGAGAATGCTCTAGCGGGGACGGGGGGAGGTTCTCTGTATTGATGGAGCATCACAAATTGATCAAACGGATGGAGAAGGCATTCAGGTTCAGCTGTGGTAAGGCATAGAGCTCATGGTGAATTTGAAGTAGTAGCAAGTGCAAGACTACTGCCTCACATTTCGGCACAAGCTGCAGAATTGGTGGCGCTTATTGTCGCACTCGAGAAACATGCAGCACAGGAAGTAACAGTGTACAGTGACTCCACCTATATGACGTCAACCGTGCACACAGGGCCAGCATGTTGGAAAAGGGGGGCTACCTCAGAGTGGACGACACTCCAGTGCAACATGCTGCATTATTGGACAGGCTTATTAAAGCACTACAACTCCCAGTAGCCATCACAATAGTTAAATGCGCAGCAGATACTATGAGAACCAATTTTATTTCATGTGGGAACAAAGCCGCAGAGGAAGAGGCCAAAAGGGTTGCATATTCAACAGATATATCTAGTTTTGATACTACAGATGTAAAGGAAAAAGTGGTTACGATAATGATTGTAAAATGAAGGGTTTAATCATTTGTCCAGAACACAGTTGATGGAAGTTCAAGGTAGTGCTCTGCAGGAGGAGAAAGAATTGTGGAAACAGAGGGGGTGTTATTTATCCCCCTCTGAACAATTGTGGCAACAGGACATAACTGGAAAGCCGGTAATGTTTGTAGCCTTATTAAGGGTAGCACTTGAACAGCTGCATTACCCTGCAAATCTAACTAGGGAAAGCCTCGCAGCAGC